>NC_134536.1:85487423-85800757 GCF_050624435.1 Tenrec ecaudatus
TTTTACTCTGTCCTATATCAGTACTTGAAGAAAATGGATTTCGCTGAATTTATTCCTCTTTGAATTTCTAAAGTGCAGTGAAAAACTTACATCAATGTGTAATGGTCAACTCATGCATTTGAAGTTGTGTTTACTCCGTAGCAGGGTTTATCAAGCTCAGCACCATTGATATTTTGGATCAGATAATTTTTTGTTGTGCAGGAGTATCCTGTGCATGGTAGGCTGGTTAGCAGCTCACTAATGCCAGCCAACAGATAGCTGTTAGGTGCCATGGAGTTAGTTGACTCATAGTGACCCTTTGCATAACTGAATCAACAATATTTGTTCCGGGGCCATGCTTACAATTGTTATGTTTGAGCCAAATGTTACAGCCTTTCTTGTTGAAAGTAAAATGGGCTTGAAGGTACTTAAACTGGTATAAAAGTTACAGCCTTGGAAATCCTATATAGGGTCACAGTGAGTTGTAATTGCTTCCACAATAGGAAGATTTGTTTTATTTTGAGTCCAGGGCAGACGGTGTAATATATTGTGAATGAGAAGAATGGAATCTTAGCTTTCTATACATACCTAGTGAATCTTTTTCGTTCCACAAGATTTATGGTGAAGTCATAAATAATCCTCTTTTCTATCATTACCTCTTAAACAGTTATAACTTAATGATCATATATATTTAAAACTGAAACCATTATTCTCAAAGCAAAAAGTATCTCTTTCAAGGTGTTTGCTGTTTCTTACAGTAGATAAAGCTACATACCACCTCACATAGTAGATATTTTATTATATTTGTATTTCACCCCATAACTTCTCTCTCTAATAGTTCTTTTATTGTTCTTGCTTTAAATTTCCATAATGTTTACCGCAGGGGATTTTAGAAAATAAAATGTTTATTTCAAGGAACAAAAACAGATTCTTAGGTTTTGTTCTGTTCTTGTTTTTTTTTTTTGGTCATAATTTTATCATTGTGGGCAAACTCCTGGGGCTCTCTAGAGGCATCTTATTTTCCTTACTGATATAACCTAGTTATATCTTTTTTTTCTTTTAAGAAACATTTCCATGACTTGCTCTAATTCCCGTGTGTTTCTTTGAGTGTATGCAATCAAAGTGCTCTTGTTCCTGAAAACAGTGAAAGGCGGCACTTTTCCCCGTGCCCATGCTCCTCAGAGACTTCCCAGTGTCTGTTCAGTGCTCAGGTAGAGCTCCTGTAACAGCTCTGACTGTCTCTGAGGCGGTGTCATGATCAGCATATGTGAATATAAATCCATACTTCAGCTTTTCTTCAGAGTATGGATTTAGCATACCAGGGTCTAGATTAATTTATATTAAAGAGACTTGTTTCATTAAAAATATATATTTCACAACTGCCTACTTGGGAGAAGGTCTGATTGATGACAATGATTACATAGTGCTAGTTAATAGTCTGATTAATCTCTTTAATTTTCCATGAAATTTTAATGATTTCAATCTTTTTGTTTCTTAAAATGTGCCATTTGAAGTTGTAATTTATGGTATTTTTCTACGAAGTTTCTTATTTTTTAAGATAACACCTACATATTAACTTCCTTAATTTTTTCCAGTAACATGCAACCCTTCATTGTGTCTGCATCGTGCTCATTAATGAACTTCACTGTTAATTTGGCAAAATGGCATCTGGCTACATGAAGAATACAATACTTAGTCACATGTCTATTCTTTCTATTTAATTCAGTGGTTTTTTTCCTACTGCCTTTGTGTTAAATTTTCTAAAAGGTAGCAAGTATAAAAATATATTAAGCATGCCACCCAGAATAAGCTTTAATTTAGCATGAATCCATTCAGGGTATAAACAGGAGGCAATTTTCTCGCCCAAATGCAACATTTCATTAAATTCAACTGTGCAACCTTTTTATGTTTTCATTATTTGGGTTTTTAATTTCAACGTTAAATTCCTCTCTAAGAGCTGATTTTTTGTATTCTTATTCTGTCCTTAGTTTAGATCACCATCACAATATATTCCATTTTCAGACTTTGATTTGTCAGAGTCCCAGGTGAGATTCTACTTAACTTCTTCATAGAAATTTACAACTTCTCTGCCTCCCTTTAAAAAGAAAAATCTAAGTTCTTTTTAAAATGGAAAACTTGAACGACATTATCAAACAGTGTTTGGTGTTCTGCTCTAGAAGACAAATTTCATAACTTTCCCCCTAGGATCCTCATTATGGCTTTAAAAGAAGAACTACTTAAGTACTTAAGGTTTTCCTCTTACCTGATTCTTAGATGTGGAAGCCATTGTACTTGTCCATTGTCATCAGGTTTTCCTTTCTTCACTTGGTGAAATAGCCATCTCTTGATTGCTGTTGCATTTTGAAATGGAAAGATAGTCTAGCTTTCCTTTTTAGCTGCTCTTAGACGTTTTTGTAGCTAGGAGGTTAGGAAAAAAAAGTTGATGTTTACAGACAGGCATAGTTTCCAGTGGTAGGAGAAGATGTGATTTTAGGTGGGTACAGGACAGGGCTTTGAAAGATAGATATTGCCTCATCCAGTAAGAAATGTAGTCCCATTCTAGTGTTTTATTTCTAATTTTTAATATTTGCTAAGACTTGATAACCTTTTCTCTTTCAACAAGACGACGGGTTTGCCTTCAGACTATCCCATCATTGTTAGTTGCTCTTGAGGCACTCAGGCTCTCGTGGTGACTTTATGCATAGCAGAATGAAACATTGCCTGGCCTTGTAGCATATCATAATTATTCATGTGATACAAGTTGGTACATCATATGATACATATACGAGTTGGGCTGCTAACCACAAGTCAGCAGTTCAAAACCACCATCTGCTCTGTGGGAGAATGATGAGGTTACCTACGCCTGTAAAGAGTTAAAGTCTTGGAAACCCATGGGGGCAGCTGTACCATCTCCTACGAGGTCACTATGAGTCAAAACAGTTACCATCCATTATCTGCAAATGAATGGTGAAAGATGAGGAGGAGCCTGGTGCATCTACTTGTGGAAACCTGTTGAGCCAGATTATGTTCACTAGTTACTGTGAGAGTGGTGTATGTGTGGAGGACTCCTTTGACTTCACAAGGGAGAAAGAGAATCGAATTGAGCAGTCTTCATAATTCTGATAACAGCCATTTCTCCCAAGGCACTCTCTACTTCTCTGCTAAGTTAGGTAATTCATTGCAATGGCCATACAAAAGTCACCGATTATATTTAGGATTATGGGTTATAGTAAGGAAGTTATCAGATTACAATTAGGATCAGAAGTGCTCAGGATACAGTTCTTTGTTCAAGAGAACACTTCTCAGCTGTGTCTTCAGGCATACTTGTGTCTGGTCCTTTGTTTCTCATCTGTGTGACCCTTTGGCCTGTGCCCTGCTTGGCAATGTAAACAAACTCTTTTTAGTGCTGGTACTAAATGCCCAGAAGGGCATTTTATTCCCCCATAGCCATAAACCCAAAGATGCTCAGCTCCAGCTTTGTGCAGTTAGGAAACATGGTACCTTGGATTAAATGTCTGGAAGCAACCCAATCTCTTGCTAGCAAGCCTTTTGCCCCAAAGCACTCCCCTTTCCTACTGTAGCTATGAAGCCCCTGCTCTGCCTCCTACTCTGGCTATTAGTTCTGTTGCTTCTACTCTTCTGCTGTCCTAGAACTCTGTCTCCTGGATCATGGAAGTTTAGTGGGCAGGGATCTCATGGTCCAAATAACTTGTCCTGCTTCTCCCTGTCCTCTTTTGAGACGACTTATATTCTATGGGTCCACACAGTTGTTCGGTGGGAGTTACAAAGTCTGTGGCACTACAGTCAGCATGAAATTAATTCTGCGCCAGTTCATTAATGATAGTGATTGAAGTTGAATTACAGCTAGAAGATACTAGTACTGCAATCACAGACAAAGGGAATGTTTCAAATCCTGATAAAATTTCTTTAGAATTGTGGTAAGGATACAGTTTTAAAAATCATCCTAAAAATACCACCCTAGGAAAAAAAGTCTATTTTTCTTTGCTACCATATTTCTCAGAGACATAACTGTATAAAACATCCAGGATTGTATATAACAGCAGTTCTCAATCTGTGGGTCACGACCCCTTTGCGGCTGGGGGTGGTGGAAATGACCCTTTCACAGGGGTCACCCGACTAAGAGCAGTAGCAAAATTATTGGAATGAAGTAGCAAGGAAAATAATTTTATGGTTGGGAGATTACCACAACATGAAGAACTGTATTAAAGGGTCACGGCATTAGAGAACCACTGGTATATAGTATACTAATATTTTATCAGGAGGAGGAACAACAAAACAGTAAACCAGTGGCTTATTCAAGTAAATAAAGCAATATTTCTTTGTATTTATAAAAAGATATAGCAGTATTTGATATTAGGGAAGCACAAAGTAGGTATTAATTATCATGGAGCGCTGATTTAAACAAACTAGATTAAATAGCATTTATAATATAATAGAAAATTGGCCAGAAAGGTAGAATTATCTAGTCTAATTATTTCAATATGCTTAAGTCCAAAGGCTTAAATTTTTGTGAACTGGCTCAAGGAGTACACAGAGGGATAGGTTACGGGGTAAACAGTCTGTTTACGTTACAGCAGTGTTGATTTATTGTGCTTTTGGGTAGTGTTTCTAAAAAATCTTCTCTGATAAGTAAGTAACTGCTCGTGTGAAAGGTCACCAGTGATCTATCCTCATCTCTGTAAAATGAACATTTTTCAGCCCCTTATTTGGTCACCTAATGATATTTTACACTACTCTTTACTGTTTTTTTACTTACTCTCTTCCTTGGCTCCCGCGTTCCCCAGTTCCTTCTAATCTTTGTCATTCTATTTTATCCTTTCAAGCTCTTCATCATCTTCCAGCTGCTGATATTTGGAGTTTCTCAGGGCTCAGTGTCCTGGCCACTCATTCTTTTTCACACCTTTCTCTTTTTAGGGTTCTCATCCACATCCACAATTATAGATATCTACCAAGGTACCTGTGACTTTCTGTTTTATATTTAAGATCTAGATAGATTGCTTGCTTATCTAGTTGTCTATCCTGATAGTACCTTTTGAATTAAAAAAAATCAGATTCTTAATATATCTTAAAAATCCATCTCTATGTCCAAGGCAAACAAGCAAACATACAAACTATAAACAGAGATTGATTATTATTATTTTGCATCTCCTATGTGCTGGACTACTAACTCCAAGGTAAGCAATTTGAAAACACCAGACTTTGTAAAGGAGAAAGATGCGGCTTCCTACTTCGATAGAGAGTTACAGTCTTGGAACTCACAGAGGTAGTTCTCGTCTGTCTTACAGGATTGTTAGGAGTTGGCATGGACTACATAGCAGTGAATTTGGGGTGGGTTGGATCATCATCATCTTCATTGTCCAAGCAATTGATAAAATCAGGAATCAGATGTCATCGTTGATACCATCTTCCCTTTGGTCCCTTGAATTTATCACCAAGTCGTCTTATTTTATTTCCTAATCTCTTTTTAATCTTTTAAATCTCCATTATGCCTACCACAACCCTGCTCTGATTTATCATTGCGTCTCACCTAGATTCCGTGTCTATCATGGTTTGGCAGTGCCGCCATAACAAAATTCTACATAGGGGCGACTTTAACAAACAGAATGTGTCTCAGTGTGGAGGCCAGCAGTCTATTTTCAGGGCATAGACAAGATTATGGCTCAGCCCCTCTAGGAGACGATTTCCTGTCGTCTTCAGCTTTTGACAGCCCTGAGATTTTGGCTTTTAGAGTGATCTTCACTTGGTGTTTTCCTGGGGTGTTTGTCTATGTCTGTGTTGGGGTAGGGGTGTGTGTGGGGGCGGGGGGCAAGGCACATCTTAGAAGGGATCACAGGACTCACTCTACTGGTGTGGCCTCATTAACATAACTGACTAAAAAGCCCTATTTCTGGGATTTCTACATTAGCATCCTTTAATCCATAAAGGCATTCTAAGTGGTGGTTTTACAATCACCTCTCTGGCTCTCTTCAAGTTTTTCTCCATACTATATCCAGAGTGGTCCTCTTTCTTAAGCTTTTAAGCAGTTGCCTAGGTTAAAGATAAAAAATTTTAAGATGAAGAAATGGAGTGCAGAGATTTATTTTGATTCAAAGATGGTTGGGATTTGAAGCTATCTAATGCTGTTTAGTTGATTTTGACTCAGGAACCCTGTAAAGTTTTCAAGGCTGTAAATTTTTTTTAAGGCATTTCAGAAAGGCTTTATTTTCATGGTATGTTCTTTAGGGAAAAGGAGAAGTTGAGAGAAAATATTAGTAGAGAAATCTTTACTAGAATTAGAGAAGGAAAGAAGCAGCAAAAGATACGAAAGAGAGTAAACCAGCAAGGAAGTAGATGCTACTGGGACAATTTGAGTAGTGGGAACAGAAATCTAGAATTGCAATTTCTTATTTTGTTTTGTTCATTTTCAAACATTAGCCTGTAGTGATGAAATTTTACTTTGTTTTCTTTTTTTTGTGGGTGATTTACATGATGTATTTTTTAATACTTTTATTGGGGGCTCTTAACCTCTCTTATCACAATCCATACATTCATCCATTGTGCCAAGGCTGTGATTTCTACAGGAACAAACTTTCACATCTTTCCCCTGCAGAACATCTGGTGGGTTTGAATCTCCAACCTTTGGACTAGCAGCCCGCGCTCTGGCTGCGTGACTGCTTAGATGTGACACCTGTGTACTCTTCTTCTTCATCATTTGCTTTTTCCCCATCTGTTTTGCTGCCGACACAAAAATAACGTTTGTATTTTTAATGTGAAAGTATCTTAATTTTATACTTGATTTACAGTGTTTTTAGAAAATTTAAAGTAACTATACTTAGGAAATGCTTTGAGAAAAATTTTTATTTTCTCCCCCAGAGCTGCCTATTTTCAGTATAAACTCACAATCTTTTTAAAGTTTAAATTCTGAGTTCGTATTAAATTGAAATGAGCATTTTAAAAATTATTTGAATATATTCTTTTCTATCTACTTTTTAGCCTTTCATATATCAATAAGGCTCTATTACAATCTTAGTAAGTTTTACATTTTAAAATAACCAGTTCAAATTGCTAATCTTTTGTCATTTATCACCTACAAATAAATGAGTATCTTTAAAATGTTCACTTGGCATTTTAATATGGAAAAGGTAGCAGATTTTTACTTTACAGCTAAATAAAATTATTAAATAATTGTAATTTATAAAGTTGATAAACTTAGTATATTAGCTTTTATAAGAGAATATTAATATTAACAGCAGATTTTGGCTTATAATAACTGAACTGGTTAGATTTTTAATCTTTCAAGTATCATATCAGATTTTTCTTTTATCACTGGTTTTTGCAACTGACTAGAAAATAATTTTTATGTAATTAATAATCTATCATGATGGAAAATAAACATAATTGTATATAGTGGATTCCAAAATGGAGACAGTAATAAATAAATATCTTGAAGTACTTTTGTTTACCTTGCTTTAAGAAAAACAACTTTTCCTTTTGAATTTGCTAGCTATACTAGAGATCATAAAACATGTAGTATTCCTCTATTCAGCCCAAGATATTTATCCCAAACCATAATAATGTAATTTTTTGAATGCTTTCTTCATTGGCATGATTTTCTCTAAGGTGGATCAGCTTCATGTCACATTTCATGTCTCTGGCATTAAGCAGTTTGCATATAAATTTCAAGTTAGCCTAGTGACTTTGCACTCTTGTGAAATATTAATGTTTTTATTAAATCATTACTGCCAGATATATTGAATGATATGGATAGATTGTAAAATGAAAATTTGAATTAGTTTATTGACTTTTCTTAATGCACATGATGAATTAGAGTTGTTTTCCTTTGAAGCAAGGATGATGTTACCATGGAGAGAGCTTCTGTTTCCATGACATTTGCTCTCTTATTTTGATAGATCTTCAGTTGAAGGAGGGCTGTTTCCTGGCAGACTGGAAGTTGTCATTCTAACTTATTAAAAAATGCTTATCTTTTTTAATTGCAAAAACATAGTAATTTCCAAGAAATTGTAATAGCCAGGTACCAAGAGGAGAATATCACTTTATTTAAAATTTTTGGTTCAACTTTTGGAACACAAAAAAACCTTGATTTTTGTCATGAAGAATAGGAGATTATCAGCAAAATATTTGCTTTTCAGTAGAATTTTATTGACAAAGTGAACAGCCTCAAATGGATAATTTGTAAACATGCTTAACTTGATATGGATATATAATGTTATTGTTCCGCTAAAAGTTACTACTAAAGATTATATCAAGGGAAACAAATAGAAATAAAGATTCCATAAAAGTAAAGCAAAAAATTAGTGAATTCTTAGAGGTTAAATGTACAAAATAAATTATGCACTCATATAAATAATATGTATTAACCTCTTAGTGAATGAGAGATAATTCTGTTTTGATAATTTATGCTTACATAGTTAATTTTTATGAAAAGGAATTTTACAATGGTAAAATTTTGGGTTTTAGTGTTTAATTGGTCATTTATATAGTCACATGGTTAAGAAATGTAAAGATTACTAGATATACAAAAACATCTTCCTCTTACAGGTCTCCATTCCTGTATTGTTTATTTTTATTTACCTTTTCATAATTTTCTGAACGAATTTATAAGCAAATTAAAGTATGCTAATATATTCTAATTATCCCTACTCCATTTTAAAAAGGCATCATATTATTCAGTGCCTTTAAAAAATTTCCAAGTATATTTTTCTATATGTACTCTAATTTTACTATCTGGAGTAATATTAGATCATATAGCAAGAGAGAGCTCACCATTGACAAATTTGCCAACTGACAACAGTTAAATGTGGCTTTTGGTGGGAAGGTGACACACTTTTATCTGGTTATCCCAAAGGTTTATAAGACTTTTGAATGTTAGGAATATTTTAAAACACACATCCTGTCAATTTACAATAAAAAATAGATTTTTCTCCTGTTTCCAAAGTTTGGTGATAATTTTAGTAGCTCTTTTTATTTGTAGACCATTTTTGGGGAAAGATCAGCAGTCCATAATAAACTGTTTTCCTCTTATTCTCGATATTACTCCCATTCATCCTTTGATTATCAAATAAGAGGTTGCTTTCATGGGGGGCCCAGCTGATGAAGTGAATGTTAACTTGTGGACCTGCCTTATCTTTCTCAGAGTTTTTAACATATTGTGGATTTTAGTTATTTAAAAATATAGTTAAATAACTAAGGTAGGTGCCATGAGGTCAGGAACCATATCTGTTTAATCCAGTGTTATTTTTCATGCCTATAACACAGTAAGCTCTCAGGAATAAATTTTAGGTACTACGTCTTATAGTACAGAAAGTTTGAGGAAAATTTCTACTATCTTTTCAATCTATTTTTTCCATGACCCTTTGAAAGCCCTTTCATATTATAGGCATCCTGAATGTCTTTGTTTCTTAGATTTACTGTATTTTCTCTGGTCTGTACGTACTCTCATCATATTTGTATGGATAGCTTTTATCTTAAATTCTACTTTCTCAGCGGAGCATCTACTATTTTTGACCCCTAGATTCCCTATTATATTCTGTCAGGACAGTCTGGCCTTCACATTTCCTGTTCATTGGCCAGGGATCAAGAATGTGTCTAGACTTTGTTCAACATCCCTGGTTTCTGACATTGCCTTTAGTTAAAAACTGTTGGTTTATACAACAAATATACTACTTAGGCTTCCATTTAATTTTCTTTGTTTTTATTTTAGGGGGTATCTTTTTCATATGGTCATCTCCCATTTTTTAGTCCAGGTTTCATTCTTACTTGATAAAATTTTGCTAAACCTTACTTTGTTTGTTGCCTGGCATTTTCATTCATTACTTTTTTTTTTTTTTTAAGCTAGCAGAGGATATCTTAAGTTAAATGGTAATTGTCCACAGACATAATGTATTCCCATATTTTAATTTGACAGCTCACCTGGCAAAATCAAATTTATTTCTGTAGAACTAAATATTGTATGTGTCAGTTAAATATAGTTTTGATAATTATTTTAATCTAGATACATGCTGGTGAATTTAATGAAATTAAAATGCATTAACCTCTAATTATACATTGGAACATGTAACTTGAAAGGATGCTTTCATGTTCTTGTTTATATAGTTCAGCAAGGTTCTGTATTTCAAGTTTGATAACTCATAAATATTTATTTTCAAAAGGCTTATAAATACCCTATATTATATAATATTTTTATATTAAGGATCACGAAAAAGGAGTCTTGTGACAGTGATTTATACACAAAATCGTGTGAATATTGACAAACTTAAATTATTTAATAATCTTAATTTTAAATTACATATGTCTGAGTGTCATATTTTTAGTAAGTTTTTAAATTCCATATTTTAATTTTTATCCTCCATCAAATATTAGACACTTTCTAGTTGTTTTATTTTCCTTTTAATTTTATTACTGTAAATTAGGTGGGCATTTACATTGTGCTTCATCAATTTTGTATTCAGCAGTCACTATTAATCAACCCCCTCAATTGTTTATCCTTCACTTGCTCCTTTATATCTCTTCTCTGTCTCATAGACTATTGTCTTCCATTTCACTTGTTAGAGTCTGTCAGCAGGCTTGCCCTTTGCTTTACCTTCCCTTCCTACCTCTCCTCCCTTCAGCAGTGTGCAAAGCCTGTTCCTTTTGGTACGAAAGTCTTTGTATTTTTTTTATTATATTTTCCCCCATGTAACAGTGGTCTCAATATTTGTCATTTGTGATCAGTTACTTTTCACTCAGCATGATGTTCTCCAGGTCCATCTGTGTTATGATGTGTTTATTATTTTCATCATTGTTTTTTTAACATTGCATAGTATTCCCTTCTATGTATATCCTAGACCTTTATCCACTCTTCCACTGATGGGCATTTGGGTTGTATCCTTCTTCTTGCAGTTGTGAATAGTGCTGCAGTGAACATAGGTTTGCATATGTCTATTCGCTGTATTATTTTCCTTCTGTAGGATGTATAGCTAGCAGAAGGATTGCTGGATCATATGGACATTTCTATTCCCAATTGTTTGAGGTAGTAATACTTACTACTTTTCCTTTACAAGCCCACGAGCAGTTTGTGAAGGTTCTACTCTCTCCATACCCTCTCCAGCATTTGTTATTTTCTGTGTTATTGAACTGGGTCATCAGTGTTGGTAGAAGGTGGTACCTTATATCATTGTTTTGATTTGTATCTCCCCAATTGCTGCTGATTGAGAACATATCTTCATGTTTGTTGCCCATGTGTAGGTCATCTTTGGGGAACTACCTATTCATGTTCCTATACCCACTTTTTAATTGGATTATTTGTCTTTCTTACTGAGGTGTTTTACTTTCCTTAGAGTGTAGAAATTAGTTCCTTGTTTGTTGTGGTGGTGTCACAATTGTTTTCCTGTTCTGTGGTGCTCTCGTTACCCTTTTGGTTTGTTTCATAAACATAACATTGGACATGATTTTTGCGGATGTCGAATTTTCATACTTTTAAGTATTATAACTGAAGTTGATATTGGTCTCTAAGTGGTTTCATATTCATAGTCACCGAGGTAAAGAATTACCGTATATACTCTAGTATAAGCCGACCTGAATATCATCTGAGGCACCTAATTTTACCATAAAAACTGCATTAAGAATGTGCTGAAAAACTCAGCTTATACACATGTATAGCGATAAACAGTCGAAATAAGTGAGCAGGAGCTGTGAATGCTGTGGTGGTAGGATGGCAGTAAGCTCTACAAGCTTACTCGCTTTCAAGCTGTTCTCCTTTGCAGACACTCCTTTCTTCCTTTCCTGTCTTTGAAAGCTCACGCCATAGGGAGCCACTCAATATAAACAGTAGAGCATATTTTTTTTTCCAAATATGCTTTATTTGGAAAACAGACTAACCTTTATTACTGTATTTTCCTTAATGAATTGACAACTGGAAGATCTTGGTGATATCAATATTGCTAAAACACCTAAATGCAAAGCAAATCTTCATTAAAGTGATTTATTTGTGATCATATGAAGGACATATATTATATAAATAATGTTTCTAGGCTGGTAAATGGGCAAAATTTTTCTGTAATATACACATTTGATTTTTTCCTTAAAATTAAAAAAATGTTTTTTGGGTGAATTTATAGAACAGATCCTCAGGTTTCAGTTCAACATTCATCCAAATTTAGTTTTGGTTCACTCATTGTAATTAATCCTGTAATGCAACATCACTTACTCTACTACCTCCCTGTTTCCATTCCTCCTTTTTAAAGCCTTTCTGAACTTTGTCCTTGGGTAAATGCTGCCTTTTTTTACCTCAGAGGGTTTATTGTTCCAAGTGGTGTGTACCTGACTAGTGTTACTGTTTTCCTTATGAACCTGTCTCTTGTTTGATTGAAAAGTGAGTGATGGGGTAAGTTCAATTCCAGACCTGATGGGTGACTCAGAGCCTTATTCTCAGGGGTTCTATCAGTAGCTGACCAGCGATCCTGAGGTTTTTTAGGATTGTGAATTTTATTCCACAGTGTTCTCCCATTCTATCTAGGCCCTTCTTCAGTGTCCCCTTTTGTTGCTGTGGTGGTGGTAATTGGGCATCAGTTAGTTCTTCTGGTGTCAGCATTGTGAAGACTGACATTCACATGGTCCATTAGTCCATTGGTTAATTACTTCCATCTCTCTGATTTTATTACTTTCATTTCCTCTGGACAAGGTGGGATCGTCAATTGTATCTTAGATGGCTGTTCCCACGTTTTTAACATCCCAGTTGGTACTTACTAAAGCAAGATATATTTGATTATATATTCGTTCATGTTTAAACACAAGACTTGGGGGTGGGGAGTATATGTTATATATTTTTAATGTTATATTCTTAAATGTACTATAGGTAAAAGATCTTTTGTATCAACTCAAATCATTTGTCTTTCATAGCAAAACCTACAGTCATTGAGTTAATGCCATGTCATAGTGACCCTGTATGACACGGTAGAACTGCCCCTCCAAAACAAAAAAAAGCAAAACTCCCTCAAACTCAACTGCCGTCGAGTTATACCTGATCCATAGGGACCCTCTAGGGCAAGTAGAATTGCTCCTTTAAATCTCGAAGACTATAAATCTTTGCAGCACAGACAATCTCAGCTTGGTCCTGCAGGAGTGGATGGTGGGTTCCAACTACTGACTTGTGGTTAGTAGTCCAGTGTGCAATCTGCTATCCAGGGTTCCTTAAGTGATAGGTTCATATCCTGGCTTATTCCTGTATGGGGTTTTCTTTGAAATCAATGAGCCTGTGGCTAACATCTTTGCCATTTTTCTCAAATTTATAAAAATCTGTTAGAATGTTAATATTTTACACATGTATGCATACACATACATACTTAAAAATTCTAGTAATGAGGATGCCTAACAAATTTTCATTCCTAAATAAGTAGTTCTGTATAATATGACCCCATTTCTATAATGCCTTCATTGAGCTGACATATTTGTTTTCCCTTCAGTAGATCATGTTTTTCTTTTTTTTTAATCCCATGGTTTTCTACCCTAATATTTATCATTTATTTTATGTTTTGAATCTACAAGATGAACATTGTTTCTTCTTCAAGACTTACCACGTCTGTTGCTCCAAAATTAGTCCTTAGGTTACAGTTAGGTAAATAGTCTCTCTTCACTGTGTTCACAGAAGACATTTAGAACACATTGTCTTATGATCTTTTTTCTAATAACAAATTAAATGATCGATACAGAAGAGACTACAGTTTATCTTTCACAGTCATTGCCAAATATGTACAAAGTTTGTAGACTTAAGATGTTTCACAAATACTTTTGTACTTACTTGAATTTGAACTTGAAGCTTCCAGTGTAAAATGAATAATTGCAGTATCAAAGATCAGAGAACTGAGTTAGAGGACAAGCTATGTGTTGACATATATTGGTTAAGTTTAAGACATATATTGGTTAAAAGTAAATGCGTAGAGAAAGATACGCCAAGCTGACATTAATGATAAGAAAGCTGGAATGGCTATGTTCATTTCAACATATATTTAAGAGCAAAGAATATTACCACAGATAGAGAGGATCTTTTTATAATTATCAATTCCTCAGGAGAACATAACTGTACTGTGTTTGTCTGCATTTAATGAAGAGTTTCATAGTACATGAAGCAAAAACTTGCAAAAGTGAAAAGAGAAGTACATGAATTCATATTCGAGTTGGAGATCTGAGTACTCCTCCCATGATAATTGGTAGAGTAAGCAGACAAAAACTCAAAGATTTAGAAGACTTGAAGAGCAGCATAATCAACTAACTTGTCCTGACACCAAGAGAACGCTCGCTCAACAGTAGGAGAATCAATGCTCTTTTCAAGGGGTCACAGAATATTTAACCATGTGTGGATCATTCTGAATGCAAGACTGGCTTAACATTCAAAGTCAGTGCACATAATGACCCTCATTAACAGTTACAGAAAAACAACAGTGACATATAATCATCTCAATGTGTTAAAAAGTGTTTTCTCAAATTTGAAGTTGTTTTTTATCACACGGGCATTTGTAATAAAACGATAGCCAGTTATATTTAATGTTGACTTCTAAATACTTGTGCCTTATGATCAAGAATAAGGACTGCTTGACCTTTCTGGTCCTGTACCACACTATATGACTTAGCCAGTGTTAAAAGCAAGAAAAATAAATAAAAGTGATCCAGACTAGAAAGGAAAAAGTAAAATTGCTTTTATTCTCAAATGATATGATCATCTATATAGAAAAATCCCCCAAACTTACAAAATTTTCACTAGAATTTCTAAGTCATGGTACAAATGCCAATTTTTAGAAATATGAGAAATTGAAATGTTTTTAACGATAATTTACAATAATATCAAAATATGAAATTATTAGTAAAATTAACAAAAGTAATACACACTATTTATGGAAAAGCACAGAACAATGCGGAAAGAAATTTAAGAAGACTAAATAGACTTACAATATTGATTAACCAAAATATTAAGATTTTAACTTGTTCTTATTTGACCACTTTACTCAGTATAGTCCTAATTAAAAATCTCAGTAGGTTTTCATTTATCATAGATAAATTTATTTTAAAGTGTAGGTGAAAGTGCTGATGGCCTACATTAGCCAAGCATTTTCAGAAGGAACAGTTTGAAGCCATATCTGAGTTTAAAACTTAGTATAAAGCTGTAGTACCTGAGAAAATGTAGTATTAGCAGAAAGAGAGACATATATTGATGCCACAGATTCTCAAACAACTCCCACTCTGAGTTAGAATGGACAGGGTTGAATGTCCCCTGTGGGTTTCTGAGACTGTTACTCTCAATGAGAGTGGAAACCTGTCTTTCTCCTATGGAGTGGCTGGTGGTTTCCAAATCCTGACCTTGCCCTTAGCAGCCCAGTATGCTACCTTGAAACAGATTAGTGGGAACAAAATTATATCTGTTAATGATGGATTTTTGACAAAGGTGCCAAGACGATTAAACCAGGAAGGGACAATCTTTTCAACAAATGGTGCTGAATTGAGTTTATAATATCCATTTTCCAAATAATGAACCCATAGCCCTTTGCTTTACACCATATAAATAAACTTGAAATGATCATAGACCTAAAAATAAGCACTAGAACTGTAAAATGTTTCTAAGAAAATACAGTAGAAAATTATAGTGAGTTCAGATAGGCATATTTCTTTAATAGGATAAAAGTATGAATTATAATTAAAATGCATAATTTTAACTTCATAAACATTAAAATTCTGCTTTTCAAAAGAAATTAAGAAAATGGAAGGCAAGCAAAAGATAGGTAGAACATATTTGTATGCCAGTTTGTATGTCATACAGTGGCTATTTATCAACAGTTCTTATAGTCCAGTAATGACCAAAAAAAACCCCCAAAATATATTTCAGCAAACACTTCCCACTCATCAAAGAAGATTTGTTCCTGAGATCTTTGCATAATGAGCGTGGATCATTATAATTTGTAAGATTTCCATTGGCTGATTTTCCAGAAGTAGTTTTCCAGGTTGTTCTTCCTAGTCTTAGTCTGGAAGCTCAGCATCACAGCAACAGAAAGTCCCACCAACATTGTCTCTCCTTCACAGAAGACAAGAGTTTGACTACTGAATAGCCAGCGCCTCATAGTTGGTGTACAGATGCTACATTAGTGTCATCAGAAAGCACTGCAAACTTAGTTACAACAATAGGAATCTGTTCTCTTAGAATTTTTTAGTGGAGGGGTGGGAGTGGGGGTGGTCACAAATGAACCCATTATAGATGGTAAATAAGCCCATGAAAGAATTTTCATTTGTTATTAGGACAATGTTATTAAATTAAGCATATCCCCTATGATGGAGAGGATGCAGAGCAACTGGACTCATGTTGCTGGTGGGAATGGAAAATGTTATGGGCACTTTAGAAAGCAGATTGGCAGTCTATTATGAGGTTAAACATATACTTACCATGAGATTCAGCCATTCCATTCCCAGGTATGAAATGAAGAATAAGGAGAAAAAAGAGAGAAAGAAATGAAAATAATTTGTCTACACACTTGTTCATGAATATTCAGAGCAACATTATTCATGACAGCCAGAAATTGGAATCAGCATAGATATCCATCACTAGTCAATGGACAAATAATTTGTGGTGTATATATATAATTTGGGATCCTATTCATCAGTAAAAATAAACAGACTAATGCTGTATCAGCAGCAGTGTTGAATCTTGGAGGTCTTACGGTAAGACTATGTTATTAATTGTAGCCAAGGCCCTCCTAGAATGACACACAGTGGGTCAGTGGTGCCAGGAGGGTGGAGGAGGAGTTGGTTGCAGTCATGAGGCAACTTTAGGGGTGATTGATATATTCTGTATCATGTCTTTGGTGATAGCTGTGTGCTTTTCCATTTATCAGTGCTTATTGAATAAGACAGTTCACATTTGCTAATTTTATCCCTTATAAATTTTGCCTTGATAAAGCTGAATGAGAAAAATAGTTTAAAACATTAGAAAATTATTATCAAGCTTTCTTGGAGTCATCAAAAGTTTGAATAGAGTAACTGAGTTTATTCTTTGTAGGACTTGGACAGACAAGAGTCTTTAGGTTTTTTCCGAAGTCTTTGGTGTGAGAAAAAGAATAACCAATGACCAACCAATAAAAGGAGAGAGAACTAGTTTAATTCATTGGTTGAAGATTACAAATATTATATTCAGAAAGGAAATAGTAATTTTTCTTAATAAAAAAGTTATGATAAATCAATTAGATGTTTAGACATGTAGCTATTCATTATTATTGTCATGTTAACTCTCTTTAGAAATATAAACCTGGTCGATGTGATGATATTTTGAAATGGAAGCCTCCCAGTCTGAATTCTGTGGATTTTCGCCTAAAGATAACAAGAATGGGAGGAGAAGGGTAAGTTGTAGCATAAATAATTCTGTTTAGTGTTGGTTTCATTGTTTGCAGCAGCGGTTCTCAACCTGTGGGTCATGGCCACTTTGGGGTCAAACAACCCTTTCACAGGGGTTGTCCGATTCATAACAGTAGCAAAATCACAGTGACGAAGTAGCGATGAAAATAATTTTATGGTTTGGGGCTGGGGATCACCACAACATGAGGAACTGTATGCAAGGGTCGCGGCATGAAGAGGGTTGAGAACCCATGGTTTGCAGGGTACGACTTGATAGCTATTACAGGAGCCCTGGTAGCGAGCGCACTGATGAAGCTCGCCGCTGCTAGCCAAAAGGTCAGTGGTTCAAAAGTAGTTGTGACATTTGGCTTCTGTAATGGGAGTAGTGATACCATGAGAGTAGGGAAAGGTGTGGGGGTGGGAAGGGGAGGGAACCAATCTCGGAAGAATCACGTCTTAACACTTCTCACCCAGAGGGACAAACAACACGAGCGTGGGTAAAGAGAGACAGCGATGGTGTAAGATATGAAAATAATAATAATTTATAATTTATGAAGGTGGAATGTAGGGGAGGGAGGAAAGAGGGGAGCTGATACCAAGGCTAAAGTAGAAAGAAAATGTTTTGAAAATGATGATTGCAACATATGTACAAATGTGCTTGACACGATGATGTATGGATTGTTACAAGAGCTCTAAGAGACCCCAATAAAATGATTTATTAAAAAAAAGAAAAAGATTGCCTACTGCCCATGAGAAATTCTGACTCAGCAACTCTAGTTGTCAGAGACCAAATTTTTATGGGGGTGTCTCCCATGGAGCAG
The DNA here is from genome assembly GCF_050624435.1 of Tenrec ecaudatus. Lineage (NCBI taxonomy): Eukaryota > Metazoa > Chordata > Mammalia > Afrosoricida > Tenrecidae > Tenrec > Tenrec ecaudatus. The sequence continues at coordinate 85,505,591 of NC_134536.1, forward strand.
CTGGTCGGGTTGAACTGCTCCTCCACAGCGCCTCCATGGATGAGTTCTTCCAGCAACAATTTTGGGGAGCTTATCAGACAGTTTGATTCTGCCTTCTCGGGTTCCTGTGAGTCAGAATTGACTCAATGGCATTGAGTTAGTTTGTTTTTTTAAACATGCTATCTAATTTTCATAGATTATTCCAGTGACCTGTAACTGTTCACATTGAAACACTGTAATTTTTACCTTAAAAATCCGCATTTATAATAAGAATATTAAATTGTAAAAGTGAGAGTTGCTTTTACTTAAAAATTAGCCTTTATATTAAGGGCTCAAGTAGAAGGCAAATGTTTTAAGAATAATGATGGCAACAGATGTACATATGTTCTTGACACAATGGATGTATGTATGGATTGTGATAAGAATTGTGCGAGCCCCCAATAAAATGATTTAAAAAAATATAGCCTGTCAAAATTGATTTGTACGTATAAACATGATCACTGGTACTATAGTTAAATGTACGAGTATTTTTTTACTTTGACCGATGTTGCTTTATTTCCATTTGCAGAGCAAAAATTTATCTAGACTCGAATTAGAGTTTAATTGATGCATTTTATTAAAATTGCTCACATTTAGTAAGTACTAATTTTTATTTACTGGTTAATTTTTTGCCTTTACTAATTGCGCATTTGATGAACAGATGGTATAATGTTAATATTTTCATCGTTTTCCCAAAGATTTTTTCTTTTTTCACCTTTTTAAGACACATTTTAAGGCATTTTATGCAAGTAGGTACATTGTAAAAAAATAAATGCTTCAAGGAAATTGTAGAGAACTCAGTGAAACCAAGTAAAAGCACACTGGCAGAGAACTTTGAGCTCACTAGTGCGTGTCATGAAAGTTTTGGTACTTGCCAAAGGTGAACCGCAAATACGCTTTTTTGGGTAGCTAACGGAACAAAGGATATATAATCAGCTATGTGAGTCCAGACTCCATGAGATTGAAATAGTCTCTTAAGGGACTATAATTTTTCATAGTGAAGATAACATGCGATGTGGTTACATTTTAAGTAAAAGGTGCTTTTAATAAAGTGGTATAGATGTCAGTTTTTAAAAATTGGGAATTTAACATTTTATATCCTTAAATAAAGCTTTATGACTTAATGTCCCAGTATAATTTAGTGAGAACAATTATTTGAGTACCCTAAATAGTGTTGCACAAGTATTTACAGATAGATTATCTACTTGTTTATTTACTCATATGTATACATACGTGCATACATATTTTCCAATTTTCAAAAAATATTCTCTTCAAGTAAGTATTGGTAAGCATTAAATTCGAAGTGATTCTTCGGATAAAGTATCTGGTATACAGATATTCTGGGTTGCCACGGTATACATTAATAAATAACAATAAATATGCTAAAACAATGGAGATGCCACTTGTGGTGGTGCTATGCTGTTTTGTTTTCAAAGACAGATGACTGTAAGTCTGTGGAAATGTAATACATCAAAGAGGAGGTGCATTTTATTAAATTGCTTTATTGCTAAATTTTTTTGTCTAATGCTGTAGTTATTCTGGTTACTGTTATAGTATGGATCCTCATATCTTCTATTGATTTGTTTTTTATTTTTGAAAAACTAGTTTGTTGTACTTTGTACAGGTAATAATAATGATAATAAAAGCCACATGAAGTTAAATAGAATGCCCATTTCTCTAAGTAGCAGAAAAGGTTCATCTTTATATTTTTGTGTGTAATTTTCCATTGCAATTAATACGTCTTTCTGTTAGTTGTTAGTGAACTAACTCATGTTAGTTCTGACTCGTGATCTCGCGTGTGCAGAGAACTCCCAGGGTTTCCCAGACTCTGACCTTTTAGGGATTATTCACCAGGTCTGTCTTCCCAAGGTGCCTCTGTGCGGGCCCAAACTGCCAGTCTGTGGGCCAGGAATTCAGTGTGTAGCTGTTTTGTATCACTTGAGACTCCTGCAGTTACATAAAAGAAAATACAATTTCATTTAGAAGATTGCCACCCAAGTTTTGCTTTTACTGTGTTTCAATGGATTTTGTTCTTTCAAAATTTTATCTATTTAAATATCTTAAAAAACGAATTCCTTTTGATTCTTGTATCTTTAAAGTATTCTAAAATGTCAGAATTTAATGTGATTTTTTTACACAGGTAGGTCTTTATTCATGCAAGATGAACATCCATTTTTTAAAATAGAATATTTAATATGGAGTATAACTTGGTAACTGCTACATGAAATGTCTTATTCAGTTGTTTAGTATGCTTTTTAATACTAAAAATGTTACATACTGTAGCAAAACTGACTGCCATTGAGTTATTCTGACTAATAGCAGCCCTGTAGCAGTTTTCAGTAAATCCAAAAGTTTATGTCTAATGGCTAATAATAGCAAGTCAGTATGTTAGAAAAGTATTATAAGAACAAATTCATGTAATCTATTGAATGAGGAGTATATTTCCAAAGCATGGAACTCATAGATTGTGACCTCCAATTAACTGGGAGATTTTATATTGAATTATTATAATTAAAATACCATTTACTTCCATACTTACAAATATTTCTACAAAATTTTGAGTGAAATGGCTACCTTGAAAGATATGTTGTATCTATTATTCTTAGAAAGAATGTTAGTCATTTTATGGAGCCTTCACCTTTCAACACAGGTTTTGAGTCAAGTTTCACTGCTGTAATAAAGTGGTTATGATACAGATGTGTTAGATAGAAATTTTTATACATGTTAAAAAGTCTATTAGGGTAAGTAAAAAAGTATTGCTACTGTTATTCCAGTCCATACATGCACTGATTTATTCCACGCAAAATGTATTTAAGTGCATGGTAGGGTTATACAAGTAAAACAAGATGATAAAGTGGGTTTAGAATCAAGAGACACAAACTTAATGAATAAGTCCACTTTGTTTTTTAGCATCTGTACATTTCTATACATATTTGAACTTATATATATAAAACAAAAAAAACCCATTATTGTTTCAGTTAACACGATGCGAGTATTCTCACTCTGTGAGAGACATAAAATGAGGAGACGTAAAATCCCAACAATAATTTGTCCATTTCTGAGAGACGGTTTATATGATCTGTTTCCTGGTGCTGTGCGCTACAGGGTCAGTGACTCAAAGCCACCACCAGATTTAAAATCTGGGCAGCCAAAAGGAACAGTCTGCTCTCTCCTGTAGGGCTTCTGTGCGTCAGAATGGACTAGATTACCGTGAGATTCCTGGGCATGGTTGTCTACTTTTCATCTGATTATCTTATCGCTTAATAACTAAACTGTCAAGTGGGTCCACATCAACAATCCCACTACTGGTTGCAAGACCAGAAATGGCAACGTTTTTCTTCCACTCTCTATTTTTTTTCCTTTTGTTTTCCGCTGGGATCTTAGACCTTTATGCCAAATTTTTTTGCCACTCATTTTGGTTCTATAATTTTCCATTAATATTTACTATGGGACATGGAAATAATCAGGGTCTCCCCAAAGCTATTCTGGGTTCCGGACGTAGCCCTTCATATTGGATAGTGTAGCGGGAGCCCGCGTTTTCTTTGGGCACAGGATTAGTTCTTTAGCTAGTAGTGCAGTTATTTTATTGCCTGTTGTAATCAGCCTACCCACAGGTAAAACCCACTATTCACCTGATAACTGCCTGTGACATACGGAACATAGAATGGTCATTTGGCAATTTTAATTCATGATTCTGTGGAACCATTCTTGTGTCCTGTGATAAAGAAGCATTTCTATTTTGTGATTGAGAATCTCCATCCCTTTTGGCACAAAGTTGTGGGGATTGGAAGCAAAAAAGTTGTTGCTGGATTCTTAGTTGTGTTAAGAGCCACTCCCATTTCCACCTTTTGATTTCTCAGTCCTTGTACAAGGAAGGGGACTTCAAAAATTTCATAGAAAAATGAATTAAAGATAAATAGATAATTTTTTTCCACAAAATTTTGAAGCCCCTTCATGTATTGACAAAAGGGAAAATTTGTATTGTAGATTTGCTTGCAAAATCAAAGCATCTGTATCCAATAAGCTAGAACACTGCCCCTTTAAGTGTGATCTCTTAACTGATGATGTACATTTTTCACTTATAATTGGTGAGATAGTTAAAGTTTATTGTGCAAGTCTGACTGATAAACACATGTGGGGTTAATTGAAGGGTGGAGCGATAAATGGCTCGGTGAACCTTGCCTGTCTAGTTCTTGGGTCTCTTGCTTTGTGATAGTCGGACCAGGGTATAGCTGCCTTAGCCAGTTCCCTGCTTCAGCTGGCAAGGCTGACTTCCTGCCAGACATCCCTGAGGAGAAGCCACATGGTCCTAGCCTGATGCAGCCATGGGTGCTGGAGCAGCCGTGTGGAGATCCCTGCCAGTGCTGAGATGCTTACACATTTCTTGGCTCAGCTTTCCTTCTGCCGTCGGCATCATTGCGTGTGTTTTGTGGGATGGAGGACGACTTTGTGGATTGGTGTCGGACATACGGGTTCATGTTGGACTTGTGGACTTGAGCAGCACTGGACTGGGATTTTTTTTGTTGTGCTCTTTCCCTTTAAATAAGTATGTAAGTATGTGGTTTTCATTTTCCTACCATAGTTATTTATTTGGCTTCTTCCGCCCCCTCCCCCTATACCCCAAAGACTTGTGATCACATTATTGCAGTTGTATGATATTTTTTCATGGCAGAAAGGTTTTTTTTCTGTGCTTGCCTTCATTGTCAGATACATGTTGTCCTTATAATTTGGAAATAGGATAACGAGTACTTCCAACAAAATGTTCTCTTTGCCCTCTCACATTACATAAGAATTTTAGTAGTACTTTCCAGTACATTTTCTTTCCCGAGAAGATATTTTGGAATGTTTTTATTCTCATAATCCCTTCTCTCCGGATGTTACTAGAACATTTACTGGTGCCTTCTCTCCTAACCAATCCCTAATATGTCTTACTGGGACTTGGTGGTGGTTTTCATACTGCGCTACTTTTAGAATTTCTCTTAAGAATATTTCTATCAAGAATATTATTGTTAAATCATCTATCCCAGTCTATCGTTACCCACTATAAGTTTAATTATATTGTCACTGACTAAAGGTGACTAATTTGACTCAAGGTGAACAAGCACCAAATAGAACTGCCCTGTGTGTGCTTTTCTTTTTTTTATCAGTCATCTGATTGATTGATTAACAGTTTTATTAGCACTTCACATTTCATACATATTCAATAACTCAATCATACCAAGATGAGTTATACGATTGTCAACATATTAAATTCTAGAATATTTTCTTTTCTTGTAGTCATTGTTATTTATGTAATTATTTTTCTAATTGTAGCAAAACTATACACAACAGAACATTCTTCATTTGTATAACTTCTGCTTGTATAATTCAGTGCCATTGATTATACTCTTCGTGTTGTACAACCATTACTGATAGCCTTTTCAAGCTGTGTGTTTTTAAAGAAGCAGACGGCTACATGTTTACTCCTTTGGAGCAGCTAGCTAGTGGGTTTGAACAGCTGACCTTTTTTTAGCAGCTAAACAGTTAACCATTGGGTCACTAGAACTTCTGTGAAAATTTAACAGCATTTACATAGTGCAAGATTTATCTCCTCCACCACCCCTCCCATTATTTTCTTTCTTATTTAAATTCATTTATTCTTTGGATAGCTGTTTCTTGAATATTTTTGTGTGATGGATACATAGGTTACCTGATTTTGTTCATGTCTGCAAATTCTCTCTTTTTCCTGATCAGTAGTTCTTTACTGTCATTGTCTGCTAACTCTAGTGTGGAAACAGACGTTCAATGCTACCTTGATTATTTCCCATCTTTTGTGGTTACAGTGTTCTTTCTTTTGCTGTGGTTGACTAAATGTGCTCGCTCACGTCTAGTTGCTGAAATGCTCAAAATGGTGGTAGTCCACATGTGAAGAAAATACGTGTTTTTTATTGTGGGTCATTATGCATTAGCAGTGAGGCTAATGCTTCTGTACATCTCTTATGTTATACATCCTCCCATCTCAGACTTCAGTCGTTTTCACCCTTAGCTCCAGTGGGAAAGGACAGCCAAGTCCATTACTGGAGGGAAGTGTTGATCCTGCCTGAGGTATTTTCATAGATTTCTGTGTCCTGGACTCTTCTCAAAATTTGCTCATTTCCAATCTTCATGCACAGGTTTATTCCAAACAACATGTCATAAAGTATGTCTCTGTGACCAGTGGATGGCTGCAGACAAGTTTCTCAGTAGTACATTTGCCTTTAAAAAAAACAACTTCTTGTTCTGTGGAAATAACGATTTTAAAGTTAGGGCTAATACAAACTTTCTTTTTCTTTTTTTTAATTGGGGCTCATAAGGCTCTTATCACAGTCTGTACATACATCAATTGAGCAAAGCGCCCTTATACATTCATTGCACTCGTCATTCTCATAATTCACCTTCCACTTGGGTTCCTGGAATCAGCTCGGTTTCCCTTCCCCCCCCCCCCGTTCCCCTCCCTCCCTGATCCCACCCCTGGTCCCTTGATAGTTTATAAATAATTATTATTTCTTATCTTATACTCCCCGGCGTCTCCCCTCACCCGCCTCCCCATTGCCCATCTCCCAGAGAGGAGGTCACTCATAGATCTCCAAGATCGGTTCTCCCTTTCCACACCCCCTTCCCTCCCGGTGTCGCCACTCCCACCGCTGGTGTTGAGAGGTTCGTCTGTCCTAGATTCCCTGTGCCTCCAGATCCACACTGCACCGCTGTACATCCTCTGGTATAACCAGGTCCACAAGGTAGAATTGGGGCCATGATGATTGGGAGGGGAGGAAGCATTCAGGAACTAGAGGAAGGTTTTTAGTTTCATTGTTGCTACACTGAACCCTGAGTGACCCATCTCCTCCCCACTACCCCTCTAGAAGGGATGTCCAGCTGTCTACAGATGGGCATTGGGTCCCCATCATGTACTCCCCCTCTTTCACAGTGATGTGATTCTCACCACCACCCCACACCTTTGTTGTTGGAGACCTGGTCTCCTCTGCCCTTCACGATCACCTATGTTGGTGTGCTGCTTCCGTGTGGGCTTGGTTGCTTCTGTAATACAAACTTTTAAACAAAACTTTTCCTAAATCATTGAAGCTTTGCAACAAGCTTACTGGAATGCGGCTCCACATAGAACAACAGTTTTTAGATGAATCTAGCATTTTAAGGATGGTTCGGAAAGTCTCCAAGATGAACCAAGAGAGAGGAAACCATCACCCTTGTCATTGACGAATGAACAAACTGGCTGAAGTCCAGTAACTGGTGGAAGAAGACCATATAATTAGCATCGATAGTTACTGAAGTTGAGAGTCTCATATGGTTCTGCATTTTCTGTTTTAAGTGGACATCTTGGACTTAGCAGGCTTTTGCTTCAGGGGGTGCTAGAAGCTTTGCCCAAAGATCAGCTAGCTCAAAGAGCTGATATTTTCATCAGTCTTTTAAGCAAGATCAAGCTAATGATAACTTTATGGAACAAATTCTAACTGTGGACAAGTCTTGGGTTTACATATCTGACCCCAGAGAGCAAGGTCCAAACAAAACAGTGGATTCTGAATAAATCTCCTAGACCATTTCAGTTCGAGACAGAAAGGTCAGCTTGGGTTATGGTGAATTTTTAGGACTGCCAAAGGGATAATTTTGACATATTTTTAAAGACCACAACAGTCGGGGGGTTATTAGGAAGTTTTAAGAAAATTGAAAGCAGCATGGTAAGAAAAAGGCCAGGAAAGTTATCCCAAGAAATAGGAATTCTTTTCCACGGTGACAGTGCACCTGCTTATTCTTTGAGGGCAGCAATGGCTGTACTGTGAATAGTTCCTTGGGAAACTCTACCCTTCCACCCTACAGTCCTGATCCATCCTCCCTCAACACCAAAGAGTTCTTTCTGTTTCCCAAATACAAGGAACATTGAAAGAAGGAACATAGTTTTGTTTACTAAAAGGTCTCTGTGTAGCAGTGATTTCTTTTCTTGTATTATTCTTAACATTTCTCTAAATAGCTGAATCTAGATAAAATTTCATCTCTTGAAATTTTTACATCCAATGCAGGCAGCTCCGTATACTACTATGTGTTTCTCACAACTTTTGCCTAAGCAACTCTTTACAAGTGTGTAACTTTTTTTGACAACAATTACTATATTTGGTGGTACAATCCTACTCTTAAATGATGTGCTTTCTTCTTTACCATATACTTATTGCTAGGAACTCTAAGCTCAAATTCTTGTTTATATAATTAGGATTAAAGGGAGAAATATTTGAGCTTGTTAGCCACTGTGCATTTCTCCCTGGAAATTAATTATAGAATAAAATGGTTTTAATTATTAAATAATTAGTAATAGAATTATTGTCGTTTAACTGTCACAGTCTGTTTGGAACCAAGCCATTTAATGTGGTTTAAAGAGTTAATTATGAGGAGAGGATATTTAATATCCTCTAGTATATGACAGCTTCAAAATATAAATATGGTCATTTATTGTAAAAAGAAGACAGCTTGGCCACATCATTGTTAATGCAGTCCTTTTATCTCCAGAAAATGGAACTGATATTAAGCTTTGAATCTCAGGGGAGAGAAGATGGGGGGAGGGTATGGGAAGGACTCATTAAGTTCTTTGTGTACCTCAGGAAATGATCTCAGACACTAAATTTCCAAGTCTTGAATAAAAGGATAGTAGGAACAAATATGACTCATAATTGTCACAAAGATGCCTGTAGTGGTAATATTAGCAGTAGTTTTGAATATCTGAAGATATTGGCACCTGTTTAGGTATGACTATTATTTCAAATCAAAGGAAATAATTTCAATGTCTATTGACAATTTAAGTTTTAGATTTCTGAATGCTCATATACCATAGCCAGGTAGTCCAATATGAATGCTACAGAGTTAGCAATTTTCTTTATATTATTACCATATATCCTTTTAATTGGAAGTTTTCTGAATGTATATCCCAAAGGCACCTCATGCTCATATTGATAAATAGGGGTTTTATAACATGATTATAATCATCAGAAGACTAGATTCCGAATCTTTTTTTATTAAGAACATTTTGTTTTTGTTTAAAATTGATCACGTAAAGGACATATACGTTAGATTGTTAATACCCTGATTTTTTTTATGTGGTCATTAAGCAATGACATTTCATCAAATCACCGAATTTACCCATTTCAGGAAGGGTTCTAATTTATATAAAGCTAGAATGTGTGGTTTTTAGATGTGTAGATTGCAAGGCATTTAAATATGTACTTCTTATTAAAGGTGTAGGCCACAGTACACGGTCTCAGGAGAGTTTAGAATAAACTTACTGTAAATTGCACGATTTCAGTATTAAGAAGCAAGACTTTTATTTTGAAAAAAATTAGCTGTTTTAATTGTAGTCCCATTTAAACCTTTAGTTTAAAACAACAGTTTTACTTAATAGTTAATACTGATACAGTATTAATATCAGTTTATCACTATTAAATATGCATTTATTGAAAACCACACAAACCATTGTTGAAAGATTCTGGAAGTAAAAAAATGACTGCGCTGTATCATGAAGGACTGAATAGTCAGGAAGGCGGATGTATAAACAGTGGGAAATGGTGTGCTATCAGTGGGATTAAAGTACTAGAATCTAATAACTAGAAGGACCCAGATGATCTTATTGTTGTAGGTACCGTCGAGTCAAGTCTGACTTAGAGTGATCCAGTGTGTTCACAGGACGAATCCCTGTCTAGTCCTGTACCTTCCTCACAATTGTTGCCAGGTGTGAGCCAATCTTCCCGGGGTCTCAGTCCATCTCATCGATATCTTTCCTCCTTTTACTGACTCTACGTATAAAAATGTCTTGTTAGCAAGAGCACAGATAAAGTCTCTGGAAAATGATTCATTTGAATAGGATCTTGTAAGTAGGACTGTTGTTCAAGGCAGGGCATATCTAGAAAAGGCAAACTGCACAGAATGTTTATTGAGTGACAAGCTTTTCTAAGTAGATATTTGAGGAAAATAAGCTCGGATTAGATGAGGGTTGATCGAGGTAGCTTTATTAAAGAATTAGCATTCATGTTGGAGATTGAAAAGTATAAAAATGAGTGGCTATGTCTTCTATATAGACACATTTCAACTGTTTTGTAATCCAGAAACCTATTACACTTTTTGTCTCCTTTAACTGGCTCCTGAATAAATTCTTGTTCGTTTTACTTCTTAGATGTTCCTTATATCTGATGACTTACTTTTTATTCCATAGACATGATCGTGGTTTAAACTAGCAGTCTATTACCGGGACTACTGCAATACCCTCTAACGGTCTTAAGAAACGAACTCTGCTCTCACTCCGTGTATTATCTGACATTATTAGAACTCAGACAGCTTTCTTTTATTTAGCAATTACCTGGTATATCTTGTATATCTTTTCACTTTAAATTTTCCAGTTTACCCACAATTCAGATTTGTCATTTGTAAACAGCATTTAGCTTTGTTGATTATTTCTGTTAAACTTAACATCTTTATCTTTTAAATCTAGCATTTAGTCTATTTGAACTTAATGTAATTTGTGATATATTTCCATTTATTTTTGCATTCTTGTGTTATTCCATTTTTTTGTATTTTTTTAAATCTTCCTATTACTTTAAAAGTTATACTTTAAAATTTGGGTCTGAGGTTAGTTAATCTGGAAATTTTAGTATATACACAAGGGGGCTTGTATATACAGAAGTGGAAGTAAATGGTAATGTAGTTTACCCACAAACTTTTTGTCACCGCCCACTCTTCACACTAATTAACATATTTATCTTCCCCAACAGTACACTTTAATTCAAATCATTCCAACTTGAATGCTTTTGCTGACTTATTTTCTCTTTTTAATTCCCATAATACACTGCCATTTTTGTTCCACATAGTTAATATTTGACTTTTTCTTACATATTTCCAACTTCTTTTGCTGTTTTTTTAAACCTTCTTAGAATGATTTTCTATGTGTAAATACTAACTTGCTCTATCCACGAACAACACCCTTTACTATTTATTTTCGGATCTGCTAAAAGCATACGCAGCTTTAAAAAAAAGGTATTTACCGTATATTAATATTATTCACTGGGCATTGAATTCGAAGTCAGCAACTACTTTCCCGTCAACCTATAGATTTCATCCCACATCTTTTGGCTTTTATTATTATTGTTGAGATATCAGCTGTAATTATCTCTTTTGAAGGTAACTTTTCTCTGTTTGCTTTTAAGATACAATCTTTGTCTTTGGGGTGTGGCAGAATCACTATGACAAGGCGAGGTAGTGGATTTACTAGGCTTTTTGAAAATGCATTTTATCAATTTTGAACATTCCCTGTCATTATTTACAAAGCCCTAGAAAAGTATATCTCTCTATTTAGCTGGAAATTAGTGATCTCTCAAGTACGCAATCAGAACATATTTTAGTACTTTTGAAAAAAATCTTTCCTCCAAGGAGAAAGAACATCGTGTCTGTTTCTAAACGTTCTCTGTGACTTTTCTCTGGGGAAGTTATTCTTGTTGCTTTGCTCTTAATTTACTATAAGTCCTCTTCTCCAAGAACTCCTTATCTGACAGCTAATTGATACTGTTCGACTCCATCCTGTTGGTCCAGGATGGCCACACCGTAACCAAGAACAGCCCCTTAGGGATTAGTGAGCAGCTTTTGGAAGAGTCTTGATTTGAGAAACTGGGTGAAATCAAAAGAATTCTGGTAAAGTTTTGCCCTAATATGTTTCAAAATAAACTGCCCACAATTATCTTTAATTTCAAAGCGTAAGACAGATGAAGAAGGGGCATAATCAAGGCAAAGTTCAGAAGAAATACACTTGAAGCACAGTGTTTGAGTTAGAGAAAAGGAAATTGAATAGAGGATAAGTAAGACCAACCGGTACGTGGAAAGGCCCTGAGATACATACATGTAAAGAGTAATTGAATTCTCTAAAGTTAAAATAAGGATGAGTGTGTATAAATTTGTGGTATAGAGGCTAGTCTTAAATCCTAGTTCTATAATCATTCCTAGTTGTTGATTTTTAAAATATGCTGTGTTTCTCATTAATTTTCTATCTTCTGTCACTTGTATAATCATGCCTTATACAATTATGTCTTTGCATAGGGAAATTAAAGATTATTGGTAAGCACTGTAAACACTGTGTGTCATTTGGAATGAATTCTTTGGGCTTGTGGCCATCCTGTTGATGAAATAGTTTTTTTTATCTAACCCAGAAAATTAAAGCATCCCCCCTCCCCCGAGTAAAATAGCTGCGCTCTGCACGCTTTTGTATCTTTTTGAACACTGCAGAACACTTTAATTGTGTCGCCCCTTTTCCATGGAGCACCATTGCTAACGTGAAGCCAAGAGCATCGTTTAGATCTTGTAAACCCTCTCTGGATTTTCTCTGAAGATTTCTATTTTTTCCAGGGGGCCTGAGGTGTGATGGTAGGAACTACGCGGCTAGATGGGTGTATTTGTTTGTTTTGTTTCACCTCTTCTTTTCCTTTATGATCTTATAGCAGAAAGTGAGAAAATATCCTGGGAGACCCCAAACAAAGCCCCTGATTCTGTGTAGGATTAAGACTCTTGCTTTTCTCAGCAAGCCCCACACTTCCACCTGAGGTGAGGGTAAAGAAGTTTTGAAGAGGGCTGGTGTAACAGCTGCTGAGACTGAACCACTGTTGAATAAATAGTGTTGCTGATACATGGCTAGCAAGCGCAGTTGCTTACACGAGGCGGCATCAGCTCCCTGGCAGTGAGTGAACCCCAACATTAAAGGAGGAGGATTTAGCATGAACGCGCACATCAACCTGTTTTATGAAAAGAAGTGATTTCAACTCTTAGCTAATTATACCGAAAGTTTATTTTGATATCTTACAAATATATAAGGAATGGTGATTGGTTCAAGGACAGTTTAAATTATAATAATTTGCTTTTCAGCGGATTATTAGATTAGCTTTGTCTTTGGGTAATTTGTACAACTTTAAAACTTTTGATGCTCAGAAAATATATTATCTTAATTTTTAGTTTTTGTTTATTGTCTTTCACATTTTATGGATTAATCTAATCCAGAAACAGATTAATTTAGGATATGTGTGCTTTCTAACTAAACTAATTTGTTTGTGCTATACATCTTATCAGATAAGGTAAAGATTTTCCCTACAGCACCTCCTTTTCTGTGCCCTTAACTGATTTAGATGGTAATGCATTCATTTACTTTCAAATATATTCCATTTATAGATGCAATTTTTTTTTGGTAATTGTAATCTGGTTCATCTTGACAAGATATGTAATTGTGCCTTTCACATTAAAGGAAAAATAGCAGTTTTGGTTTTTCTTAGTTAATATCCATGGCAAATAAATCCTAATTTTATGACAAATTCTTTTGAGGTACATTTTCTTCAATAAAATAAGCATTTCTTCTTGCCTATTGTAGGCCATTTAAAAAATAGGGACTGACATTTAAAAAAACAACAAATAAAATCACTTGTGAGTGCACTGCCAGGAGTCTTATGAATTTTGATATTTCGTTGATGCTTTCTGTTATGGTGTGCATACATTTTTATTTTACCATAATTTTTAGGGCAACACCACATTTTGCTATGTTACTGCATAGTCTTTTAAATTTTCTTTATTATTCTTTAGTGCTCAATTATATTTCACCTACTGGTTTAAAATTTAGGTTTTTCCTTTTTGCTATTATATAAGTGTATTGCAAATATTATATTAAAATATTGTGCAAATATTGTAAACAAGCCTGTATTTAATTTTGTTTTATCGCTGATCTATATTGGGGAATATGACCTATTAATTCAAATGTGTTGGGAAAGGAATATATTTTTAGGCTATGCTTTTTAGAAAGATTAATATAAGACTAGTCTTGATGAGGTAAAATGCTATAAATCAGAAAATTCACTGTCATCAAGTCGATTCCTACCCATACATCTTTACAGAAGCAGAAAGCCTCATCTTTCTTGGGCAGCAGAGTGGATGAGTTTGAACTAGTGATATTGCAGTTAGCAGGCCACTAACGCATAGCTCACTGAGCCACTAGGGCTCTTGCAAAATGCCGTCATTCCAGTGTCCCTGATTTCAACCACACTTTTCTTAATGCATTCTTTCGTGTCCCAAGAGTCTTTGTTTCACTGTGTGTCTCACAGATGACGAGAACTACTATGGAAATGGTGCCTGTGGTTGTGGGAGCGAGTTCTGATGTCCATCTGGATCGTTTTCCTCCTCCCCAAGACTGTGGAAACTGGTTAACCAGGTTAAGTAACAGGTTGCACCTCAAGTCCCAAGAGTCAGAAGTCAGGTGGGATCTAGAACCAGGGAGTGAAATGCCTGAAAGTGAAGGCAAGTCATGCTTGCTTAGCTGGGCCATAAAGCACACCAAGACCCACATCAAGATGGCTGCCCGAGTCCTGGTGGGCCAACAGCCCTTTGGGTGGTGTTTGCCATCTGTGACTTGGCACCAGCCTTGTGTGCATGCTCATTGGCAGAAGGGAGGTCACAAAAATGGCTTTGGCGGAGATTGGGTTTTTGGCTTCTGCAAATCATACCTCCAAGGAAACAAAGAGCAGTGACTTGAATCACTTGATTTAGTAAGATAGGGATTCAAAACATTTCCCACTTTGATCATATCACATAAATTCCCAAATTTGTTTCATGTACGTCCCCATTTCAGAAAAAAAAAAAGTTATTCAGCACCCCTTTGGCAATTAAAAACTTTGCGCTGTAGTCTATAATCCAGGATAAAATGTAGGTGTGTGCTTTTGTAGTGTCCCTGGATTGTTCCAGTGTCCCGTCCCTCCTCTGGGGGTGGGGTGTGGGGCAGTATCTTCCACTTGGGAAACAACTATTATAACAGGTAACTCCCTTCAAAATGGGATTATAAATTCTGTAACAGATGACGCCCTTCAAATTGAAGACTGTCTAGAAGGGCCATATTAAGTAACTACATTTCATATACAAATTGCCAAATTTCCCTCTTAAAAGACTGTTATATTTTTACACAAATCACTTGCGTTATGCAGTGTTACATAATGCACCCCCAACCGTGTGTTATTTTTATAAGCTTGCTACACCAATTTTTTTTTTTAACTTGGTGACTTCAGTTTTGTTTTTCCTCTTTCTTTTCAATGGGCTTAATCTTAATTCTTGATGTTGGTGCCGTCTGGTTGGCTGGATGGCTGCCATGCCTATTTGAGTATCCCCACACACGCAGATGCTGGAGGGTGAGCCTGACAGCTACAGGTGCAGAGAGGTCTCTTGTGCCTCAATTAGTTGAGACCAGTCAGACTGGCCACCTGGGAGCGTAGGGATCTGGGGTGGGGCATGCCACATCGTCTTGCCACCAGGAGAAGGACGAGGTTAGCTGTTCTGTGGAGGTGTTACAAGCTGGATGCTTAGACAGCTCAGTGTGCAGCAAATGAAGGTGATTGTGATGAAAAATTTGTTGGGAGAAGGGGTTGGCTCAAATATTTCAAAATGAGGGCATATCTACATAACATTCAAATGATAGTCTATAAGTCAGACACTCATAACCTGAGAACTTTAAATGCAACTTTAACACTCATATGAAAAATGAGAGCATTGGAGATCGAATCTGTGAAGTACCTCTAACTTGTCGCGATTGAGCATACTTACGGAGGCTTCAAACAGTACATGGAAAATATTTATTGTCTTTTATTTTTCCACTGATGTTGAAGCCCTTTTGTAGCTATTTTAATTTCATCCTGTCTCTGTACCTTGACATCATAAATTCTTGTTCTGCTTTCTTTCTTTATAACGTCCCATTCTACACATTGGCAACATGTAATTTACACACACACACAAACGTGTGTGAACAAATTAGGATTGAATGATTTATGTTTGTATATAACAGATATTGCACTAAAACATTACTAACTTTCCTTTTTTGCTTTTTAGCTTTTGAGAGTTGAAATCAGATTGGACCTCTTTAAGCAAATTGGAACTATACTTAGGCATAATTTACTGTTAAAAGAATTTTTTCCATCGGATGTCCCAGAATATTATCATGAATCAGTGAAACTGGAGGTTATAGATTCTGAATCCTTATGTTTTTAGAAAGCCCTGGAAATATTTTTTAAACAAGAGATATTGGAAATGTTGTGATAAAATTCCTGGCAATTACGTTTGCTTGTCAGTATTTTATTGACTAGCCTTTACTTTCACAAACTATTCATTAAAGAAGATATTTCCCCCCCAGGAAATAATATAATGCCTTCCTCCCCACCACCTTTGTTAAGTCCAGCTTCCATGTACATCTATGTTATACATGGAATGCTTTGTTACATTAGAGATTTCTGCTAACAGAAGCTTTAACAATGAGCATTTCGTGATTTCCACTGTTTAGAATAGGCAGTTAAGCATAGGCATCCTTACTGTCTTAACTGCTGTGTGCTTCAGCTCACTAGTACAGCCACATGCTTGTTTATGATTCTCAGAGTAGAACTCTCAGAACTTCTGTAAACAATGGTGTTTTATAACTTATGTTTATCTATAGTTCATCTTTTCATTTCACCTATGAATTTGAGTTTGGAAATTACCTGGGCTGAATAAATTAGCTCTCAATTTGCATTGTGTTTAAATATCTCTTAAGCACAAGCATGACTGATGGTAACGCTTATTCTATTTTCTGCAGAAGGAAACATTACTATAATTTGTAAGGTGAAGTGAAACTTAGGTCCATTAATTCACTTGGTGAATGTTTTAGATACAGTTTGACCTAGTGTTTTCCCAGTTCTTTCCTTTATTTATTCTGTTACTTTTGAAGATTTACAAAATAAGTTTTTAGGTATTTTTATGCAATTTAGATGCTGCCAAGGACCCTCTCATACAGCCTATGTCCCCCCAAACAAACAAAAACCCCAAACCCAAACTCATTGCTGTCGAGTCCATGCTGACTCAGTAGCGATCCCCTTGTGTGTTTCTGAGACTCTGTTTATGGGAGTAGAAAGGCCAGTCTTTCCACTGCCGACCATGCGAATCTCAGCCCAAGGAGTAACCACCATACCACCAGGACTCCTACACCCTGTACTAGAATCATTTAATCCTTACCTTCTAGCACAGCCACTGCCCAACCCAGAACCCAGTTATACCAGGAAATCCAAGGAACATCTCACCATCTCATGTTGGTCCCAGTCTGGAAATGTGGGCTTTCTAATCTATTGTCTTTACTTTGCATTCACCCACATGAGAAGCTCAACCGTTTCCTGTCATGGAGCAGTGTTGGATGTTTCATTAAATTAAAAAAAAACAACACCTTATTTCTGACTCTCTGGCTCTATTTATGGGAACCCTGGTAGTGCTGTTGGTTGTTTGATTGCTAGCTGCAGGGTCCGTGCTTCAAGTCTCCCAGCTGTTTTATAGAAGAAAGATGAGGCCGTCAACTCCCGTAATGATTGGCAGCCTCTAAATCCCTGTTTAGGTTGATAGGAGCTGGAATCAATTCGATGGCAGTGGTTTGGGTTTGGGTCTTTTTTTAGTTTCCATTTACAATTCTCGGATGTGCACCCCCCCCCCCTTTGCATTGTAACATCTCTGAAATCAGGATGACCTTTCATTCAGTGGTGTGTGTCTGAAAACCGCTTCTGAGGCAGAGAGTTGCATGAAGGTTTATTGGAGAGTATTATCAGGGGACAGACCTGTAAGAGAATAACAGAAGCAGGACTAGTTCAAAGGAAAAGTTAGATTGTGGTGTTGTTGCAGCAGATGTTATTCTCTGAAAGTTTTCTGACTTTCTGGCTATGCTTTTATTGAATAGAAAAAGCAAACTGTCTCTCTCTGCTCATTAGTGTTTTGGGTTAATGGTATATCTAATGTCCAGTCTGAAATTGATGAGACAAAAAGAAAGCTCCGGGAATCCTACCAAGTCATTGTTTGGACCTCGCCACTCCAGCTTTCTTGTCTGCTCTTGTGTATGTTCTTTGTATTACTTCCCGGGTAGAGACATATGGAAAAGTCTAATTATTCCAGGCTTCTGGAAGTAGTTTCAGGAACATAATTTTTTTTAAAGCTGCTTGTTGCCATCTAAGGTCTTTGTGGCACTGTCAGTTAGGCCTTAACACTGCTAACCTCAAGGTCAACAGTTAAAACCAAACAGCTGCTCTGAGGAGAAAAGAGGTGGCTGTTTCCTCCCATGAAGACTTACAGCCTCAGAGACATTCTGTAGGGTCACTTTGAGTCAGAATCAATTTGGTGGCATTGGGTTTGGTTTGGTTAAGGTCTGTGAATCAAAGAAAGGATGATACAAATATAATAAACATCAGCTTCTGTACTTTTTAGTAGCTGTAATTAATGATTTAGGGGAGTGAAGATAGAATATATTGCTTTGAACAGTAATTACATTCCTCCCCGATCATTTCCTTTGTTAACTGGAAACGGATTCTACTAGGTTTAATTCATTTTTCATGATCGTTTTATCTTTTAATTGTTTTCTTGTACTGACCTTAGTCCTTCACTACAAAATTTCGACTCACCCTTGAAGTTGGTGGGCTGGTAAAAGCATTCTACTTGAGATTGATTATAAATTATTATTTTCTTTGAGGCTACTCTGCATCCTTGAATGATGAAGGTTCAGATGAGTCAAGTTAGCTTCCAGCAAATGCTATTAGAGTATTCAGTTGGATTTGAGAAGTACGTTCTAAAAGAATTCACTTTGAATAACGCTTTAGAAAATTTAAGTTTTGTTACACATGTTCATCATTTTTTATTTTTACAGTATTCTACCCAATCATTAAGTAATCTAAATAGTATCCTGATGAGTCAGGACAGCTATTTCCATTTTACAGATGAGGAAATTGAGAAATGCCTTTTCGTTTATGACTTTTCCAAGAGCATTTAGTGAATTGAGATTAGAACTGGAATAATAGGCCAAGAGTGGAACTTTAAGTATTTTCTTGCCACCATTCTGTGCTTAGTTCAATAGACCATGCCAGTAACCAAATTAAATTTATATATCTATCAAAATGAGAGCAAGGGGAAAGAAGTGGTTATCCAATTAGAACTTTAGTTTCAGACATGGTCCGTAAATACCTAATTTTTCAGTCTGATGCATCAAGAATGCTTCATCATTATTACAGCCGTTTTCTCATATACAGCATAATAAAAAGCCCATGACACCAGACAACAATTTCCAAAAATATTTTTCATCTTATGAAGAAATATGATAGTAATTTGAAAATAAACATTCAATTTTCTATTATTTTGAGAAAAACTGTGATTGTGTGTGTGTGTGTGTGTGTCTATATGTATATTCTCTCATTCGCTGTAGTATCAATGCTGACTCAGTGACCTTATAGGACAGGGTAGAACTGTCCCTGTGTTTCTGTGGCTGTATCCTTTTATGCAAGTAGAAAGCCTTATTTCCTCAGAGCCGATGGGGGTTTTGAACTGCTATCCTTGCATTTAGCAGGCCAGTGCAAGAACCACTAGGTCATCAGAACTCCATGTGTGTGTGTTCTAGAGCACTTCAAAAAGCTTGTGGGAAAAGGGAATTGAAAGATAACTAATTTTCCCAGAACTTATTTGCAGTTCCCATGGGTATATATGAAGAAGCTTTGGTGAAGTTATTGCATAAGTATGGGACTGCTAGCCACAGATTGGTGGGTCAAAACCATCAGTATTAAAAAGATGAGACTCTCTGCTCCCTCAAATATTTATAGCCATGGGAATCCTATATAGGGCTTTAGGAATCAGAATTGATTCTATGGCAGTGAATGTAATTTATGTGTATGTGTATGTAACATGCATATGCCTATAAAAATCAAATTCAAAGCAAACTCACTGCTGATTCCAAGTGATAGCAACCCTGTAGGACAGAGTAGAACAGCCCTTGTGAATTTCTAAGACTAAAATTTTATGGGAGTAGAAAGCCTTATCTTTCTGCCAAAGAGTGGCTAAAAAGACCACAAGCCCAACTTAATTGTTTTGGACTTACTTCTTCACTCTTCTTTGCTCCGGACAAGGAGAGCCCAAAGCTGAATCTTAGATGGCTCTTCACTGGCTTTTAAGACCCCAGTCGTTACTTACCACAGTCGGATGTAGAACATTGTCTTTGAGAACTGTGTTATGCCAAATGACCTAGGTGCCTCCCAAGGTTTTGGTACTAAGCCTCCAGTGTCAAAACTTACTCCCTCAAAGTGGTTATGGCTAAGAAAATTTTTGTAATTTCCCCCAATTTGCTCTGTTATATCCATGGATGTATTTATAACATATAAATCCATATATAGAACTATCCTCTGCCAAATCTATATATGCTTGGGGATGCAGTTCCATTCTCCTACTTGTAGCTGTTCATCTTGTTTGCTTGTTATCCACTTGTAGATCGTATGTTGTTTGTTTGTTTTTTAAATCATTCCATTGGGGGCTCGTACAACTTCCATCACCATCCATCCATTCATCCCTTGTATCAAACACATTTGTTGCCATCATGATTCTCAAAACATTTTCTTTCCACTTGAGCTCCTGGTATCAGCTCCTCATCCCCCCCCTCCACTTCCCTCACAAACCCTTGATAATTTATAAATTATTATTATTTTTTCATGTCTTAGACTGTCCAATATCTCCCTTCACCCACTTTTCTGTTGTCCATCCCCCAGGGGAGGGGGTTATATGTAAATCATTGTGATCGGTTCCCTTTTTCTCCCCAACCTTCCCCTTCCCCTCCTGGTATCACCACTCTCATTATTGGTCATGAGGGGTTTATCTGTCCTGGATTCCTTTTTTTGTGTGTTTCCAACTCTTATCTGTACCAGTGTACACCCTCTGATCTAGCCGAATTTGTAAGGTAGAATTGGGATCATGATCGTGAGAGGAGGACAGCATTAAAGAATTAGAGGAAAGCTGTATGTTTCATTGGTGCTACACTGCACCCTGACGGGATCATCTCCTCCCCAAGACCCTTCTGTAAGAGGATGTCCAGCTGCCCACAGATGGACTTTGGGTCTCTACTCTGCACTCCTCATTCACAGTGATCTGATTTTTTTTGTTCTTTGATGCCTGATACCTGATCCCATCGACACCTCATGATCACACAGCCTGAATTGCTTCCCCCATGTGGACTCCAATGCCTCTGAGCTAGCTAGCTGCTTGTCTATCTTCAAGCCTTCAAGACCCCAGATGCCATATCTCTTGAAAGCCGGCCACCATCTACTTTCTTCACCACACCTACCCATGCACCCACCTTGTCCTCATTAACTATGTTGGGAAGGTGAGCATCATGGGATGCCAATTTTGTAAAACAAAGTGTTCTTATATTGAGGGAATACTTGAGTGGAGGCCCAATGTCCATCTGCTACCTTAATACTAAACCTATAAATATATGCACATAGAGCTATATCCCTGTCATCATATATAAATATATTTGCTGATGTGCATGCCTGTATTTAGACCTCTGTAAATGCCCTTTGCCTCCTAGCTCTTTCTTTCCCTTTCCCTTCATCTTGTCCCACTATCATGTTCAGCTTTCATTTGGGTCGATCAAGCCCTACCAGGCCTCCGACACCCTCTTCACCATCGATTTCCGCTTGTTCCCTTGTCCCTCCTTTCCTCTGCCTCCTCCTCACCCTCTCCCATGTCCCCCTGGAACCATTGGTCCTGTTGTTTTCTCCTCCACATTGTTTATCCTGCCTATCTTACCTAGATAGAGCTGCAGAGATAATAATATGCACAAAAAACAAGACAGAGCCAAACAAAGCAACAAAAGAAAAGAAAACAACCACAACAAAACCAATGACAAAAAATAGAAAAGCCTGTAAATAGTTCAAGGTCTGTTTGTTGACCTTTTGGAGTGTTTTCTGGTTGAATCTGATGGGGTGCCATGCCCTGACCCCAAAGTCTATTTTTGGTATTCCCTGGGGACATCATTGCTCTGTTCCGTTGTATGCACTGTTTCACCTCAGTGTGATGGGGTCAGATCTGGCGCAATTTCCACACCGTGTGTCCAGTGTTATCCTCTGTAGTGCTATGGGTCAGTGAGGGACATCGTGTCTCTTGGTGGGCCGGCCCTATGGTCCTCTCTGTGCACTGGCTTCTCTGAGCAGAAATGTCTTCCTCGGGGCTTGGTGTACCAGGATGTGTTCCACTCTTCCTCCTCCTTCATTTGCTCCTGTGTGCTCTAATCAGACATGGCCCTCTGGTGCTCATTTTAAAATTGTGCTCGTTTTTTATAATGAAGTAGTAAAATGCAGTGTTGTGCTACTTCACAAAGCAATTCGGGGAGCATCACATCAGAAAACTTGATGAAGAGCATGTGCTCAGAGGAATCATGTGAGAATCATCTGCCACCTTGTCTGATTAAGTTAGCCCTTCTATTTGGTTTTGTGGTGCTCCCACCCCCACCCCAACTGTTTATGGCTCAAAGAAACATACACTTCGTATAGGAGTATTCTGACACTGTGTGATCTCTTGCTTGTAAACATGTACCTATAAGATCAACATCCAGACTTTACAATTTGCTTCACTAATAGTTATTGAAGTAATATGACGGGAGACAGGGATCTTATTTCCAAGGGGCAGAGCAAGAGTTCTTACGAACAATCACTTTGCAGACCTGTAACTACAACATGGGTGCTCTAGCCATTTGTTGGACCAGGGAACTGATCTGGAGTTAACTGTTGAGTCCACTCCCATCGCCTACCTTTGCTAGAGCGATGACTCCCTCTCTCATCAAGAAAATAAGGGTAGAGGTACCCCACAGGACTGTCTTGAGAGCTCAGTGAGATCATGCAGATTGAGACAAACACTTCGGATAACCATGTTGTTTTTCTCTCACAGAGGGTAGGAATTTGGTCACAAATCTAAGATGTGATACCAGTAGAGGGGAAAAAAACAAATGATAAGGCTAGATCATATGTTTTTATTGATTTTACAGGATTGTAATATTAAATTTTTAAAACATTTTATTAGGGGCTCATATAACTCTTATCACAATCCATACATATATATATATCCACATCAGTTGTATAAAGCACATCCATACATTCTTTGCCCTCATCATTTTCAAAGCATTTGCTCTCCACTTAAGCCCTGTGCATCAGGTCCTCTTTTTTTTTTTTTCCCCTCCTTCCAATATTAAATTTTTTGTTTTCAATTCTGGAAGTATCTTTCCTTGCCTTAGTCATGTTATACTGATCTCTCTGATTGTATATTGCTTTTCTCTTCAACCAAATTAATATATGCATAAATTATCATTTTAATAAGTGTCATTTAGCTGGCCAATCCAAACAGAACAATGCCTGCTGCCACATAGTATTTTCTCAAATAATGAATAAACAGATGATGAGTGAACTAATATGTGATACTGATCATCTATTTAATAGTTGATCCACTTAGGTATTTTTATATTTGAGGTTTTTTTTAATTTATTAAAGTTCTTAATTTAAATTCCATAGAGATAAAAGGCTGAATCACTTTTAGTCGGCATAAACCTACTAAGGGAATCACAGTAAGACTTATGAAGACAGTTGCTTTGTGAAACAAATCGATAAGTCAGGGCTCATTAAGTAGTAATTAAATGGGATTTTTATGTAGATTAAATGAGATATGATTTAATGTGAAGGGAGCTGTAAGACTACTTACTACACAAAGATTAGTCTATTCTTTAAGCTTTAAAAATTTAAGACCAATAATATTTATTAAACAATATCATTATTTTTAATTACATGTCTTAGAACATGAAATGTTTGCTTGAATAAATACTTGCTTATATAGATTGTTTTTAGGTGTTCTTAAAATAATTAGAAAAAATTCGATTCTGAGAAAAGTTATGAAGTGCTAATAATTAAATAGGTAATACGAATGTGCTTCAAAAGTGTGTGGAAAAAATGGAATTAAGAAATAATCAGATTTTTCTATAAATTTTTTGCAGTATGTGTGTGTGTGTGTGTGTGTGTGTGTGTGTGTGTGATCTTGATAGGTGAAGAATATTATAAAACATTTGAAAATGTTGGTGCTGTAGTTTAAGAGTAAGACTTTTGGGGAGCATTTTAATGAAATCATATACTAATGAAATATTACTAAATAGAATTTATTTGAACAAAATTTAGAAATGCTTGATTTGAGATTTTTTTTCAAGGACAATGATAGATTTCCTTTTTATATAAAGTTAGAAACAAGCAAACAAAATACTTCATTCATTTCTATTGTTTCATTGAGAAGAATTCCCAGTTCCAGTCAAGAAAACAATTTAAGTGCAGTAGTAATACCTAGCTTTTTAATTTTAAGTCAAAAGCAATTTAAAAGACTGATCTAGCTTTTAAAAAAATTACTGTGAAATGTTTCTTAGATTAGTTATAAATATCTGAAAACAATTTTTTTTCTTGAGTCAGAGTAAACCTTTTTCTGTTTAATTTTCCTTTAAATTTTTAAATTTAAAATTTTTCTGTTTGTCGTGTAGTTATCTGGTTCACATTTATTATGGGATAGTATAGAATATTGTGACTTTATTATTAATAGAAGTCTGTCCCTGTTTACTTTTCATGCCCATTACTATGAAGTCGATTCTGATTCACAGTGGGTCCCACTGCTGAGGAGAACTGCTTCGTGGGGTTTCTTTGCTTGTGACCTTAATTGAGGCAGATCGCCATACCTTTCTTCTGTGGTGCTGAGGGGTTCAGAAAACGACCCTTCAGTTTGTGTTGCCAGGTGCTGTGGAGTCTGTCTAATTCACTGCAACCCTGTGTACAACATAATGACCGCCACCTGATTCTACTCTGTCCGCACTCATTGCTGTACTTGAGCCCACTGTTACAGCCGCTGTGTCAAAGTCTGTATTAGTAGTCGAGCACAATCTTGTACCACCCAAGAGCCTGTCTACCAGTAATGATGGACAGATTTTATGTTACTATTAAGAGTAATATGGTTGCAAAGCAGCATTCTAAAGAGATAAGAATGTTAAGTCATGTTGAAAAAATTTGGAAGGAAAATCAGAACAATTTTAATAAATCTAATCAAATAAACTTTCTAAAGCAATATCGTCTTTTAAAATTATCTTTATTTTATCTAATAAACCAGTTAATGATTTCTTTGAAGAATGTACTTCTCATGATTTTAAGTGACAAAAGCAGTAGTGCTTACCTTTGAACTATGTGTGTTGTGTGTTTTACAATACATTATTTTTGAGTAGACCCTTTTGGAAGTCAGGATGTAGTCTAAACACAGATTGAGTAGAAGTTTTCTTTTTTTTATTGACTTTGTAAAACCCCATTCATAGCAAATTAACCTTATAGGTACATTTCAGAAACTATATTTAGCTTTACTGAAGGAAAAAACAAGCAAATACTTTAAAAAAATCACCAAGCAATTTTAATAGTATTCATTTGTAGGTGAACAGTATGCTCTTATAGCAGCTAGCTGCGGCTTCTGCATTGATGTAATCATTGTTGTAGCAGTACAGGGCTGAATGAAGCGGATAATCAAGAAATATAAAACTAACTAAAATACAGTTACAACTCTTGATTTGATAAGTAAGCGAAACTAAATAATGTGTGTTGTGTGTATCTTAAAGGCTATAAGAATTTAAGATAAGTAAATGACACCATTCTTGGTTTGATTTGAATCAAATTGGGAAAGAATATTTTCTACAGAGAGTATTCCAAGATGGCTGTTTACGGCATGCCAGCCTGACTTTTATCTTCTCATTTTTCGCAATGGTGCCTAGCAATAGCTGGCAACAAGCCCCAGATGTATACTCCTGTTGGTAGGCAGTTTCCTAAGGGGTGGAAAGTGTCTTAGCAGTTGCTTTCCACTATTTTTGTCATGTGTACAACAGACGCCACTTTGGTCAGTAGACTTCTTTGCAATGTTTTGTTCAAGTCACCTCTCTGAATGCATAGTTTCCTTATTTTACATTTGTCCTGTCTGTGTAAAATGATGGGAATAGTAATTATAACAGCATTGTCAGAACCTGTTTGACTTTAGGAGGAATACGAAGGGGTTAAAATCTCCACCTCCATTTTTTCCGAAGCTATGTATTTAAATCTTTTTACAAAACATCCTTATCTATCACCTTCAGAGTACTCTCCATTACACTTAATATGTTTGTCAAACCTGCAATTTCAATCTTGGAAACATTTTTCAAACTCATCTGTTTGGATGGATGACAGCACCTCTCGTTTTTTTTCTTCACCTCTTCTATGTCATCAAATTACTTTCATGTCCCTCTTCATTCATGGAAACAAAAAGAAGTTGCATGGAGTGTGGTCATGTGATTCACGTGCATGGGGCAAGAGAAGCATGCTCGTTTGTTGGTTTTTTTTTTTTTTGCCTAAAACTGGTGTACTATGATGGCGGCGTGAACAGGTACATTGTCGTGGTGGCAGAACCAGTCCCTAGTCTGCCACAAATCAGACCTTTTTTTGTCACACACTGTGAATGCAGTCTTTTCAAGGACCTCTAAATAAAAAGCTTGATTAACACTCTGACCTGGTGGAACATACTCCAAATGCACTATTCCACTCACATAAAAAAAATAAATGAGCATCTCGTCTTGATCTTTGATTTCACATAACAAGCTTTTTGTGGGAGAGGTGACGACGGCATCTTCAACTGGCTTGATGTTTGCTTTTGGGGTCAGTCGTAAGAATAGCACTACGTCTAGTCACCAGTACTGACCTTGGAAAAAAGTCTGGGTCGCTTTGGAGCTGCTCTTGCACAGCATGGCATGTTTCCACTCAACGCTCTTTTTCCTGGTCAGTCAGGACGCAGGGCACAATTTCACAGCGACCCTTCTCCTTCCCAAATCTTCTGTTAACATTTGCTGAACTGAGCTCCTAGACAGTCCAGATAAGTTCCTCCGCCGTCAACCTTTGAGCACACATGCACGGATTTTGTTGACATTTTCATCAGTTTAGAAGTTGACGGACATCCAGAACGAGGTGTTTTATCAATCGACATTTCACCTCTTTCGAAATGCCAAAACCACTTGTACACTTGAGTTCTTCCCATAACATTGTCCTTGTAAGTTGTGTTCAACCTCACAACAGTTTCTGCTTCATTTTTCCTGTGCAGGAACCAAAATTTCACAGCAGTACATATGCTGTTCTCTTCAATCGGCCATCACAAAAAAATGAGGTTCAAGCTAAATTGCTTTTACAAAAAAATTCACTGTGACCAGAGAGAACTTACCAAGGTGACCCCACTGGGTAGATTAACTCAGAGCGAGTTGCTCAATGCTTGCCTCACGGGAAAAATGTGTATTTCGAAAGCTCCGTTTAGTGTAACTTCCCCCCCCCCTTTTTTTCGTGGGGGAGTGTGTGATACTCCTTCATATGACCAGGGTCAACCCCAAACTGATTTTCATGAGGTGGAGGTCAGACATTGCCCTGTTTTCCATAACACACGACTTTTCTGCAGAGTTCTGTAATTCATTTCAGTGATCACACAGAACTTACAAACAGTGCTCATGATTAAAGGGCTTTATTATGGATGTAATAAAGGTTAGAATTCAGGTTAGAATTCAGGTGAAATGTACAGAAGACAGTTACTCAATCACAACATGTCACAAACTTTCTTTAGGGCTGTTAGTGAATGCCCTTAACTGAAGACACTCAGCTCCAGTGCAATGGGTCAGCAAACCCACCCAGAGGCAGCCCCACTCCACAAGCCAGCATCTTGCCCAAAGCACCCAGCTTTACTTGCTTTGTGGCTGGGAAGTCCATTGCTCTGCTCCATGCTCTGACCCCTGGTTTTATTGCTGCTGTTCCTCTGTCACTCCGATCCCTACTCCCTGCTTCTGAAATGGCTCATTTTCATACCCAGGATGGCAGTCACTTCTCAGCTGAAGCATATAATACTTTCCCGATTTTCTTAAGCCAGACCCATCCAGAAGGCCAGGGTTGTAGGGAATAATTTACTACATTGCAGACAAACCTTCACACTCTAACCTTTTTACCACAATTATAACATCAACCATCCTTCCTAGGGCACCCTACTCTCCTAGCTTCAGGCATCCTTTGCAGGGGCTTACAAAGCTTTCAGAGATCATACTGTACAATTAAGGGACAAGGTACAGCTTGGGATCAGGATCCACAGGCTACAATTCAGGTCAGGAAACGTCCTTCCTTGTGTGCAGGACAACTCTCTTGGCACCATGCAGGATCATACAGGCTTTCTTTCAGCTCCCTGAGGAAAGTGCCATTTGCCCCAGGACAGCTTCCTCAGCTTCCTCAGCCCTGCTGCATGCTACTCTTGGCTGTGCTTCTGGGCTCCTCCAGGTGCTTGCTGCTGCTGGCTCTGCCACTGAATCCTTTTCAGATCTTCCGTAGCCTCGAAATTGTTTTCCAGACTTGTTTCCAAATATGGAGAGGACCAGGAGAGTGAAGAATGAGGCTGGCAGGTCCAGGACTGTGGTAGTGGAGTTTTATTCCGGGGGCTTACTGTTGAGGTGGGTCTCTGCTGGGATGCAGGGTTTTTTTTATGGGTCTGATGTACAGAGGCAGCTCCAGACAGGACTTTGGTACTTTTAAGGCTACCCCAACAGCTATTACGTAAAAATGATTTAGAAAGCAAAAGTGACCTGGTGGGAAACTAGTGTAACTGGATTTGCTAGTGCCCGCCTGTTTTTCCCACAAACCCCTTGACATGAGTTACAACTTTTTAAAGAGGTTCCTTTCCCCTTTGTCTTAGTTCCTTTTCCTACTGTTCTTTTCAAATTTCTTTCTGTTGCCCTACTTCTTTTTGCCCTTTCAACCTCAATGAGATGTACTTACTGCCTTAGAGTCCATTCTGACTAATGGCACACTATAATACAGGGTTGAATTGCCCCTCGTCTGGGTTTCTGAGACAAATTCTTGATGGGAGTAGAAGGCCTCATCCTTTTCCTGAAGAGAGACTGATGGTTTCAAATTGCTGACCTTGCAGTTAAAGGATAAAATAAAATATATTATTACCATTAAATCCACTTTTTGTTTATATCTAATGTGACATTGTTGAAAATTTAATACTTATAGCTTACATTTGTGGACAGTGCTAGAGGACAGGACTGATATATATAATCTGAAATATGGTAATTGACATACATAATGTATATAATCAAAAAGTTCATGGAAAATTTTCATTATCTGTTTATTTAATTTTTCCATAAACTTCTAAAAACCCCTGGTATTTGTATCAATCAGATCAGCATTGATTACCATGTGTTCTAAGAAACAGTTCATTTATTGTACCTTTCTTGGGTTTATTCTTCTATTTTTCTACCATTAGCCTCAACCTAGTTTGAAAACTGTTAATGCCCCAGTAATGGTTTCCTTTCTTAATATTTATAATATGTTAAATATATATTTCTACATAAAAATTTTGTATTACTTCCTTTCAAAAAAATTCTCAAACTCACTGCCATTGAATTGATTGATGCCTATTCATTGTAACTATAGGGCAAAATAAGACGACCCATTGAGTTTCTGAGACTAACACTTTATGAGAATAGAAAGCTCAGTCTTTCTCTCCTGGAGTGGCTGGTGGTTTTGAACTGCTGACCTTGCAGTTAGCAGCCCTATGCCTAACCACTACACCACTGGGGCTCCTTTTCTTTCTCTAGAGCAGCGGTTCTCAACCTCTGGGTCACGACCCCTTTGGGTGGTCAAACAACTCTTTCACAGGGGTCACCCGATTCATAATAGTAGCAAAATTACAGTGATGAAGTAGCAAAAGCGTCGCAGCATTAGGAAGGTTGAGAATCACAGCTCTAGAGGTTATAAACATTGGTAATCACCTGCTTGGTGAGTTTGAAGAATTTAATGTAGGTATTGTAAAGACATTTTAACTGGGTGGTAGCTACCTCTTAACTTCCACTTTTCTCAGGCTTAGGCCTGCTTTGTATTTCTGCCAATCAGAAAGGTTATAGTTTGGGACTGAAACTTACCCCTTTTCTTTCTGGAAACCAGCCAGACCACCAAGCAACTGTGTACATTCTGCAAGTTTGTTACTGTGGGAGGGAACCAGGGAGCCTTGGATTGCACAATCTGACAGACTACTTTTGTTCCTCTTTCTCCATGCCCTGCCTTTACAAGAACCCCCAGTCCAGGAAAATCCAACTTACTCAACCGTAAACTATAAAGGTTAAAAAAATGTATTGTCATGTCACCAATGCAAATATACTATTAGAAAATAGAGGAACAAATTTAGGGACACTCAGGTATGTGCAAGAGAGAGCTTTATATCAAAGAGTAATTGTATATTAAGATAGCACCCCAGCCCAGCCCTGAGCAAGTCCATAAGTCCAATATTAGCCCATATGTCCAATACTAGTTTATAAATTCCTCTTCAGACTCGTGCAACACATGCAATGATGTCAAATGTGGGAAGATCCCAGGCTGGTGGGTGGAAAGTCTTGTGGACTGAGTGGCAGTGAAAGCATCTCCAGGGCTCTGGCTGCCATCAGCGTGGCTCCATGTGGCTTGTCAGAGGAATGTGTCACAGAGAGAGAGTGGCCAGCCTCTTCTGATGGCAGAATCAAGAACGAGGAAGTTCCCAGAATCCTCATGAGATGGCCATGCTCACAAGGAGGGATCATCAGGCTATAACCTGATTGACAGGTTAGACTCCCCCCTTCATGCTTTTATCAAGTTGACATGAAATTGTATAACTACCACCATAGTGGGGGTGGTGGTGCCTGAAGAAGACAAGCAAATGAAGTGTTCTACAACCCTTGAAATGATCTGATCTGAGTCCGTTATTCCTTCTATTATATACTTATTAAATTACTTATTCCAGTGCAATTTGGATCTTGATTTTTCATTGTCTTACTAAAAAGATAATCTCTAGTTGTAGTACTGAAACAGTGACTTGGGCCTTAGAAGACTTTAATACTTGTGGAGAGTGTTTGAATGCTGAAGATAACAGCATGTGTCATGATTTGGAAAAGCATTGCCATCAAAGTTTCCATAAAATAGGGAAAAGTTATTTTTGCTGAAAACTGACCTACCATATATACACGTGTATAAGCTGAGTTTTTCCAGCACAAAAAATGTGCTGAAAAACTGGGGTTCAGCTTATACACGTTGTCAGTGGTACTCCCCCCCACCTCCCCCCACCCGGTAACGGGACAAGCGCCCGTTATCTCGCAGGTGATTGCCGTTTCTCCACTGTTCATTCAAAACCCCACTGACACTGCAGGGCCTTGAAAATTTGTTTACTCACATCTAACCAATCAGAGCCATCCTATGATGTGTATCTTTGAATAAGCCTTTTAAAGACCTTGTGCAAAGGATGTGGCATGAATGGATGTCATATGGTCAAGCCCGATTAACAAACGGAGGAAATCTCATGAAGCCTGACATAGAGTTAATAGCAAAGTGGGTTCGAGATGCATGGGAAGACATTCCAGAAGACATGGTGCGACGTGCCTTCCAGAAATGTAGTATTAGTAATGCTATGGATGGCAGTGAAGACTGCGCTTTGTATGAAAATGACAGCAGTGATGGTGATGACGGCAATCTCAGTGAGGACAGCGTCTATCATGACCTCACACCAGCTGAAGCTCTGCACCGGGATACGGATGACGATGAAGAACCCAATTTGAAGGATTTTAACTCTTTACATTTTAGCGTGGTTGCTGATTGAGCTCAGGGAACAGTACTCTTATGGTATCATTGTTGATACCTTATTGTTTTTCTTGAACCTATTTTCCACTTACTGTCCTGGTTTACTAATATTAAATGACTTGTCCTTTTATTTATGTTTTTATTTTAAAATATATTTAAATACATTACCTCACTGATGTCTCAATATTTAGTAATTTTATTTTCATTTGTTTTTATTATTGAAACTCACCAATAGCTTCTGCATTGTCCACCCTAGGCTTATACTTGAGTCAATCAATTTTTCTGGTTTCCCAGGTAATAATTAGGTACCTCGGCTTATACTCGGGTCGACTTATATTCGAGTAGATATGGTAGTTTGTACCTTTTATTTTAGGGAACTATTTAAAATTCTGAAAAACCATTCGTACTCATTTCTTTTTCTGAAAGAATAAAAACTAAGTTTCTACTATTGAAAAAGCTGTAAAGTCTTTACTATAATTTTGTTAGAATTTTGATGATAAGATTATGTTAAATATCCCTCTGGTTGTAAAGAAAATGATATTTGGTTCCTGAAACATTATTTATTCCTTTGTAGTTCAGTCAATACTTTAATAGCCAAAGTCTTCTTAATTACAGATAAAAGGTAGATTTATTTTTCATATGTCTTATGTCTTGTACAGTTTCTCATTCTTTTCAAAACATTTTTTTTCATATGTCTAATTCTTGTTTTAAAAATATCCTGTTTAAAAAAAGACCCTTGGTGAGATTGATTACCAGGGGCTAAAATAGTGGATTAAACATAGCAATGATTGTTTGAGGATGTTGTATAACCTGGTGATATTTAGTTCTTCTGTACATATTAGATTGCACCTAACAAACTGCAAAAGGAGCCCTGGTGACATAGTGTGAGTTTTGTATTGGGCTGCTAACCACCACAATGTCAGCAGTTCTTAACCTCCCTGGCGGTCTAATTATGTCATTAATTTTGTTAAGGAACTTCTCTGCAGTGTTACCCTGAGCCACACTTGGGGTTACTGCCAGGGAGATTAACCATCAGGCACTTTATGGGAGAAAAGGTGAGTCTTTCATCTTTTGTAAAGAGATGCAATCTCGGAAAGCCGAAAGGGTAGCCCTGTCCTATGCGGTCACTGAGTTGGAATCAGCTCCTTGGCATTATGCCTTGTACTGTTAACCACCGGTCTGCAGTTGGTTGAGACAGTCTGCTCCGGTGAAGAGTCACCATTTCAAAAACCCAAAGGGGCACTTAAAGTTACTTTGCCCTATGGGGTCACTATGAGTCAGAATTGACTTGATACTGAGTTCTTGTTGTTTAACAACATTTGACTAGCTGAGAAAATACTTAATTCATACTTCTAAAATAGAATATGAGTGGATGGACAGGTGTGTTCTCCTTTTCCAAATGAATTTCTACATTACAAATTTTGTGAAAGTGGAGGAAGAGCAGAGACAATACTTACTGAAAAATTTTTTTGTTTTTAAACATTTTATTAGGGGCTCATACAACTTTTATAACAATCCACACATATACATGCATCATTGTAGAAAGCACATCCATACATTCTTTGCCCTAATCACTCTCAAGGCAGTTGCTCTCCACTTAAGCCCTCTGCATCAGATCCTCTTTTTTGAAAAAATTTTTAACAGACTCTCTTCCCTTTTCTTCCTGGTTTGATTTATATGAGTTATAAATAATTTCAGAACTGCTTTTTATCTAGAGGATTGGTCTCAAGATTGTTTGGAAACATCTGCCACGTGTTCCATTCACAGTGTATTTCTAAAAGCTAGATGTTTACAAGCCTTAAATAAGGATTGCATTCTTATCCTGCTTTGTATTTGTCTTTCTCTGTTTCTCTTCCTCTCTCATGTACATAGCAATGCATGTATGAAACCAAACAAGTCCATTGCCATTGAGACTATCTCACTCTTGGAAACACTAAAGTGCAAAGTAGAACTCCCCCATATGGTTTTCAAGGCAGGCTGCAGAGCCTCAGTTGAAACCCCCATACTTCATCTATTGGTGGTGATAACTTGCACATTACAGTCACATTATGCCATAGTTTAATAACCCTTTCTTTACTAGTAGACAGAATTAGCAGTACTAATGGAGGCAGTTATCAGTGTTTGAGGACTGACCATACTTGAGAATCAATGTAGAAAACTCACCCTTTTGATTTTGTTTCTCCAGAACCACCTCTGACACTAAAGGTCTTAGGGTTCTCTAGAGAAGCAAAACCAGTGAAGCTTTTATCTGTATGTATTTAGGAAATGTACATTAAGAAAATAGCTCTCAAAGTTGTAGAAATGGCAAGTTCTTGGTCTGGAAAAGTTCTAAGTTGAAGGTCAGATATTAGACTGGACGCATCTCCTGACTCAATAGATTAGGGTTGTGGTTGCCAAGCTGAATGATTCCAAGGTCAGCAGGTCAGACAGGCTTCTGATGACTTTCAGAATCAATAGGCAGTGTGGCAGACTGTTGACTCAAGTCAGAAGAACTGTAAGTCAATGAGTCAGATGCAGTATCTAAACCCAATTAAAAGTAAGCAAGCTTTTCCATAGCGTCTACTTATATAGGAAGCAGACCAAACCCTAAAGGAAACATCTGTTCAATTATTTGTATCGGGTAATCTGAGTAAAAGTATATATAGTATCTCACCCTAATCTTGTTACAGCTTATTGGCTGTTCATTGCACATCCCATTATGTATGAGGTTACACCCTGGGACATTACTGCCAAACCACTGAGAGTCCTGGCCCAGCCAAGTAGGCACAAAAATTACCTATTACATAGTAATTATTAGGTAATTCTAATCTCATTTTATTGGAAAAATAATGCAATTAGTCTCATCATTTAGATAAAAGAAGAACCCTGGTGGCACAGTGATGATTTGGAGACTGTGCTGCTCACGGCAGGATCAGCAATTTGTATGAAACCACCAGCTGCTCCATAGGAGAAAGAGGGGTTTTCCTACTCCTCTCAAGAGTGGCTCTGTCTTGTTCTTTGTGCATATTATTATCTCTGCAGGTCTATCTAGATAAGATAGGCGGTATAAATAATCTGGAGGAGAAAACAACGGGACAGACAGTTCCATGGAGGGGCATGAGGGAGGGGAAGGTGGGGGAAAGGAAGCGATGTTAACAAGCCCAGGGACAAGGGAACAACAAGTGATCCAAAATAGATGGCAAGGAGAATGTAGTAGGCCTGGTAGGGCTTGATCATGGGCAGTGTAACTGAGAGGAATTACTAAAACACAAATGAAGACTGAACATGACAGCTGGGACATGAGGAGAAGCGGAAAGTAAAAGGAAATAGAGGAAAGAACTAAGAGACAAAGGGCATTTATAGAGGTCTAAATACAGGCATGTACATATGTAAATATATTTATATATTACGATGGGGCAAAAATCTATGTGAATATATTTTAGGTTTAGTATTAAGGTAGCAGATGGACATTGGGCCTCCACTCAGGTATTCCCTCAATGCAAGAACACTCTGTTGTATCTATTAAACTGGCATTCCATGATGCTCCCCTTCCTGACACGATTGCTGAAGGACAAAGCTGGTGCATAAGCAAATGTGGTAAAGAAAGCTGATGGTGCACTGCTATCAAGTGCTTGGGGTCTTGACGATAAAACAAGTGGCCAGCTAGCTGAGAAGGAACAAAGCCCACATGGAAGAAGCACAGCAGCTTGTCAATGTGAATGAGGGGGAGTGCGGAGTAGGGACCCAAAGTTAGTAGGCAATTGGACATCCCAGTACAGAAGGGTCATGGGGAGGAGACGAGCCAGTCAGGGTGCAGGGTAGAATGATGAAACATACAACTGTTCTCTAATTCTTTAATGCTCCCCCTGCTCCTCCGCCCCCCCCCCACTGTCATGATCCCAATTCTACCTTACAAATCTGACTAGACCAGAGGATGTACACTGGTGCAGATAGGAACTGAAAACACAAGGAATCCAGGACAGATGAACCCCTCAGGGCCAGTGGTGAGAGTTGCGATACCCAGAGGGTGTAGGGAAGGTGGGATGGAAAGGAACCAATTACAAGGCTCTCCATATAACTCCCTCCCTGGGGGACAGACAACAGAAAAGTGGGTGACGGGAACCATTTGACAGTGTGAGACATGACAAAATAATAATTTATAAATTATCAAGGGTTCATGAGGGAAGGGGGACGGGGAGGGAGGTGAAAAATGAGCTGATACCAAGGCCTCAAGTAGAAAGCAAATGTTTTGAGAATGATGATGCAACAAATGTGCTTGACACAATGGATGTATATATATGGATTGTGGTAAGAGTTGTATGAGCCCCCAATAAAATGATTTTAAAGTGAAAACAAAAAAATAAGAGTGCAACAGAAAAACACTGTTTTTCTGCCCAAGTTTTCACAAGTGTTATGTTTGAGCCCACTGGTACAACATGAATCAATCCATCTCTTTGAAGGTCTTTTTTGTTTTTTTCCACTTCTACTTTACCATGTATGATGCTCCTTTCCAGGGATTGGTCCCTTGTAATTGCATGTTTTCCGTATACATTCCTTATTCATTGTCCAACTTCCATATACATATAAGGTGACTTAAAATCCCATAGCGTGGGTCAGACACCTTAGTCTTCAGCGTCATGTTCTTGCTCTGTAACACTTAGTCTTCTGCAGCAGATTGGCCTTGTGCAGTGCATCATCTATTTCCATGAGAATTAACTTTGGATCCAAGTACAGTGAAATCCTTGATAACTTCAAACTTTCTTTATCATGCTATCTATTCATCCAATTTGGAGGGTTTTTTATTTACATTGAATTGTAATCTATACTGAAGGCTACAATTTTTAATCTTCATCAGCAAGTGTTTCAAGTCCCCCTCACTTTCAACAAGCAAGATTGAATTCTCTGATTATTATAGGTTGTTAATAAGCCTTCAATTCTTTGTGCAGATTTCTTCATATAGCCCAGCTTTTCCGATTATTTGCTCAGCATACAGATTGAATAAATATGTATGTTGCAAGAATACACCCTGACACACACCTTTCCTGTTTTAAACGAAATATTTCCTTGTTCTGTTTGTATGTCTGCGTCTTGTTCCACATAAAGGACCTACATGAGCACTGTGAAACCTTTTTGAATTCCTATTCACAGAGTTACCCTTCCGTAGTGTGTTGGGATGCATGCAGTCAACTACCTTTGCATGGTCAGAACCATACAATTAGTGAGTAGCTCTCTGCTGTGCAGCATCCCTCGTAGGCATAGCTAGGGTCACCAAGGGTTAGAATTGACTTGATGGCAGCTAAGGAAAACATCTTTGGTTATAAACCTCTTTGGAACTGATAGGATAAGAAAGAATAAAATGAATTGTTTTCGTTCAAATTCCTGTATTTGTCTTAATCACCTATGTGAAAAATTCTTTTACTAGTTTTACAAACTATAACCAATAATTATTTTATTACTGCAAAAGAACATACTGATTTCAGTTAAAGCAAGAGCTGTTTATTGAGCTAAATCAAAATAGGCCCATTCGTATTTATAGACACAAAAACGATAAGAATTCATCTATTTTCTTTTCCTTTGAATCTTGTGAATTAGGTGAAGGTTTATATTAATTACTTTTGATTAAAGAAAACTGGTATATTCCTAGCAATAGGGTGTGTGTGTTTGGGGGGGGGGGAATCCAATACCTACCATCATATTAAAAATGGGATATATAGGGATAAATATTTACTAATATTTACTAAAGGACAATTCAAATAAAATTAGTTGCTAAGTGAAGACTATTGTAATGTATCCATCAATGAACGCTCCAGTGGTTTTGGTTTTAGTTTATTTGTTAGTATTTTGTGGAGAGTTCTGTGGTGTTGGACTTGCCCTTAAAATTCAGATTTGCCGTAATTCAATATTTCTTTTCAATGTGATATGCAACAATTCTCAGTTTTTCTGGTGTCTGATTTAAAAAACATTTTTCATTTTGATTGATCATAACTGTTATTGAAATAACTGGAAACATGATGTGTACTATAATTTAGGCTGAAAAATTGAATTATGAATTATATAAAGTCAGCCTGAATTTCTGTTTCCAGCCTCTGGAGCATCTTTTGTATTTCTTCTTCTGCAGAAATGCCTGCTTAACGTAATGTTCCTGCTTTTTCCCAGGGAGAGAAAGACTTCATGATGAAGTTCTTACTGGTCTAAAGTACGTAAGGAAATCTCTTCACAACAGAAACAGAAGGAAAGGATAAAATTCAGAATTTCCTAACAGGAAATGAAAATTTTACTTATTTTACCTTTCAAATATATGTTCTTTTCATATACACTATTTGAACATTTGTGTAAGAGAGGATATATTTATTTAAATAACAAAAACATTTTATTGTTCTGCCTGAGAATTGTAGCCTGTAATAACCATCATGGAGTGGACATTATGAAAATGTCTGAATATAGTCATTTGGGGGGCTTCTGTAGGTACAAATATGAGATAAAATATTTCTTAGCATTTCATAGGCTGAACACCTTTGGGCAAGAAGCTTGCTGATATAGTGGGATACACCTGGATACTTGTCTACAAAACTAGGCTTACCAACCCATAGAGCAGAGAGCTGAACAATTTTGGATTCAGGTTCATTACAGATGGGCAGCTTCTAGGCCAGTG
The DNA here is from genome assembly GCF_050624435.1 of Tenrec ecaudatus. Lineage (NCBI taxonomy): Eukaryota > Metazoa > Chordata > Mammalia > Afrosoricida > Tenrecidae > Tenrec > Tenrec ecaudatus. The sequence continues at coordinate 85,543,775 of NC_134536.1, forward strand.
GTTCTTAACCTTCCTAATGCCACGACCCTCATGTTGAAGTGACCCTCAACCATAAAATTATTTTTGTTGCTACTTCATAACTGTCATTTTGCTACTGTTATGCATTATCATGTAAATATCTGATGTATTTTCATTGTTCAAAATTGAACATAATTAAAGCATAGTGATTAATCACAAAAACTATGTAATTATATATTGTGAAATATTTATTTCTAATTACAAATAAATGAGATTTTGTTTTGAAGCATAATGTAGCTTGGGTAACAGTTTATGCCCCGGGTACTATTATGTGGGCATATCTGCATGTGGACGAACCCACCTGGAGATGGATAGAGGAGCAGTGTCTTGGTTCCTAAGAATATCGGGAATAAGTGTTTTCCGATGGTCTTAGGCGACCCCTGTGAAAGGGTCATTCGACCCCCAAAGGGGTTACAGCCCACAGGTTGAGAACCACTGCTCTTGGCATTTAGCAGTGGTAACTACAATACTTTTGTAACATTTGCTAGAGCAGGGCAGAGGCTGGCCAGCCCAAGAGGCCAAAGACTAGGTATAGGCTTGCCTGAAGCAGAGCCAAGAATCTTCAGACTGAAGAATGCTGGGTCGAGTCATTCTTAATTCTGAACAATAGCCAGTCATTTCCCTAGTAAACCCCATAATTGTGAGTTTTGTCTGTGAATTCTGTGTGGCCATTGCAGTCAATTATTGAACCCAGCAGAAAGGTTGAGAGTGTAGTTGAAAAGCAGCGTCTTAGTATTCCACCTTTGAGCTATTGATGGGGTTGATGTTTCACCTCCCCCACCTTGTGAAATTTGACCAGGAAGCCAGTTTTAGGCCTGGGCTGGCTCTCCATCCCTGCAGTAGGACCTGAAAGCAGTCACAGGAGACACCTCATTTTAATCCTTACTCAGAGATTACTGGCTTGTGCTGTTTGTTCATTTCTGGAAACTATTGTCTTTGAGTGTATATGTATGTATTAGTCATTAAGGGAGAAACGAAGCAGGTCATCCAATCCTTGTTATTCTGACCTGGCTGGAAGTGGAAACTGTTATCTTTTACATTTTTAATTCTTTTATTCTTCCCTTTAATTGTTCATTTTTAATGCTTTTGAATTTAAGATAAATTATGCTCAACTCTGTGAATTTTGTGTTTTCATATTTATGCCAAAGAATCTATAGCTCCAATACTAGAAAGGAAATACATAGATTTAGGATTTCTTATAGCAGTTCTTAAAATATTAACATTTTTATGTAAAAATGTTAAAGTATGTTAATAGGTGCCTTAGCCTTGTCCCCTTGTTGAGAAGTCACTCTAGCTTTCTCTCTGATGGCTTGTTATTTTCCTGTATGCTTTTATGTTACGTATAAGACCCTTCTATATTATACAATATACAGAAAGTGTGTAAAACATAAATGTAGAGGGTCCTGTAGTTGTTACACAAACACCTTGTGTCATTTTTGCAAACCGCTTACTCCCCAAAGGTAGTTTCATAACCAGACTATACTATTTTTTCACATGTTGCTGTTTAAAATTTGCATGCTATGCTTATAAAAATACCTTAGGGGAGAACATGATGAGAAAAATATAATGCTTGGGTTATTGATGTGAAAATCTGGCAACCAACAATTGTACAACCTGGATTTAGAGACCGTTTCAGAACACACTGACACATTGAATGTTGTTGACCAAAGAATAAATGAGTTGTGACATGACATTATGAGCATTATATGTGAAGAAAGCACAAGGTTATTAATAAGAAGGAAAAAAAGCCAAGTGGATGTCAAAAGCCACTCTGAAATCTGCTATTGTTATATTTATTTTGCTGCTTATTTTATTTTAATTAATTATTTTATTGGGAGTTCTTACAGATGAAATTTCCTCTTCATGTGTAGTAGCTCAAGAAAATGGAAGAAATAATGAAGTAAACGAATTAAACAGACTATTTGAATAGGAAGCTCAGGAAGACTTAAGTAAACTATTGTAATGAAATGTACAAAAACCTGGAGTTAGAAAATGAAAAGGGAAGAATACAATCTGCATATCTCAAGCTGAAAATTGAAAAGAAATTCAAGCCTCGAGTTGCAATATTGAAAGATTCTATGGGAAAAATATTGAATGATGCAGAAGCATCAAAAAACTTATGTGGAAGAAATACCATAAAGAATGGGTTGGCATCAAACATTTAAGAGGGAGCATATGATCAAGAACAAAAGATACTGTGGAAGAAGTCCAAGGTACACTGAACACATTAGTGAAGAACAAACCTCTAGGAATTGGTGGAATACCAATTTGAAATGCTTCAACAGCTGATGAAGCACTGGAAGTACTCACTCATACATGGCAAGACATTTGGGAGATTCAAGCCAGATTCAGAAAAGGACGTGAAGCAAAGGATATCTTTATAGATATCAAATGGCTGAAAGCAGAGAATACCAGAAAGATGCTGGCTCTTATATTTTATTGACAATGAAAAGCATTTGGCTATGTGGATATTAACAGACTGTGGATAACATTGTGAAGAATGGGAATTTCAGAGTACTTCATTGTATACAGACCAAGAGGCTGCTGTTGGAATAGAACCAGGGGATACTGCATGGGTAAAATCGGGAAATGTGTGCATCCTTTCACTACACTTATTCTGTCAGTACGCTGAGCAAATATCAAAGAAGTTGTACTGTGTGAAGGAGAACATCGCATCCAGATCAGGTGGTGGCTCATTAACACTATGTACTTGGCACAGCGTTGCTTGCTGAAAGCCAAGAGGACTTGAAGCATAAAGGCTAGTCTTCTATATAGATTGCATCTCAATGCTTAAAAAAAAAAACCCTCAACACTGTAGTAGTAGACAGCAGCATAATGTAGAAGATTGAAGTGTGCTGTTAAGGATTTCATCTTGATTGAGTGTACAATTAATCCTCATGGAAACAGTAGTTCAGAAATCACACAATGTGCTTCCATTGGGTAAATCTGCACAGAAACCACTTCGAAATGTTAAAGAGCAAAGATGTCACTTTGAGGACTAAGGTGTACCTGACCTAAACTGGTATTTTCTGTCACTTCAAATGCATGTGAAAGCTGGAGGGTGAATATGGAGCACTGCAGAATAATTGATGTATTTGAATTAGTGTTGATGAAGAATATTGAAAGTACTAGCACTACCAGAAAAACAAACACAAATCTCTTGGAGGAAGTACAGCTAGAATGCTTCTTAGAGGAAGGCTAGTGAGATGTCATCTCCTATATTTGGCCATGTTACAAGTGAAACTAGTCCCTAGTGAAATACATCCTACTAGAGCAGTGGTTGTCAACCTTCTTAATGCCGTGAGCCTCATGTTGTGGTGACCCCAAACATAAAATTATGTTTATTGCTATGTCATCACTATAATTTTGCTACTGTTATGAATCAGGAGACCCCTGTGAAAGGGTCGTTCGACCCCCAAAGGGGTTGCGACCCAACCACTATACTAGAGGATCAGCAAAAAGAACAAAACTTTTGATGATAGAGATCGACACAAGTGGCTGCACCAGTGGGCTCAAACATAAAGAAAACTTTGTTGAGAATGGCCAAGATCAGGAATTATTTCTTTGTATTGTACATAGGGTTGCTATGAGTCAAAGCCAACCTAATGGCACCTAACAATGACAACTAAAGCCCATTTAACTATTATCCAGAAAAGGAAAGAAAACATTCTAGAAGGTCCCCCGCATGCTCTTTCCCAGTCATAACCTCTTCTCTTCCACTGGAGGTCATCCCTATCACTGGCATCTTTGGTTTTGTACTTGAGGCTTTTATTATTTGGGTGTGTGCGCATGTCTAAACACTAGAACTTGGTTTGTACCCCTGTTGCTACTGGATGGTGCTGTCAAGTTGGACATAGCGACCCCATAGACTACAGAACAAACACTGCCCAGCCCTGTATCATCCTCATAATCATTATATTTGAGACCATGAAGGCCATCCTCTTTCTTGCTGCTCTTCTACTTTACCAAGCCTGAAGTCCTTTTCCTGGCACGGGTCTCTTCCGAGAACTGGCCAGAGTATATGAGGTAAAGCCTTACCATTCTCCTAAGGAGTAGCATGTGCTTCCTCCAGGAGCTGTATTCACTACCGTCATTTGCCCACTAGCTGGGTGCCCTGTGGTGGACTGTGAGTTGCTGCCATGCTAAAGCCGTGCTAGTGGTATTCAGACACTCGCAGGTGAGCGGGTTTTAGCAGAGCTTCCAGACTAAGAAGAGACCACAAAGAAGAAAAAGGCCAACTCCTGCTGAGAAATCAGCCATGGAAAACCTTTTAATCTTATGTAAATGTAATTGAATTTATGTCTGTATTTAGTTTCTTTTTGTTCAATATTGTTATTTTGAAATTAATCCATGAAGTATGGAGCCTGTTCTTTTTTTATAACTATTTAATAGTCCATCAAATATAAGAGTTATGATTGTTTGGCGTTTGAAATAATTACCAATAATCACTAAACATTCTATTATGTGGGGACTTCAAAAAGTTCATGGGAAAATTGAAAACATGAAATTTTTTCAAGAACTTTTTGAAGCCTCATCATGTATGTGTTTTAGGACACATATGCACATATTTTTCTGTTGAATCTATATCTAAAATTAGAAATGCCAAATCCTAGGGGGTGCAGCAGACAAATCTGCAAATGGCCTCTTTAAACGTTTAAAAGCCAAGATGTCACCACTCTTAGGAGTAAGATCTATCTGACTCTATCCGAGTCATGGTATTTTCCAGTGCATCGCGTACATACAAACACTGGATGATAACTATGAAAGACCAAAGAAGAATGGATGCCTTTGAATTAAGGCATTGGTGAAAAATATTATATATCCATGGATAACCAGAAGAATGAACAAATTTGTCTTTGAACAAATTTGTCTTTCTAGAACCCAGAATGCTCCTTTTGTCTCATGTACTTTGGACATGTTATAAGGAGAGACCTATCCCTAGAGAGGGGACATCATGATTGGTGGAATTAGGTGGTCAGTGAAAAGGAGGAAGACCCTTAACACGTTGGATTGACCCAGGTGCAGCCACAGTGGGCTCATACGCGGAGCATGAGGACAGCACAGGACTGGGTCGTGGTTTCTCCTGTATAGGGTGTCTAGGTAACAGACCTGATTCCACGGAACTTAACATAAAGCACAGCATAGTACGCATCAGCTTAACCTATGATACAAACAGACTATATTTTTTCCACTCAGTGACTACCTCTTTCATTCTCTTAGTGGTATCTTTAAAGTTTTTTAAATTTTGAGATAATTTTTCGACTTGTTAATTCTAAATTCTGTAGATTCTTTAGATATCACATGCACAAATATATACATTCATACCATACAAAAATAATTAAAACTTTCTTATTTTCAAGGGGTTGTTTTGTTTTGTTGCAAGATGATCTGGCTTACATATATTGATTTTTATACTTTAAACATTGCGTTTTAATGTTTGAGTGTGAGATGCTGGTCTTATAAAATGAAATAGAAAATATTTCATCTTTGTGTATGTTCTGGAAAAATTTAGATGTGTTTTGATTTTTTTAAAAAACGTAATTGGTAGAATTTGCTGATGAATCTACCAGAACTTTTTGCTTTCGTTGTAAGAGTAAACTTTTTAGTAGGATAGCTAAGATTTTCAAGGTTTTTAAAAAAAAATAATTCCCATGTGGTTTCCTGTAGGTTATTTATAAGTCTATTTCACTTTAGACATGGAGATTTTCTGATGATCTCTTTGCTCTTGATTTCTGGCTGAATTATTGCATTCTGCATTATTTGATATTTGTTCACATTGATTTCTGGCTCGTTGTTCAGTGTTGGCACATGTTTTTTTTTTTCCATTCTTTTTAAAATTTTTTTTTATTTTAACAATTTATTGGGGCTGATACAATTCTTTTCACAGTTCATACATATACATACATCAATTGTATAAAGCACATCTGTACAGTCTTTGCCCTAATCATTTTTTTCTCTTTTCTTCTTTTACATTTTATTAGGGACTCAAACAACTCTTACCACAATCCATACATATACATACATCAATTGTATAAAGCACATCCATACATTCCCTGCCACAATCATTCTCAAGGCATTTGCTCTCCACTTAAGCCCCTTGCATCAGGTCCTCTTTTTTCCCCCCCCTCCCTCCCCATTCCCCCCTCCCTCATATGCCCTTGGTAATTTATACATCGTTATTTTGTCATATCTTGCCCTATTCGGGGTCTCCCTTCCCCCCTTCTCTGCTGTCCCTCTCCCAGGGAAGAGGTCACATGTGGATCCTTGTAATCAGTTCCCCCTTTCCAACCCACTCACCCTCCACTCTCCCAGCATCGTCCCTCACACCCTTGGTCCTGAAGGTATCATCCACCCTGGATTCCCTGTACCTCCAACCCTCATATGTACCAGTGTACAGCCTCTGTCCTATCCAGCCCTGCAAGGTAGAATTCGGATCATGGTAGTTGGGGGGAGGAAGCATCCAGGATCTGGGGGAAAGCTGTGTTCTTCATCGATACTACCTCACACCCTAATTAACCCATCTCCTCTCCTAAACCCCTCTATGAGGGGATCTCCATTGGCCGACACTTGGGCCTTGGGTCTCCACTCTGCACTTCCCCCTTCATTTAATATGATATATATATATACATATATACACATACATATATACATATACACATATATACACATACATACACACACTTATATCTTTTTTTTTTTTTGCATGATGCCTTATACCTGGTCCCTTGGGCACCTCGTGATCGCACTGGCCGGTGTGCTTCTTCCATGTGGGCTTATTTGCTTCTGAGCTAGATGGCCGCTTGTTCACCTTCAAGCCTTTAAGACCCCAGACACTATCTCTTTTGATAGCCGGGCACCATCAGCTTTCTTCACCACCTTTGCTTATGCACCCATTTGTCTTCAGCGATCCTATCATGGGTGTGCAGTCAATGATATGATTTTTTGTTCTTTGATGCCTGGTAACTGATCCCTTTGGGACCCCTCGATCACACAGGCTGGTGTGTTCTTCCATGTGGACTTTGTTGCTTCTGAGCTAGATGGCCGCTTGTTTATCTTCAAGCCTTTAAGACCCCAGTCACTATCTCTTTTGATAGCCGGGCACCTTCAGCTTTCTTCACCACATTTACTTGTTCACCCACTTTGGCTCCAGCCGTTGTGTCGGGAGAGTGAGCATCATAGAGTTCCAATTTAATAAAAGAAGGTATTCATGCATTGAGGGAGTGTTTGAGTAGAGGCCCAAGGTCCTTCTGCCACCTTAATACTTGACCTATAAATATAGACACATAGATCTATTTCCCCATCCTCCTATATATATTTGCATGTACATGTCTTTGTCTAGACCTCCATGAATGCCCTTTGACTCCTAGCTCTTTCCTCCATCTCCCTTGACCTTCCTCCTGCCCTACTACTATGCTTCATCGCCACCTGGGCTAGAGTATACCTCCTCTCTAAGCAACCTTATCCTTGATCATTTCCCACCAGGGTTGGCACGTGTTCTTTGTGAACATTTTCTGTATCAATGTGTCTTATGCAGCTGTTGGCTGTGGTTGCTGCATATCTTTAATGGTGTTGAATTCCTCATATTGGTACTGCTTTGTTGCTTCTTTTATGTTTCCATATTTTACTTAGATAGGAAAGTTGGGAATTTTCAAGGATTATAGATTTGTTTGTTTGGTTTCATGTTGTAAATTTATCAGTTGTTTGGTCTTACATGGTGTGCATCCATGTTAATCAGATATATATTACTTGGTTAAATTTTATTTGTCAATTTGAGGCAATTCCCTTTGCCACAATCATACTTTTTGCCATTCATCTCATTTGCTTGATAATACTATTGTTGCATGTTCTGTAATTTCTTCTTTGAATGAATGATAACTGACATTTCTGTTTGTCTACTTTGTAAAATTATTTTAAGTTCTCTGTTAATTACTTCAGCATCTTATTTACTCATTTTTGGCCTTATTCTGTGATTTATTTGTCAGCCTTTATTTCATTTAGCCAAATGTCGTTTCAAATAATTTGCTTTTACTGACCTACACAAATTCCTTACTTAAGTTTGTGTTTTTTCTTTTTTTCCTACAAAAGAACCTAGACTCTATAGAGTATTTTGTTAGCGTTTAGAAGGCAAACCACAAAAGGCTATGGTAAGTCACTTAAGGATAATAGTAAATGTCCTCATTTAATCATCTTAAGCTGATGTGGACCTAATGGAGTTATGATTGTGTTGCTGGGTGAGTATTAGATCGCTAACTGCAAGGTTGGTGATTCAATACCACCAAGCGGCTCTGTGGAAGAAAGGGGAGGCTGTCTGCTTTCTTAAATATTTGAAGCCTCAGAAACCCTTTGAGTTGTTATGAATTGGAAACAACTCGATGGCTCTGGGTGGAAAGGGCATGTGTATACTTCTCTTACGGACATATTAAGTCTCAAAGCCAAAATTATAGGTCTTCTCAATAACGTGTATTTTCTCAAATTCAAATGATGCCATCGACTCCATCTTAAGGAAACTTAAATCTATTGCATACATGGAGAATCTGCTATTTGGCTAAAACTATTGTTTTTATTTAAATCAATAATCAAGATACTGTAAGCTCTCTCAAGTTATTTCTTGCAATTAAAAATATAACATATCTGGTAGTTGATACTATAGAAATGGTCTCTAAACAGAACAGTTCCTTTTGATTAAGCTTTTGAAAAAGAACTATAGGTTCACTTTACTTTTTAAAACATTTTTCTATATCTAAAATGCCATGAATATGGAAAATGATATTCTTTTAAATGTTCACTCTGCTATGCAACAAATCCTCCCACCCCCCCCTTTGAAAGACACTTTCCTGGGGACAATTTTTGGTGGTGTCTCCTCAAGGAGACACTTTATTTAGGAAATTGAAAGCAAAAGTAACATTAGTTTTACATGTCTTTATTTTTTAAAAGCTTTAAACTTTCACTTCTCCCTAATAATACCTCCTTCTTATTGTTACTTTCCAGAAACATCCTCTTTGATGATCCTATTACAGAAACATTTATTTACAAGCATATAATTTAGGGGTTGTTAGCATCTGTGGAAGGTTATGTTAATGCCCATAACTTAAGGACAAAACAATCACTTGGAACTAAATGAGTCAAGGTTCCTATTATGAGTTATACATACAAAATATATCTATCAATTCTGACTTAATGTTTTACTCCAGGGGTTTAAAGTTTGATTGCTGTAATGTACAAACGTACCCTGGCATGACAGAATGCTGCCTGTTATTTACCAATAATTATGTGTACATTTTGGCAAAATGATTTTTTGAAAGATAAAAATAGATTTTTAAAATTGTCCTTATTTTTAGTGGGAATTTCTGTTCTCAAAGTAATACTTATCTTGTGCACACAAACCTTTAAATTATGATACACATTAAAACCCACTCAAAGGAAGGTGGTAATATAATGGTAAGTAATAAAAGGCACATGAATCAGAAAGCAGTATTTAAAAAGTGAAATATGCATGTCTATAGAGTGGATACATTTAGGAAAATTCTTGCTTTAGGGAAAGCTGGTTATTAGATATGGAGGTTAAAGAGAGGGGACCCACAAAAGAGTATACTGGGAAACTTGTGAAATGTACATGCTTAATAATTAGAGGCATATACTGATTTTAAATGACAGCCAGCTTTTATCCAGCTTTTGTTCTGTTCCTTTTCTAAAATCTATATGGACAGAGACTATTATTACTTTTAAATGGGCTATCAAGATTTCTGAGCATTTTTTCCAGGAAATAAATGATCACCCCTTTATATATAACTAGCTAATATTTGCAATAGGAGCTCTGCTGGTGTAGCAGTTAAGGATTGGACTGTGACTTGCAAGGTCGGCAATTTGAATAGTTCACCAGCTGATCTGCAGGAGAAAGATTAAGTGAAGATTCCTAGTTTGGCTCTCGTTAAGAGTCTCAGAAAGGTCACTGAGTTTCTATGGACTCCATGGCGGTGAGGTAATATTTGCAATACTAGCAGTGATTTCTGAGACATTTAAAGTTTTGTTGGTTGGAATGTCTCGTCATATGATGGCTAAGAGAATCATTTTCACTGTTGTGCTTTGAAGCTATTTCCTATACTTTCTACTTGCATCCAGAGAAAGATGCTTTTGGTAATGCTTATAACCTTCAATCATGTTGAATTGCACTATTACAAATTAGTACTTAAATGTCAAATGTTAGTAGCAGTTGTGCTCATTTGACTTAGTTTAGGCTGTTCATCAGCTAGTAACATGTTTTAAGTCTTTAATGATCTACCATATTTTTTGTATTCTAAAATGTTTTCGGCTTGTGCTTTCTTAATATTATTAGCTGCCATTGGGCTAACCCAAACTCATGGCAGATCTCATGCACAACAGAACAAAAGGCTGCCCAGTACTGTGCTGTGATTTATTTGAACTCTTGTGATCTGAAGGATTTTTCCCAACTGGTTTTGAGAAGTAGATTGCTAAATCTTTGTCTCTGGTCATTCTCTACTGAGACCTGTTCTGTATCTAAACAACACTAAAGTCTCCACTGACAGACAGAAGAATGGTAGCACTATATGAAGTGTGTTGTGAGGAGTAATCTATTTTAGATCTCATGCATAACTTACTGCCGTCGAGTCAGTGCTGGCTCATACTCGCTCAATAGGACAGAGTAGAACTGGGAAGTTCCCAGAGCTCTTTACAGGAGTAGAAAGCCCCATCTTTCTCCTGGGAGTGGCTGATGGTTTAGAACTTCTAATCTGCAAGTTTAGAACTTGCAGATCGCACCTCAAAGTGTATTACCAGTGCGCTACCAGGGGATTCTGCCACTGAACCATTCTATCAATGTCCCCTTTAATCTTGCATGTATAGCGTACAATGACCCTATTGGGTTTTCTAGGCTAACCTTATGGGTGCCGATGGCCAGGTCTTTTTCATGTGGAGTTGCGGGGTGGGTTCCAACCACCAAACTTTCAGCTAGCAGCCAAGTACTTAACCATGTTGCCACTGGGGCTCTTTCTAACCTTACTACACATTGCCACCAAGTCGATTCTGACTCCTAATGACGTTATAGGGCAGCTTTCTACTGAGGAGTTTTACAGCTCTTGTGGATTAGACACACTGACCTTGGATTTAACAGCCCAACACTTAACCCACTATGGTTCTAATTTTACTCTCCAACCTATCATTGCCGTCTTGTTGATTCCAATTCACAGTGGCCTTCCATAGGGTTTTGAAGATGAGAGATCTTGAACAGTCTCATCTTTTTCCCCTGGAGCGGTTGGTAAGTTTGATGGTGAGTTGTGGTTAGCAGCCCAATCCTTATCCCACAGGGCCACCAAGGCTCCTTCTAATCATATGAAAACCAAACCAGGTGTCATCAAGTCAATTCCAATTTATATCAACCCGGTGTAAGGTTTCTGAAGCTATAAATCTTTATAGCAGCAGATAGCCTTCTCTTTCTCCCCAAGAGCGGCTCCTGGGTTGGAAATGTAGACCTTTCAGTTAGTAGTCCAACTCTTATATGGCAGCACCAGCAGGGCTCCTTTCTAATTGTACCAGCAAAAGAAAGATTCAAACTTACTGCCATTGAGTTGATTTCAGCTCATCTTATTAGAAGGTGTCAAGTGGAAAGTAATCACACAATCACTTTACAACTGCCAACCAGTGCCAATGATTAGAAGATACCATCGAGTGGCAGAGGCATTCCCATTTCTGAGTTGCTAAACTGAATAAATGCCTCTCCTGCAATTATTAAAAGAAAGTTTTGAAAACAGTACATTTAAAAGAGGCAGTTAAAATAATCTTATGTCCTATATTTTTATGATTACATTAATGCTGTACACTGGAGATTTTCCATTTAATTGAATTTATGATTCTTACTTTCTGTGTATTCTCTGGCTTATGCAATTGATTTAGAGTCGTCTAGAGAGATTAGAATACTGCTACCCGGCTTGAACTAACTAGATTCTGAAGAGAAGTGTCTTGACCTATTGACAAGAAGTATAGGCATTTTGTTCTCTTAATTCTTGTATACAAGAGTGTTAAAACTAGAGTTGTGTCCATATACTCATGATGTCCATTAGGAAAATGGACCATTTGATAACCATTTTCTATGGTTATGGTAAAAGGTATTTTATGTTTAGATTTATTAGACCCAAGACTATTCACCATAATTATGTCCTTTCAGTACAGAGCACCACTACTAATTTGCACAAGTGCAATTCTGATGAGGCGCTCAGTCAATGTTTCAGTGTAGTAAAAAATGGTGAATCTTGTAATGGGACTAAGAAGGGAGAGATAAAACAGAAAAAGTAACCTCTACAAACTTTAAAGTTTCTCCCATCTATATAACTGTTTGTATTTCCGTGTGCATTTATTGTGTTTATAGGTAAATATTTTAAAAATGTGACTCCATAGTGCTCACAGAATAAAGTAGATGGCATTTGAGGACCTTGGTGTTCAATTCCAAACCTGATTTAGGTTTTCCTCATCCAGTAGATTATATGATTATCTAATAATAATTATGTTATTCTCTTTTACTGTTGCCATACTTGTCTACTCTTTGTGTCAAATCCTCTTCATTCTCAAGCCTTTATTTAAAACTTTCTCTTTACCTTATTTAACCTTTAAGGCTAAACCCAGATTCCAACTATTGCAAATTTTACAGATCCTTCCATAGCAAATACTTCTCACTCTACCACTTTCCCATAACAAAAACCACTCTTATCGTTCTTATCAGAGGCTGTCTTTGTGGTAAGAATTACTTTTATATCACATTCACATGTTAGATTTGGGGCTATATTATTTAGGTTTATTGCCGTGCATATTATAAACATAAAATAAAAATTTTGAAGCAAATCTTTATAGATTCTATATATGTATATATACTTACAAAAGATATCAGAATTCAGTTTTTGAAACCCTCTTATAAGGTGTTCTGCATTAAGTTTTTATTCTTACTAAGTGCTTTTTTTAACACACTCCTTTCTGAAGCATAAGTATTTCTTTGTTACTATCTCATAATGCAAAAGATAAAAAGTTACATAGGTAGATAATTTTTTCACACTACGTATTCTTTATATGGATACCCTGCATGGTGCAATTGGGTCAAGTGCGAATTGAAAGGTTTAAAGTTAAGGTCTCCTCAAAGGTGTCTTGAAGAAAGGCTTGGAAATCTACCTTTGAAAATCAGCCAATGAAAACTCTATAAATCACAGTTGTTCATCACAGTTGTCCGAATATACTACAGAGCATCTAGGTTTTTTTCATTATGCAAATTTTCACATTTATACCATTTACTTTAAAGAAAGAAAATACTATAAGTGCTATTTCTCTCTCTCTTTCTGCAGATTGCTTCCTCAGAATGTTGGCCTTCTCTATGTTGGAGGTTATGAAAGGCCCTTTGCACAAATCAAGGTAAGATGATTCATTCCCAGTTTGCTTTGCATATATATGCTTCAGTTGTTCAGAACCCACCAAAGACTTGCAAATACTATCAACATAGCAAAACACATAGGGATATTGTGACTATGACTCATTCATTTCATTTGTTTTTTACATTTTGCCTTATGATGCCATTCAAATTTTCAAAGAAATTTCCATTTTCCTGAATATAGTTAAGTTTACTCTGATTGAAGCAATTCAGTGATTAGAAGAGTACAGTGGAGAGCTTCACATAAAAACTTTCATATCCCTTTCACCATTAAAATGCTTAATTACTTTATGGAGATGTAATTGACATATAATAAACTACATTAAAAATAAACTGTACATTTGAAGTCTATTATTTTATAAATTTTGACACACACCAGGAAACCTTTAATATACTCGAGATTGTGACCATGTCCACCTTCCACAAAAGTTTTCTTGTTCTTTGAAATTCCTCCTTCCTGTCCTTCCTTGCCCCTTCAAATTCCTAAGCAACCACTGATCTTTGTTTCATATTTTTATAGGCTAACTTGCATTTTATGCAATTTTTTGTAAATGGACTCATATAATGCATACTTTTTCTCCTTTGCTGCCTGTACCTCAGCGTGATTCCTTTTAAGATTCACTGATGTTGCCTGTATGAGTAATTTATTCTTTTTTATTGCTGAGTAGTACTACATTAAATGGCTATATTACAATTGTTTCACCCATTTTATTTTTCATCTGTTGACAGATATTTTGGTTGTATTTAATTTTGCCCATTACAAATAAAGCTTCTATGGACATTTATGTACAAATCTTTGAATATATATTTTAATTTCTCTGTAAAAGGAACAGTTGATTCATGTGGTAGTTGTATGTTCAACTCTATAAGACACTGCCAAATTTTAAATATTTTAAAAGGTATTTGTTCCGTATGAGAGTGCCAGTTCTTATACATCTTCTTAAACATTTACATGGCCAATCTCTTAATTGTTAGCCATCCTAGGAGGTTTGTAGTTTTATTTTGGATTTTACTAGTGATTAATGACGTTGAACATCTCTATGTATTTCTTTGCTATTTGTATATATCGGTTGATGAAGTGAACTCAACCTGCCCCCCCCTTTATTATTTGTTTTGTGTTCTTGTTATTGAGTTTAGAGAGTTCTTTATATATATTCTGGTTGGTGATGATGATCATCTTTTTGTTGTTGGTATTATTTGTTGTCAGTTGGCTATCAAATTTACTCCCAACTAATACTAACTTTATGTAGGTACATTAAAAAAAACAACAACTCCAGACTCACTGCCATCGAGTCATGGCTGGCCCATAGTAACTCCCTGTGGGTTTCTGTGACTGTACAGTTTGTAGGAATAGAAAGCCCAGTGTTTCTCCCAAGGAACTGTTGGTGGTTTTGAATTGCTGACAGTGCTATCACAGCCAATCACCAGGGCCCCCTATCTATGGACCTATAAGTCCCTTATTAGATATGTGCTTTGCCATATTTTCTCCCAGCTATGACTTGTCTACTCATTTGCTAAATAGTGTTTCTAATATTGAGGAAATTTAATTTATTCATTTTTTTCTTTTGTTCTTATATTTAAGAATTAATGTATCCATTATCCAAAATCACATATTTTTCTAGAATTTTTATAGGTTTAGGGTTTACATTTAGGTTTATCATACTTTTGAGTTAATTTTTGATATGGCTCAGGGTGTGGATTTATTTTTCTATTGCACATGAATAGCCACTTATTTTAAAGCTATTTGTTGAAAGACTATTCTCTTCCCCAATGAAAATGTCTCTACATCTTTATTAAAAATCAGTTGACCATGTATTTTCAAAGGGGCTTAAAAATTTGTGGAAAACATATTATCTTTTAATTTCACTTTTCTACTAACTTTTTGATGCCGGTATGTGAGTCTGTTTCTGGACTTCTTACTCTGTTCTGTTGCACCGTGTTTCTATTTGTTGACCAATAGCTGTGTGTCCTTGATTATTCTAGCTGTAGAAGAAGCCTAGCTATTAGATGGTATAAAACTTTCATTTCTTTTAGCTACTCTGTATTCTTTTCATTTCTATGTGAATTTTAGAATTGGCTTATCAATGTCTTTAAAAATGCCTAGTGGGGTTTTCATCAGGATTACATAGAATCTGTAGGTCAGTTTGAAGAGAATAAAAAAGTTTTAAAATATGAATCTTTTTAAAAAAGTTTTATGTTGTATTACAGTGTTTAATTTTCAGCTTATGATCATTGCTAGTACATAAAACTAAAAATAATTACTTTTGATGTGTTGATTGAGTCCTGCAGTATTATGAAATCAATTATTATTTCTAGTAACATTTTTTGAACGTCATAGGATTTTCCCCATAAATTATGTGGTTCAAAAGTACCTAGAAATACCCTAGTATTGACCTTTAGCCTTGGCTCTGTGGAATTAGCCCTTGGAATATTTAGTATGGCTGGTCGGGGGGGTGACCAGTCCAGAAAAGACTTTCCTGGGAGGTTTTTAAGAGCCTTCCTCTTAAAAAAAAAAAAGAAAATGAGAGCTAACTGGGGGATGCTTGGCGGGGGAGTAGGTGGCTAGTGTTAAATGATGGAGGAGGACCAGGATATTGTTGATGCTGATGGTCCTCTCTGCAGAGCTGTCATCATCTAATGATCATGTAGCCTGCTAATAAAGGCAGCGTTTCTTCTCTTTTTCTGGTCTGGATCTCTTTGATTGATTCTTTTCTTCCTTTGCACTGATTAAAACCTGTAGTTCACAGAAACAGACACCCTCAGCTTCTTCCTAATCTTAGGAGGAAAACATTGAATCTTACTCCTCAAAAACTTGTTTTATAACTGGATTGGTTCCCAATAGGTTTCTTCTGAAAAAGGAAAGAAGATTATTAACAGTCAAGGAAGTTAATACAAATGGTTTTAAGATCACCCTTCTTAGTTTCTGTACATTTCCATTGTTTTCTGACAGGTCTGTATAACTTATTTTTGAGTGCTTTTTGTTTTCCTGATTTGTCATCATATTTTATTATTATGTTTTGCCTCTTTTAGTTATTGTTCTCCTATTATTTCGAAGAGAATGAATTTGAACTCCTTGTCTCCTGCACATGTGACATATATTTTTATCCTTTGAAAACAGTTATTTTTAAAAGTAAACTGAGCCTCAACAGAACACACTAGATATTTAAAAATCATGACATTTCGTCACAATGTTTGTATTTTAAATGGAAAGTTTCCTCAATTGCCATAGCAACTCTCTTTTACATGTCTCCATTAATTTAACTAAAATGAAAACATCTTCAAAAGCCCATCCATTATTAAGATCGTAGGCTATGTAGACCTTCTTGAATTTACCAGAATTCTCTGGTTCTCTAAGTAATAAGAATTTGTGTTGATTTTGGTTTTGTGCTCACCCCTCATCTTTTATATCCCTGGACCACAATGAGTGGATTTGACACAAATTCTCTTCATCCACCACCTTCACCGTCTCCTTCACTGAAGCCAGCAGCTAAGCCAGGACTCCTAAAACATTCCAAGGAGGAACATTTCTGAAAGCCCAGGGTGTTTTTTTTCTCTGTTCAGTGGTTTGGACAATCCTGTTTCTCCCTATTAGAATTGAAATAACTAAAAAGTAAGAGGCTTATATGAGAGATATTTAGGGGAGGATAGTGTGTGTGTGTGTGTGTGTGTGTGTGTACATATTTCATGGTGACTCAGAAGTATCGTGATATATATATATGTATATAATTCCTCTATCACTCATCTGATTCATCACCATAACATTTCCACTATTTGAACTGTATACTGTCTTTCCCAATACATTTAGTGACAGAAGTCAATCCTTCCTTAGCCCTTTGGAACTGGATAACCAACTCAAAAGAAAAGAGTCTATTGTTTTATAGCATTCCCTCCTCCCCACTTCTCTCATGCACTACAAAATGATATCCCTATGATTCATTGAAATTTAAAAATTATAGATTAGGGTTCTTATAAAAATCCTTTAGGGTCCAACCTGATTAATTGAATAACAAATAACAAGAAAAAAATCATTTAAATGTTTAAGGTTATGTTAGAAATTAGAGAAATTTATTTCCCAACTGACACATAGCATGAATTAATTAAATACCAATATTTATGTTTATTTTTCCTCCTTTATAGTATAATGTAATAATAATGTTTTTTAAAGCACAAGTGTTATATCTAGCCTTTAAAAGATGGACACTACTTTCCTTAAAATCATACAGTTGATTGTTTTTTAATACATCGGTCAGGATATGAAATTGCTTACTTGAAATCATTCAATAAAATAATTCTTTCATGAACATTATATTTCCTAAATGTGAGCTACTTGATGTTAGAACCTCTATACATTAAAGAGATGATTTATAAATGCATTTATTTTTAAAAAAAGACTATTTTATAGAGATTCGAAGTAGGAAAAGGAAAACACACACACAAAAAATATAATAGATATTCGAACCAATTTTGAACCAGTTCAGAAATTTGGTATAACATACCAATAATATCTATACTGTTAATATATAACATGAGTGATTCCAACTATCATATATACTTGTGCATAAGCCATGTTTTTCAGCACAGTTTTAATTCAGTTGTGGTAAAAATTAGGTGCCTTGTCTGGTACTCAGGTTGGCTTATACTTGAGTGTATACAGTATTCTTATAATCAGATATAAAATTTTGCTGAAGATTATCCAATAACAGTTGCAGCAGTACATTAACAGGGCTTTCAGGCCTGATTCAGCAGAGGATATGGAACAAGGATTATCAGTTTTGATCTCACATAGATCTTGACTGAAAACAGAATATCAGAAAAGTCTTTGCTTGTGCTTTATTGACTATCCGTAGGCATTTGACTGTGTAAACCATAACAAACTAGTCTTGAGCAGAGTGGGACCCCCAGAACACTGTATTATCCTGATGTGGAACCTATACATAGAGCAAGAGGCAATTGTTTAGATAGAACCAGGGGCATACAGCATGGTTTAAAATCAGGGAAGGTTACAAAATCAGAGTTACATTCTCTAACCATACTTACTCTCTATGCTGAGTAGTAATCAGAGAAGCTGGATTTTATAAAGAAGAATGTGCCATCAAGCTTGGAGAAAGGCTTATTAACTTGTGATATGCAGATGATATAATCTTGCTTGCTGAAATTCAGGAGGACTTGAAACACTTGATAATGAAGATCAAGGATTGCAGCCTCCAGTATGGATTACAAGTCAATGTAAAGAAGACTCAAAACCTCACAGCTGGACCCATAGGGAGTAACATCATGATAAATGGAGAAAAGATTGACATTGTCAAGGATTTCATTTTGCTTGGCTCCACAATTAATGCTCATGGAAGCAGCTGGCAAAACCTAAAATGATGCCTTGCATTGGGTAAATCTGCTGCACAAGTCCTCTTTAAAGTGCTGAAATGCAAGAGTGTTACTTGAAGGCTGAGGTGTGCATGATCCAAGCCATGGTTCTTTCATTCGCTTCCTGTGCATGTGGACCTGGGGCATTGAATAAGGAAGATCAAAGAAGAATAGTCTCATTTGGAGTATGGTGTTGGCCAAGGATATGGAGAGTGCCATGCACTGTTAAAGAGTAAACAGATCTTCTTTGAAGAAATAACAGCTAAAATGCTCCTTAGAGGAGAAGATGGTGAGACTTAGTCTCCCATACTTTAGACATGATATCAGGAGAGACCAAACCCTGCAGAAAGGTCGTCACGCTTGGCGAGATAGGGAGGCATCAGAAAAAGAGGAAGATCTTTGACTGGGTGGGTCGATACAGTGGCTACATCAGTGGGCTCAGAACCCTTGTGAGAATGGCACAGGACCAGACAGTGTTCCGTTCTGGTGCACACAGCTCACTATTCGTTGGAACTGACTTGATGATACCTAGCAACAGAATATCAGTGCCCTAGAGAAAGACATAACTAAGGACAAACAGAGAGTTTTACCACAATCTTAGACCAGCACAACTTCATACTTATTTCTGTATTTGGAGAAGTTAATTTCGACTTACATTTAATCACATAACATTTTCTAAAAGACATGGAATAAGCTCTTTAAAAAAAATAAACACAACCCTTCTACCTAAGGCAGATCACCCCTCTAACAAATCACGACCTCTTTGAGAATCTTCAGAAAACTACGGACCTCATTTACACACACAAATTCTGCTTACAATTTTAGAAGAGTTCATAGGCTGCACTGATACATTCAAGTAGCCCTTATTAAGAACCCACAACGTAGATAAAACTAAGTTTTCCCAGCAACCAAAAGACATGTAAACATATCCAATTAAGTTTTCAAGAGGTGAAAAACTTGATTTTAGCCTAGTTGATTATTCTCTTGTTTTAATTCACAAAATACCATAAGCTATATAAAACAGATAATTTTATAGTGAGTTTGTAATATCCACACTATCTTTTGTACTATGAACAATCATAAATTAATCAAATCTTAAATTTATCAAGACTATTTCTTCTCAAGTTTGAAAAAATTGTTACATATGTTATTGTGAACTGTCCCCTGGTGACCCTCTGTGGCAGAGTAGAACTGCCCTATAGCATTTCTTGGGCTGAAACGTTTGTGGGATCAGATTGCCAGCTGCTGGGTAGATTCAAATCACTGACGAGTCAGTCTGCGGCAGAGTGCTGCTGTGCCGGCATGGCTTCTGTTAGGAAATATAAGTTCCTGCGTTAAGCTTATAAATGCACTGGGCTGTCCAAAACTTGGTATTTGTTAAGAGGTTTGTTTCACTATGCCTTTATATGCACTCTTGGCCATAAAAGGAATGTTTGATTAAAATAAAATTCTACTTTGTTTTTGCTTGTAGAGTTAAACTCAACGGGGTGGCAACAGTCTGAGTTGGGTGTGGTGTCCAGCTGTTAAACATTTTTGAGAAGCATTCTGCTTTGGGCAGAGTAGGAGGAAACATTTTTGTATATCTTTGCCCAATATCTTTATTTTTATTGTGCGTGTGCATATTAAGTCATATAAGTCTTAAAAGCATATTCAATTTTAAGTAATATTGAACATGTTTTGCTTATTTTGATATTGTATTTTCTAGAGTATTTCAGTGCTATTCTTAGTGCTACTGATCTTAGTGCTGTTCTCACAGGTTTCTAGTCCTGGTGCCTCCACTTGGCAGCTAGAATCCATTAAACCAAGAAGAATTGAAACCTGTCAGCATTACTGTTTAATGAACCCAAAAGTTGTTATGGGCAGAGTTGTAGCTTCGTGGTCATCTCTCCCTGCGGGACTTCATATGTTTGCATTTTCCAGTTCTGACAACCCAAGATACATGCCAGACTGTGAGGCTGTGTCCACATGTTCTCACCTTGACACTCCAGAAAGATTTTAATATGCTTGTCGTGTTTTAACTATGAGCTCTGTGCTGCAACTTATATGAAAAATAAGGACTATAACTATTATCATTGTTTTTAATACTTTTTTGTGATTTAGGTGAAGGAATTCAACAATTTACCACATCTTCCAATGTCTTTTTTTTTTTCTTGTTGTGTCACCCAAAGTTACACCTCTATGTCCTCTAGCCTGTTGCTTCTCCTTCCCTGAGCTTTGCTATCACTGCTAGGGTTAATTATTGTTTTAATTTATATCTTTCAGATGGCTAGTGATCATGAGTGTTTGTTGACTACCTGAATGTCTTTAAGACCATTAGTGAACTGTCTGTTCATGTTCTGTCCACATTTTTTATTGGCATATTCATCTTTCAGCTTTTTGTTCCATGGAACTGGTGGGTGGGTTAAAATTGCCAACCTGAGACGAAAGTTCTTATAACTGAACCAATAGGCATCATCATGATAAATAAGAAAAGGTTGAAGTTGGCAGGGATTTTGTCTTGCTTGAATCTACAATCAATGCCCGTGGAAGTAGTAGTCGAGACATCAAAAGATGTGTTGGCATTAAGTAAATCTGTAGCACAAGAGTTCTTTAGAGTGTTGGAGAGCAAGGATGTTACTTTGAAGACTAAGGTGTGTCTGACCCAGGCCAGGATATTTTCAGTTATTTCATATGCAAGTGAAAGTTAGACATGAAATAAGAAAAATCAAAGAAGAACCAATGCATTTAAATTACGATGCTGGTGAAGAATATTGGAAGCACAGTGGACTGCCAGAAAAACAAATCCCTCCCGAGGCAAGTAGAGCTGGAATGCTCCTTGGAAGCAAGGGTGGCGAAATTTATCTCCTGCTTTGGCCATGTTCACAGAGCAGACCAGGCCCTGGAAAAGTGCATCACACTTTTCACACTTTGTGAAGTGTTGGAAGGTCAGCAAAGAAAGACTTTTAAGAAGATGGGTCGATACAGTGGCTGCAACAGTGAGCTCAAGTGAAACAGCCATTGTGGGGGTGGTATAGGACCATGCAGCTTCCCCCTCTGTTATAAGTGGGGTTGCTATGGATTGGAACCAATTCAATGGCACCTAAGAACAATAACAACAAAGTAGGACAATGTAGTGTAATGTACCAGCACTCAACATCAACCCAATGCTTGGCCCATTAAAAATAAATCAACAAAATGGGTGGAGGGAGAAAGGGGGAAATCGATCACAAGGATCAATATATAACTCCCTCCCAGGGGGACGAATAACAGAAAAGTGGGTGAGGGGTAATGGAGGATGATGTACAATATGAAAATAATAATCTATTACTTATTAAGGGTTCATGAGGGAGGGGGGCAGGAGAGGAAGGGGGAAGAAATGGGGAGCTGATAGCAGGGGCTCAAGTTGGAAGAGAATACTTTGAAAATGAGATGGCGGCATATGTGCAAATGTGCTTGACACACTGGATGAATGTATGGATTGTGATAAGAGATGTAAGAGCCCCCAATAAAAGTATTAAAAAAAACCATTATTGAAACAACCAAGTTGTGTTGGTTAGTTGGTTGTTTGCTTGCTTTCACCCGATAAGCATTTTGTAGTCCATATTACATTCCATCTTTGTGGGAAGCTAAATTAATTTTTAAATTGTTGTAAATTATTGCTATGTCAGTGTTATCATCTAGATTTATTTGAAATATAATTGTGTTTACATTATTTTGAGAGCATTTTAAATACATTCCTCAATTTTTTTTCATTAAGGCATTTTTTTCTAGCTGGAAATTGTAGTGACTTTCAATTACTCCTAAAGTAGACACTGTATAGAAAAATATTGAACTAATCTAGCATTTTCTTTAATACTAGACTAGCATAGAAAGATGAGTTCTTAATTAAATATGGTTTGTGGTCAAACAAAATAAGCAACTCCTTTTTGTAAGTTTAAAAAGTTCTCAAGAAAATAAATGATACAGTGCAATTCTTTGCCTATTCATTACAGCTGTGTGCCAAGAGTAAGTCTGATAGCTGTATTCACCATGAACACACAAACATTACATAGGTGTCTGTATATTCTTTACAAAAATAATTTCTCTTTACATCCATGTAGATAGGCACAAACAGTTTTGAAGAATAATAGATGATAATATTTTGTTATGATTTGATGTTTTAAGTCTTAGCCAGTGAAAGCAATTATCTACTGGAAAGTTTGTTTAATATAAAATATTGAGGCGTTGAAGGAAGCTGAAGCTTTAAGTAACAAATACTGTAAAATAATATTTAAATTTAATGTATCCCTAATGTATGAAATACTTTTCCCCATGTTATCATGAACTATTGCGTCCATATTGATCTCTTTGGAAACTTCCAAGTTTTTCTTAATATTTCAAAACACTAACATTAAAAAGAAAAGGGGAATAATTTAAGATTAAAAGCACAGTCAAAAAAATATTATCAACACTTTGAGCGATTTCCATATGCCAGGTATTTTTCTAATGCTCAAAACATATGACGTGTAGATACTTTGAGCTTTCCAGTTTTACAGATTAGAAAGACATAGAAGGTGATGTAACTTACTGAAGGTTATGTTGCTAAGAATTGTAATCAGTCCTGAAATGCATTGTAACAGTTCAGTGTATGCCATCTTGAAGTAATTGGTCCTTTGTGTCACATTGTTGTCATATATAGTATAGTCCTTGAAGACCTTCAGAGTTTGCTTCTGTCGGGCAGAATTATAGTTCTGCTCTAGATGATGTTAGTTAATTCACCGGCTAGAGTAAGCGACTTAACAAAAATAATGTGGCACTACAACAAGGATCAAACTAGAGAATTATTGTAGTTTGTTTATGTAAAAAGCCAACATTGTCATCTTAGCTGTAAAATCAAAAAAACCCAAACTCATTGCCATCGAGTGAGAGGAGCACAAAGGAAAGGACCCTTTGGGTCTCTGAAGACTGTAAGTCTTTATAGGAGCAGACAGCAGTATCTTTCTCCCACCAGGCAGCTGGTGGGTTTGAACCACTGATACTGTGAGTAGCAGCAGCTCAATGCTTAGCCCATTTCGCCACCATTGTTGAAAGTTTGTTACTTTTTAATAGTGAGAACTGAGAGTTCTTGTATGGAATCACTTGTGAAAAGGTCTTCATCACAATATCTTCTGAGGTTGTTATTAAGCATTTTCATATCTATTCTCAAGGCATCCTATTTTGAAAAAATTTTACCCAAGCATGTGTGATAGATACAGTGAAACATGGTTTCTCTTTTTCCAGCTCAAAGTAGAGTATGTATTGTGAGTATGGCTGGAATTAAAGCATATTAATGTTTTTCAAGATCAGTGTATCTTGGAGGCATTTTGATGACTCAGGGCTGGTTTTAGTTGCAAAAAGAATTATAGCAGAATTTCAGGGAAGGAACAGATGTTTGGTTTTTGAAGTTTAAGGATGAGTAGGCTGGTTGCATAGCACAAGGGTAATTGGATGATGTAAAAGGCAGTGACTGAGAATAAGCCAGGAAATATGCCCAGGGAGGTTATGGTTTACCAAAAGAATGAATATAGGGTACTAGATGTCATGAGCTAGACATTTCTAGAATAGAATGGAGCCACACATGGAAAAGATAGAACCGGCGTGTGTGTGTGTGCGTGTGTACGTATGTACCAGGGCGGGGTGGGAGATGTTAGGATTAGTGATGAACTATTTCATACTTTTGTTTTCTATTAAAAGATACATGCAGGCCCTTGGGCAGAAGCAAGCAAAGGTTGTTTTATTCCTTTGAAGACCACTTCTTCCTGGTGGGTCTCAAATGCTTTTAATAAATCAACCTTCCTTGTGGCCAAGTCTCTCCTTCAGGCACCTCTATCAGCCAGGATACTTACCTGTTGTGAACGCCTAGGGTGGCACCATATTACTTTCGTCCTCATTCTTCCTTCTTGTCTATTGTAGGATTCCTGACACTATCTAGTCTCCTACTTAGAGTTTTCAGAATCTTTTAAAGTTTAGCCAGCTAAAATTTTTATATAAAAATTTATACTAGCAAGTAATTTCCTTTGGCCTACTATTAAAAATTCAAACTCCATTGCTATTTAGTTGATTCTGACTGATAGTGAGGCTATATAATTCGAGTTTCTGAGGCTTTATGAATCTTTACTGGAGGATGAGGCCCTTCTATTTCCCTCAGAGTAGGTTTGAACCACAGACCATTCCATTAACAATCCAATGCTTCCCAAACATTGTAACCCATGTAGAGTCCTTGAGAAACTGTGTACTTTAAAAATTTTGTTTCTGTACCCATTAACAAGTTCGGCTGTGGGCGATAAAGCTGGAAATTGGCAGCTGGCAGGCTATTTTAGTTGTAATGAAAAGAATGTGTCTGCCACTCACCAGTGGCATTAATAAAGGTGACAGCAATAACAGTATCACAGACAGAGTTAAATATTATTCTTGCTATTGAGAAAAACACAAAAATGCAATTTGAAAAGCAGGAGAAAAGCTTTAGTTATGCAAATGCATAATAGTTTCTCCAGTTGAAAATGGATTTAGTCAGTAGGCATTTCATTATCTACTGTGTTGGGTCCAGCACTTTACATGCATTGATCCTCCCTCACAGCGTCACTACTAAGTCTGCCCAGTTGCAGATGTAAGTACCAAACCACCACTGAGTAATGTGAACATCATAAAGTCTACTAACGTATGAGATGTAATGGAACTAACTTGATCTCGAGAACATAGGAATGAGGAGATGTTGTACCTGGATAAATAAGTTCCCGCCCCCCTGCCATAATTGGGTGTGGAGAAGATGGTTGGGTTGATAGGCTCTATGAACATGTATAATAAGATGAGGCTCTTATTTTTAAGCACCTTAACCTCTAAGTGGAGAGATTAAGTCCAAATTAAAGTGCATAGTTAGTGGTTAACAGCACGGATCTACAGTCACAGACCTGGACTAAATCCTGGTCCTCCACTTACCAGTTTATCACTTTGGCTAAGGTAAGCCTCATTTCTATCTGTAAAATATTGGTTATTAATAGTACTGTTGGCAAAAGCAGGCACAGAGTGAGGCTTAGAGGAAGGTAATGCTAAAAGGTTAGTTGGGGCAGTTACTGGAAGACTCGAACTTTATTCATTGGGCAGGGTGAGGCAGGGAGGACTCCTGCACAAAGGAGTGATGAGGAGAGAGTAGACCTTGGAAGATCAACACTGTGGGAGAATAGGAGGGAAGGAGCTAGAGGAGGGACCTGATGTTAGAAGAAGACTTCAGTTGCACTGAATATATGCTTGTTAGAAATCTACAGATGTTCTCTCCCCCCACGGGAAGGATGTCTTAAGTTGGAACTGAATGGGGGTGATACACATTGCACTGCTAACCGTAGGTCAGCAGTTCAAACCCACCAGCTGCTCTGTGGGAGAAAATTAAGCTGTGTGTTCCCTGGAAGATTTATAGTCTCAGAAACCCTATGTCGACGCAGTGGCAATGGATTTACCCAACTTTCAGCTTAAAGAACTGACATTTAAAAAATTCATGTCAATATATTAACACTGCTGGCAATGCTTTGTGTATTTAAAGGAACTTGCTTTAAAAAAAAGTGTATACTACTTTTGTGACCTTATACTCATATGTTTGAAGGTAATGATGCTATTTACTCTGTGAGTGTGTGTGTGTGTGTGTGTGTAAAATTACAGCCAAGAACAGAAAACAATTAGTACTTGCATGTTCTATAAACCTGCTGCCTTTACTCTGTCCCTTCTCATCACGGTGGCAGCATCAGATGCCTCTCTTTGTCATTGCTCCTCACAACCACTCCATGTGTTGTAAAGCAGAGTAGAAACCTGAAGGATTTCCTCGAGGAACAAAATGACTGGATCACTTTTGCTTTGTATTCTCTATTAGTGCCTTATTGGGAGCAATGTAGCGACTTTGTGTGTAGTTCTTTGAAGTCCGTATGCATAGTTAGACACTTTGCTTTTCTTTGCAACACAGAATTCATCTTTACTGTCTTGAGTGCCGATAATATGTCATGATGGCAGCAACATTTCCGCTTCACTGGGCCCACCTTAAAGAGAACACAGCAGCAGCTCTGACACAGCTGGTAGATTTCCCACACAATGAAAATGGGCTCAGGACAGGTGCCAGGCACTCTCAGACAAGCAGTATGTTACTAGGTGTAAACACGACCCATCCTACACAGAGGAGCCTATCTATTTAAAATAGATAGGTCCTATCTATTAAAAAATTAATAAGAATCCTCTCCAAAAGCTTACGACTTGGTGTCTGATGTTGAGTTTTCCTGAATAGACAAGTAATTTGTATTCAGAAGTGTGTGTACCATAATGCCTTTATCATAGTCACTTTCTGCTATGAAATAATTGCTTACAGATGCCCATCACACCTTTACCTCTAATCCGCACTGTCCTCTGAACCCTCAATTTTGAAACTTCAACAGCCTGCTGAACTATTACATTGAATGTTTTTACATTACCTCAGATTCATGATTTTTTTTAAAGGAACATTTGATCTGTTTTTGGCATATTTTAAACATCATAGTGGGTTAACTATTAGGCTACTAATTGCAAAGGTAGCAGTTTGAAACTACCAGCTGCTCCATAGCAGAAAGATGAGGCTTTCTACTCCCTTACAGAGCTGGGGTCTTGGGAATCCCCAGAAGCAGTTCTGCTCTGCCCTGTAGGGTTAGAATCTACTTGATGGCAATGAGTTTGGTTTAAGGAGCCCCAGTAACGTATGGATTGGGCTGCTAACTGCTAGATCAGCAGTTTAAAACCAACAGCTGCTCTGTGGGGACAGAAGGGGCTTTCTACTCCCATCAACAGGTACAGTCTCGGAAACTGTCGGGCAGTTCTGCCCTGTCCTAGAGGGTCACCACAAGTTGGCATCGACTTGGTGGCAGTGAGTTTGGCTTTGAGTTTTATTCTTCTAACTAATATTCATTCTATACCAAGTGGGGAAAGAAGACCTGTGATCTACTTCTGGAAATTGGCCATTGAAAACCCAGTGGAGCACAGCTCTACTCTGACACACACGGGTCTTCATGAGTTGGAATCAACTTGTTCCTTTTTTTTCTGTTGTATTTTTTTGTTAGGTTAGAGTACTAAACAAGACAGATGATTCCCACCTTCATGAAACTTATTCTGTATGGGAGAGGACTGTTCATTGAACTTGCCCTTAGAGCAATGAATTTAATTTTAGAGAAAACAAAAAGGCAAATAAGTATGCATCGGCGTCCCTGATTGGTGCAAACCTTGGACACAGTCAATGCTAAATGAGAAGTTGGAGGTTCAGTCCACCTAGAGGTGCCTCAGGAAAAAGGCCTGGTGATCTCTTTGTGGGGGGAAAAATAGTCACGGAGAACACAAGTCGTGAACCTAGTTTTACGGTTACCCATGAGCGTTGCCCTGAGTTTAATGGCACCTTGGTTCAAGGATAGACGTCAAGGTGCTGTCAGGGCTCTCTGATCCAATCAAGCTAAGCATTGGAAGAGTGCGCAGATGAGTGTACCTCATGGAAAATGTCAATATCAAATGAAAACAAACCAGGAATTCATTGAAGCACGGGAAACCCTTAGAACAGTGTCTGTCACTGGTATGGGCTGCTGCTTTGTTCCTCATCACCAGTCACTCATTTTTTCAGTCATTCAAGGGCATACTGAGCATTTTCTAACTACTAGGTATTTTGGTGAGGTTCAGAAATTGAAAGGATAACATCTGTCCTCTCAAGGAACTTAAGGTGTATGTACAAGTAGCTTAAAGGAGAAAAGGTGAAGAATGATTAAGGACCATAAGAGAGTTACAAGGCATTTCTAGGTATGAGCGGTTCCTTCTCTCTGGGAGTTGTGTGTGATTTGTGCCACTTGTTTGGCAAATAATCACATCTGCTGGTACAATATTATATGTTTCTATATTCTTAGTTACCTTTTAAGGTTTTCAGTTGTCTAGGATTTGGTATTACTTGGATCCACAATCAAATGATGCACTGAGCAGATATGCCACACAAGACCTTTTTTTGACATGTTCAGACAAACAAAATGTAACTTTGAGGATGAAGGCACACCTGACGGAAGCCATGACATTTTCAGCTGCCTCACATGCGTATGAAAGCTGGCAGCAAGTAAGAAAGACTGAAGAAGATTGATGGTGCTTTTTGATTATGGGGTTGGCAAAGAAACTTGAATATGCAAAGGACTATCTTGGGCTGCCAGAACGAATCAGTCTGTTGTGGAAGAGTACAGCCAGAATGCTCCTCAGAAATCAGGATGATGGAACTTTATCTCACATATTTTGGACATGTTATCAGGAAGAACCAATCTCTGGAGAAGGACATCATGCTCAGTGAATGGTCAACTTTCCAAAAGTCAGTGAAAAAGAACACCTTCTGCATGATTGGCCTCGAGCATAACAGTGTGAGGGTAGCCCTGCACTGGGTTCTCTGTACACACATCCCTGGGGATCAGAGCCAACTGGGTGGCATCTGACAGCACAGACCTTTACGTACCACTGAGAGTTTCCATAAAACGAGGGTGTATGTTTCTCCAAATGATGTCCAGTAGTCATAGGAGCTGTCAAGAGTGATGTGTTGTTTTGAGAGCCTGGAAATACTGATTTAAAAAGAAAACAAAAAGCCTTGTAACTGCTGGAGATTTATATTAATGTAGTAAAAAAAAATCTCTATTTTTGTATTCCCTGTATGCTTACAGGGACTCACAAGAGGCTAAGAAATAGGTTTAAAAAACAAAACAAAAACTTCCTCATGTTCCTCATGGAAGCACCATATTCTGATCCCATGAAACATCTATTTCAATATTTTGCTTGAGTGAAGCATCGTCTTTGATATTATTTTGGAAGTTTATTATCATATTCAACTGAAAAAATTAGAGTGAAATAACTTTCAGTGATCTTTGGCAGTAGAAAACATGGCACAATCCACTTTTGCTGATCTAAGGTTTCAGAAGACATAGACACTTTAAAAGAGAAAACAGTTATTATATAGCAGATATCATACTGTAGCTTTTGAGGAAAATGTGTTTCAGAAATACCTGTAAAGATGTGAAAATGCTTCTGTTTAACTGGTAAGAAACCCACTGTGGACATCTAACCCTTGGTAACCAATATTTATGTATTTGATTTACTAAAATACAAATTAGTATTTTATTTGCTAGAATCTTTTGTTTTTATGTCAATACATAATCATTAAAATGCAGGCATTTGGTGTGGGGGGGAAATTTTATAATATAAAACTATTCTTTCTAAAAAAGCAAATATTTCTGTCACTATTAGGTGGAACATCCATTTTTTGCCACAAATAAACCCTTTGTATTGTAGATGATATTTACAAAGTAGCTTAGTAGTGGATCTCTTAGTAAAGAGTAGACTAATAGGAGCGACTTGAGAAATTTCATGGTTATTGGTCTTTGCAGTGGTTGTTAATCTCTTTAAACATGGGCTTGCATGTGATGAGGCATCAATTCCTCTTCCAGCTTTTGACAAAATTGAATCCTAAAACCATCCACATACATATGACAATCACCTCTGAAAAGCAATTAGCTTGCTAGAAATACAAGCTATTTCCTGTGGAAAAATCACTCATGTTGTGTAACCCAAAGAAAAAATTGGCAGATTAGAGAAAAAAATACATGTTATCCAGAAGAATAGAGCCCTTCACTTTTTAAATGTGTTTTGACTCTTGGCTCTTTTGCTTGGATTCAATTGCAAGAAAGGCAGCAGCATGGTGTGTGAAACATCTTTCTGCCCTTTTAGGGGGGGGGCGTTGGATTAACTTTCATAATTAGTTTTTAGTTTTTACAATTTTTATGGAAATTTTTTCATGAATCTATTAAAATGCATGAGAATGATTTGCCATCCTATTGAAAAGCAAATGACCCCTGAGCTTTAGGACAGACTTTAGAACTAAAGAAGCTTGGAGAGTTCTCACCCGGGTTAGTAGTGGATATGTTCTGGGGTTTTGTCTATAAAATGGAATGAAATCTACTTGTTAACGTTATTGTAATAGTATTATGAAACAATGTGAATAAAGCACTTAGCACGATACCAAGGCTCGGAAGGTAATTTTAAACATGATGTTCTCTCCCACCCATCCTTCAAGATATTGATAAAGATAGTTTGGGGGCCTTGTTCTTTTATTATTTGAGGATTCAAAACATTGGGAATCTCAGATGTATTTCTTCTTTTTCTATATTTACATTTTTTTTTTTCAGATGAGAAATCATGACCCAGGAAACCGAGTAAGTATGTAATTAAAACCAGTGGACATGCTTTGGAACATTTGGTTTAGGAGACTCTGGATCCCTATGGAAGGCATGTGGGGTGCTGTACTCAAGAGTTGACTTCTGTGATACAGAGTTCCGGCTCACGGCGAGGCTTTGGAACTCCAGGCATGCCCTTTCAGAGCCAGGCTTGATTTAGCTTTAAGTCATAAATAACTTCATGGAACAGTGAACCTCTTCCAACTGAGGTTCACAAAAACATCATGAAAAGACACTACATTGTCTTTTTACTTGCCCTCACACACTAACCTTAATAGTTGTTAATGTGTATGTTAAATAAAAGTGAACTACACGAAGATTTATTTTCTTGTTGTCTTTAGGTTAATTCTCTTGAATAAAATGGAAGCTGAGTAAGTGAAGTGGAGGAAAGCATTTCTTCTGTTTCTGTAATACATTAGAGTTTTTTACAGAAATTGAATGCAGACTATCTCTAGGAAATAACAGGAAAGCCAACAAGAGTTTGAGTTGCCTGGTGTCTGCCAAGTAGTTCATACAGGTTAACTCATTGAGGCCCAGCAACAACCATCTGGCCAGTTTTCCCAGGGAGCTCCGTATCGCACCGCTTAAAAAGCTAGTAGCGTAGTAGTGCCCAAGAAGGCGGTAGCACAGAGCACAGGACCCACCAGAAACATCAGTGTAAGGATGTGAGTCTGCTCTTGGTATTATATTGTAATAGTCCTTTTCTAACTGGTCTCATTAATCAAGGTGAAGGAAGTCAGACAGATGCATCCTGCAAATAGGTTCTGTGCAGTTATTTAGGAAGGGGCACGGAGAGAAGCAGCTGGAGGTGTGAGCAGCTCTGAACTAGGTGGCAGAGTTGGAGCTGTGTCTTGGTGTTAAAACAGGTTTTTGTTGTTTTGTTTTTAATGTGGTTTTTGTCTTTTAATTAGATTGTCTCCAAGATCCTTCCTAAGTGTTTTTGTTTTGTGCTATACTTAAACCGTCAATTTTTTAATTATTTGACTTCAAAACTTTGTAAGAGCAAAGTGAAACTGTTGAACCAAATAAATCAAATCTTTTGTGAATTCTACTGCTATTATATGTTTAAGAGCTTTGAAGTCAGAAGGAGCAAAGTCTGCAACCTTTATTGACAGCTGTCTGAATTATGCCAACACTGCCTGTGAGGTGCCGTTGAGTCTCTTCCACTCTCAGTGGCCCTCCGAGCACACTGCCCGTCTGGTGCCATCCCACAGTCGGCCTCTTTGAGCCCATTGTGGCAGCTGTGGCTCAGACCATCTCCTCGAGATACTCCGTTTCTTCACGGAGTTTCTCCTTTACCAAGCCTGATGTCCTTTTCCAGGGACCTGTTTCTATTGATAATATGTCCCAAGTATGTAAGACAAAATCTTGCCATCCTTGTTTCTAAGGTGCATTCTAGCTGTATTTCCACGAAAGATTTGTTCTCTTGACAGTCCATGGTACTTTCAGGATTCTTTACTAATTCCAATTTATTATTGCTAACTAATATGGTATTGCTCTAAGATAGCATTCCTTAATGCCAAATCCAGAATAAACTTGATCTGAAGGAGACTTCAAAAAAAAAAAAAGACAAAACAAAATAACTGATTTCTTTTAAGAACTGGATTAGCTCCATGATGCTCAGAATGTAGGAAGGGGCTTCCCAAGTTCATGGAAATGTTTCGTCTTTCAATTCCATTTTTCTACAAAATGTTTAAGCCTCCTCATATAAAAGTATTTTCGCATACCTCACCCCAGGTAGAGAGTAGTAGTATTGGGGTCCATTAGAATACAGCTACACGGTAGTTGGGAGCTAAAGACATACTTGTCTGAATAGCTTATATATGTTGGAAAGGAGGCTGTGCCCCTTGCAGTTTTTGTACCAAAGAGCAAGAGAAGGCTAACAACAGTGCATTTTCAGATATTAATGCAAGTACTAGAAACCGCAAGCTCTACACCTGCAGATCTGGAGGTTATATGTACGTTTTAAATCACGTACATCCGCATGATGAAATTCAAGCTCTGAAGAAAGACTGCTTGATGTGTACACGATTCTGTCTTGAATCTGTCACTTTCTGACCACATAGACAAAGCATTTCTTCTTTCTTGGCTTCCTATCTCTGTAGGTGTGTTGAAGGATTGGGGTTAGTTTACCATTCTGTGTTGTAGACGGTTCAAAATGGAACAAGTTTTCTGGTTTTAGCTTAGCTCATTAAAAAGGCTGGTTTGTTTCTCTATTTACATTTTAGATTGTTTTGTATCCTAATGTCAGCTACATACTTTCTAAAAGGGGTGAGTTTGGTATTTAAAATCTGGAAAAATATGTATGTGCATACATTTGTATCATATACATATATCATTACACATGTATACACACAGCCAAACACAAAATTAATGCAAAGAGGTAATATCTTCTAGGCTTATTTCTTCATTATTACTTTGGGTAATTTTATAATTTTCTGGGTTACTATACAGAGAAAGGAAAAGAAAGACAGAGTGAACTTGGCAACCCCCTCAAACGTAACTCTAATTCCCATCCTCAGTCCAGCCCTGTCAGTAGAACAGTTTTATTTTCTTCAAGGATATTCCCCACAACTCTGCCTTATATTACAGCAACTTTATTACATGGGTTGAGAATTGCTAGTGAATTTTATTCTGATTGTTTTCTATCATTTCTGTAATTGTAATCTACAGTGATTACAGGTTTTCATTTTTCACCTACATATTAAGTATTGACCAAGACTTCATTTCTTACATTTTTTCTAAGAAATATTTTATTGTTCTGAATTTTTTCCTCTCTAAATTTTCCCCCTAAAATAATTACTCTGTTTTTAAATGGTATTAATTTTTCAAATGGCTATTCAAAAGAACCTCTGATTTTGAACTTAATGTTTTCGTAGTAGGCACCTCATTAAGTTATCTGGAGCATCATTATTGCAGTGATAAATTATGAAGTATTTGAGGCTAATGCTTTGTACATTGAAAGCAGGCTCTTGGTGAGTTGTTTCTTCTGGGTGTGTAACCTTCCAGCCTACGTGAGAGCAAGACTGTGTGGTTTGGACTCACTCGATAATGCATGCTTCTTGAGACAGTTTTCCAAATCTTCTGTCTGTAGGTTTGGTGGAAAGTTTAATGGAGTAATGCTTAAGATTTTATTGTGGAAATACAGGGGAAATTATTTTAAGACGAAAATGACAGCTTAGTTAGAGTGGCAGACAGGGAGGCAGAAACCTATTTTAAACTCTTCCTACTTACATGGGCCCTGGTTCCAATGTTTAAAGATTGTAATTACAAGAATGCGAAGGGTTAATGTGCATCAAGACCTTTGAGTTTCTATCAGTGGAGCTATGTAAATGTATTTCTTATTTTTCAATTTACATATTTACTGGGTGTAGTTTTTTCCTAATTGGATGCTTGATGCAAAAGAATAATGCAATAAGGGGTCGATGAATCATTTTCTTTCATATTTTTAGAAGCAGAAAATTCTTCATGTATAATTAATGTGATGCAGTATGATGCCTTAACTATTTTTGTGTGTATTTGCTTTCATCTGATAAAAAAATGTATGGTAGATGGCTTGCTTACTTGTATGCTCTTTCGCACCCCACCCCCACCCCACTCTTGGGCCACACACTATACCTCGCATCCTATTTCCTCTTTTTACTTGGAATCCAACAAACGGTGGGAAAAGCCTAATTTTATGTGGCATTTTAAAGGACTTTTCCTAATAAAGTTGTAGTTGATAAACTACTAATTATGACTGTTATCAAGTTGAGCTAATTCTGTTTTAAGGAGTCCTGGTGGCACAGGTTAAGTGCTTGGCTACTAACCATATGGTCAGAGATTCGAACCCACCAGTTGATCCACAAGAGAAAAATAGGAGAATTTGTTCCTATAAAGACTACAGGCTTGGCAACTATGGAGTTGGAATGGACTTGATGGTAATAGGTTTGTCTTTTATTGTTGTTTTATTTTTCCATTCTGTCTGGTTTTTTGCTCAAAGTGTATTACATTGTATTTCATGTAAAATGCTAATTGAGCACATACTATGTGCTAGGCACTGTATTAAAGGTTGATTCTGGTGGAACTTACCTACCAGAGATCCAGTTAGCGATCTTTCTAAGATAAGGGAAACGATGGTATTGGGGGTGGGGGTGGAATGGTACATTTGGGATATGGACGACCATAAGAAACCAAAGAAGGCTTCCCAGAGAGAGTGGTCCTCCTAAAAGAGAATTCTTTAGTTAGAGAGGAGAGGAGAATGTATCAATAAGAACAACCGAGAACACATAAGCTTGATCATCTCAAGTGAGGAAAGTCAGTTAGTATTTTGAGAGATGGAAACACTACCTTCCGAAGTGTATAGACCTATTTAGAGGATATGTCAGGAAACAGTAGCTTCACATTTGAAGTTTTTGTGTAGCAAAGATTTGTATGTTTTCGTAAGAATTCTTGATTTGCCATCATATATGTGACTTCCTACGATATAACCCATGGAGCCCTCTTGGCACTGTTGGGTAAGAGCAGGCGCAATTGTTTTCAACCCACCAGCTGCTCCAAGATTGAGACTACTCCCCTAAAGACATACAGCCTCCACAACCCTACATAGAGTTGCTGGGAGTCGGAATTGACCCAACAGCAGGTGGGATAGTTGTTACGTGGTGCAGGTGCCCAGATGCTTCACCAAAACAACCAGGTAGAGTCCACCGCCTGTAGACAAAGCCTAGGATGATGATGAGATGAGCCATCAAAGCACATGACATGGTCTTTGGCTAATAGAGCCCTTCCCCTCCAGTCCCTAAAATAGAAGGGAAAATGTTGAATTGAGAAAATGTTGGTCAGGATGTCAACCCCCTACACCCAGCCCAGGACAAACCGGTGTATGCTACTTGAGGAGGCCGCAAGTGCCAGGGAAAAGCCAGTACTAAGACCCCTTCCCTGTTTGCGGTTGTTGTGGGATGCCTGGGTGACAGGAGGGTTGGCAGAATCTTCGGGGCTCCTTTTTACAGCTACATGCGGCAGAAAATACCAAGTAAAGGGGCTCTCCAGCCTGAACTCTGCTCTGTTTAGCACCGCCTGAAAAGACAATTCAACTGCAAACTAAAGTTAGCAGAACTCATTTATCTGCTTCATGTGTTTGTATTCTTAGGATTTTTTTTTTTTTGGTCTTTGTTTTGCTCACCTATACTCTGAGATGGTAACAGTTAAATTGCACTAATTGTTGCAAAATAGTTCGTTTTAGAAACTAAGTTAAAATTCTCAAATAAAGAGCTCTCTGCTTTTGGCAGTTTTATATGGTTCTGAAGCACAGAACTCGGTGGCCCTCCAAAAAGACCCCAGTTGGGGCATTGTTGGACAGTTGGATTGACACAGGGATCCGTTGTCAGATTTGCATATAACTGTGGTCTGGCAATTGGGCAGCCGTGGTGCTGCATTTCAGACTTCACATTATAATCAGCTCTAATAAAGCAAACATTTTCAATGGATATAAGAATAGGCATTACTTGCAATCACAAATGTATGTTCATTTGAAGTGCTTTTGAAGCTCAATTTAACAAAGCAAACAAATTTTCTAGCATTATTAACATAATTGTTCTCACAGTTGGATTTTGATTTCTAAACAGTTATATAAGCCAAAAAAAAAGTGGGGGGGCATTCAGAAAACCCAACCGGTAAAAGGAAATATAACTAAGAACAAACTACTTTTTCCTTTTATTATATTAGATGAAAAAAGAGACACTCAGATGGTCACGCCCTCTGTGACTTGCTCTGACTTGCCCACATCACTCAGATTTCCGACTTCACGAGGGATTGGGTGTTAGGCTCAGCTGTTTGCTCTGCCATCAGTAGTCGCTGGAGTGGGACTATCTGACATTCATCCGGGATGTGGGGTAGTTTAAACATGAGGACAGAAAAAGACTGCGTTATCCACTTTCTACCACAGGGGAGGAAGCATGACTATATGTAAATTTAGCACCAATTAGATGGTAGGATTTGAAAGGCTGTTGTCCTTGGAATATTTACAAAGCGGAAATGGAAACTATGAGGAGAACATCTGAACGGTGGTGGCAAGACAGTTAAAATAGTGCTCATTTGGAGCCTCCAGGCACGGAGTGCTATCAGGAGGTGATCCACCAATCTCTTCCATGGCAGCTGGTAGCTGACAAAAGAGAAAGAAGAAGAAACAGCTGGGGTAGCCTTCCAGCATACTACTTTCCAATATGCCATAGTGTTCTTCAATTCTGAGTCAGTGCCCCAAACCGGCATCTTTCCTAAGTTGTATTTGAACTGTTGTAAATGTTCAAGTCACGTGTGTGCATGACACTCGTGCAGCCATCCATAACAGTGGCAGCACCAGAGCTCGGTGCCGTTGTAGGTGCCCTAAAGTTGGCACCTGCACAGCTTGGCGTTGGTGGTGGTAAAAGTTTAGATTACCATTCACACATTCTGCATCCGTTGTTCAATGACATTAACATTCTTCACAATGGTTAGGAATTCTTATTTCCATTCTGATGGTTCCATTTTTAGTCAGTTTTTGTAAAAATAAATATTTAGATGAAAGTAAAATATCAGTACTGAAAAGCTTACATTAGTTTTGGTTATAAGTTACCAAAATAAGGAATTTGCATTGCCCCACAGTTTTATATTACCGTAGTGCATGATTAGGAGCCTTGGTGGTGCAGTGGGTTACATGCTGGCCTAACTTCAGTGTGTGGTGGTTCGAACCCATCAGATGCTTTGCAGGTGTTCACATACATGTATTAATTAATTGATATATATAATGGAGAGGACGCTTCTATCAAGACCAGAATGTCTGATTCTCTAAGAGAAGTTATTTTGGTTGTTTATAGAAAAATCTTTTTTTTTGAGGAAGATATTTAAGGAGTGTGATCCTTCATGCAGATAATTTATTATAATCATTTCCAAATGTTCAACATCTTCTGAGTGATTTTTTGATATTCTGAGTCTCTAATTCCTGGAGCTGATTCAGCAGATTGAAATAAATCCATCGTGAACTTCTTTCAGGAGCACATAGACATAAGAGGTAGCCCGGGGTTCTGAACAATGGTATTTCCCCGCTTCATTTAGACCGTACTTCTGTCAGGGACCCCAGGATCTCTTTGACAGAGAAGGAAGCATGTCGTTGTTGAGAAAACATATATAAAAATAGAATGACTTAGTCATGGCACAGAGGGAAAGACTCACGATCATACAAGGAGCAAATGACAGACTGTGTAGGAAGGTCCCAGTGATAATCTGCACTGACCCGCGTTCCAGACTTAGGACTCGTTGGCTCTGATGAGTCCCTGTACCAACAGGAACATTCAGTATCACCAAGCTACAGGGTTCTGTCTCGGTATATGCATCTACGAACCTGGGTGGCCTAAAATGCTGTTTGTCCAGACTCAGTGATATAAGGAGAGGGAGGACTTCACTTTAGATGTTCAAAGGGGAGAACAGCATTATTGGTGCTCTGAGAAGTTGGCAGAGCAGGGAGGAAATTTTGGATTATTATTGTAGCTTATTGGCTCACTGCCACATGCCCACAGTCTGGAAGACTGTTTTCTTGGGGACTCTTTAAGAAGGGTATAGCTGATCTTAAAATAGATGAGAGAAAGGAAATAGATATATGAGAGAGTTTCCAAAAGTTTATGGGAGAATTCCATTGTCTTTCCATTCCATTTTCACAAACTTTTTAAAGCCCCACCAAATATAACCAGCACACATTACTGAAAGAATAAAAAACTGAACATTATCAGGCTCATCCTGTCGGCAAGTTCTTGAAAGTAGATGAAAGACTTAACTAAAGCAAGCTTGAATTATCTATTGACATCTCCATGAATTGCACGAATTGCCTAAATAGTACACACAGTTTATTAGTGAACTTTGTTAAAAGTGAGTGTTTAATGATCATTATAGTGATTTTAAGATAGATATTTGTTATTACCAGAAGCACATTAATCATTTGTCAATCAAATTCAGTGGTGAATTTACTTTCAGTAGCATTAGTTTGGGCACAGATATCTCAGAAATTGGACAACTTCAGATCAAAAGCGTTAAATACGCAGCTTGAATTTCAGCCTCCTCCCCATGTTACTGTTAGTGTGTAAAGGTTTCATTGACTGTGAGCTGTCTCTGCTATTCTAAGCATGTAAGGAAATCTATGTGACATGCTTCTAGTTCTCATTGTGCTTGCTAGCAAACAGGCAGGGAGCCAAAACATCATGCCATTGAGGGTGGTCCTCTATTTTGGTAAGCTGTTACCATCTCACTTTAACTGGCAGGGCTGCCAGTTTTGTCCACATGACCTTTTCCTTTTGCTGGTGATACCCACAAAAAGGTCATCCTATCCAATAATGGCTCCTCATTTAGTTTCAAAATCAGACAAAAGCTCTGCAGCTGTGAAGTACAGCCCATTTTAAAATTGACCCATTGTAAATTCTTAATGATTGAGAAATTCTGCAATTTGATGTGATGTGTGGTTTGTGCTGCAACTAGAATAGCAAACAGCTGAGATGATGCAGGTCAAAAAGAAGTGTTTTTGGAAAGATGAGTGAAAGAAAACGTGGTAGCCACTGTGCTTGGCTTAAGGTAGTGTGGTCCGTGCTTCCTTTCACCATTAACCAGCCACCCACCCCTTCCTCTCCCACCCGCAGATGCTCTCAAGTGGAAGGTAATCCTTGCAAACAATTACTGAAAGTGTAGTTTAATATACTAGAAGTAAAATCTCCCATAAACTTTGCCTACCTTTACCTCCTCTAAAGCATTTCCAACCTCGATTCCTAGGGAAAAGGAGGGCCATGCTTTTGATTCACAAAAGACCTGGAATTGGAATATTGATGCCAAAACAAAGTAGTACTATATCCTCCTGCAAGTTACTTGAGTTTTCTGGGCTTCACCTCTTTATCTGGAAATCTCTTAGGATCATTGTAAAGGTTAAATCAGAGAACCCTACGGACACTTTTTCTGCCACTTACTTGCTGTGAGACCCCAATCTAATTACTTAACACTTCTGGTCCTTTAAAAACAACACAGAACAAAAAATCCAGTAAAATGTTAAGTCAATAATAACTACTCTTTATACTTGTTAGAGCCCTAGTGGGATAGTGGGTTATGTGTTGGGCTGCTGACGATGAGGTCAGCTGTTTGAATCCACAAGCCGCTGTGCAGGAGGAAGATGAGACTTTATTCCTGTAAGTTGTTACAGTCTCAGAAATTCACAGGGGCAGGTGTACCCTGCCTTATAGGGTTGCTATGAGTTGGCATCAACTCGACGGCAGCAAGTTTGAGTTTGTTTGTTTGTTTGAGCATTGTTGTGAGGATTTTAAGTAAAATATATGTAAAGCACATAGACCTGTGCTAGTAAGTATTCAGTGGTTACTGACTATTCTGTTTGTCAGGTATTACCATATATATACTCAAGTATAAGCTGGCCTGAATATCAGCTGAGGCACCTACTTTACCACAAAAACTGCATTTAAAATGTGCTGAAAAACTCAGCTTATCATTAGCTCAGAAGCAAAAAAGCCCACATGGAAGAAGCACACCAGCCAGTGCGATCACGAGGTGCCCAAGGGACCAGGTATAAGGCATCATGCAAAAAAAAAAAAGAATATGTGTATGTGTGTGTGTGTGTGTATACACACACACACACACACACACACACACCATATTGAATGAAGGGGGAAGTGCAGAGCGGAGACCCAAGGCCCAAGTGTCGGCCACTGGAGATCCCCTCATAGAGGGGTTTAGGAGAGGAGATGGGTCAGTCAGGGTGCGAGGTAGTACCGATGAAGAGCACAGCTTTCCCCCAGATCCTGGATGCTTCCTCCCCCCAACTACCATGATCTGAATTCTACCTTGCAGGACTGGCTAGGGCAGAGGTTGTACACTGGTATATATGGGGGCTGGAGGCACAGGGAATCCAGGGTGGATGATACCTTCAGGACCAAGGGTGTGAGAGGCGATGCTGGGAGAGTGTAGGGTGAGTGGGTTGGAAAGGGGGAACTGATTACAGGGATCCACATGTGACCTCCTCCCTGGGAGAGGGACGGCAGAGAAGGGGGGGGAGGGAGACTCTGGATAGAGCAAGATATGACAAAATAACTATGTATAAATTACCAAGGGCACATGAGGGAGGGGGGAGCGGGGTGGGAGGGGAAAAAAAAGAGGACCTGATGCAAAAGGGCTTAAGTGGAGAGCAAATGCTTTGAGAATGATTGGGGCGGGGAATGTATGGATGTGCTTTATACAATTGATGTATGTATATGTATGGATTGTGATAAGAGTTGTATGAGTCCCTAATAAAATGTAAAAAAAGAAAAGGAAAAAAAGAAAATGATTAGGGCAAAGACTGTACAGATGTGCTTTATACAATTGATGTATGTATATGTATGGATTGTGATAAGAGTTGTATGAGCCCCTAATAAAACGTTTAAAAAACAAAACAAAAAAAGCTCGGCTTATACGCGAGTATATATGGTAAATGGTGATCGA
This sequence comes from Tenrec ecaudatus, assembly GCF_050624435.1. Classification (NCBI taxonomy): domain Eukaryota; kingdom Metazoa; phylum Chordata; class Mammalia; order Afrosoricida; family Tenrecidae; genus Tenrec; species Tenrec ecaudatus. The sequence continues at coordinate 85,585,292 of NC_134536.1, forward strand.
CAAAAAAGTTTTTACGAAAGAAAAAAGTAATAAAGAACCTAAAGAAAGTTGTAGGTGCTCCACTACCACCTCTCAGAGCTGGAAAGGTGAGGAGGAGGAGTTAGACTGGGTAGAGTCTTACAATGTGAAACCATTGAGAAGGGAATGGCATGATTGGACTTAAAAAAAAATTTCCCATGTCTCTTAAGCTTCTCTTTTGTTTTAACACATCTGTTTAATATTTACATATAATTAATTCTTTTAGGCATACAGTTTTAAGGGTCGCCTGACTGATAACAGTAGCAAAATTACAGTTATGAAGTAGTGACGAAAATCATTTGATGGTTGAGGGGTCACTGCAGCATGAGGAACTGTGTGAAAGGGTCGCAGCCTGAGGAAGGTTGAGAAGCCCTGGTTTAGACAAATGCATGCCGCCGGATAGCCACCACTAGAATCAAGATTCAGAATAATACCATCCTCTTTCCAGAAAATCCCATGTGCTAACTCATCCATTTCCTCCCAAACTCCTGCGACACTGATCGGTTTTCTTTTCAAAGAACATTACCTTTTCTAGAAAGATACACAAGTGGGATTACATATTATACTTTACTCTGAGAATTTGGTCTTTGTCCTTGGTTCCTAAAACCAGGAATTCATCTCTAAAACCTTAGAATTTCCCCCAGTGACTGAAGTGTCTCTGATGAGGAATCCAGATGGTACTTACGGTCAAAGATTAAAAACAGCTAGAACATTGTAGGGAGAGAAACTATAAAGCTTTCATGTTGGATTTGCAACAGCTGAATCCAGAGTGAAACCTGGTAAAATATCAAGTGCTCCAAAGTCTGAAAGAGGAAGAGGGATTTTTATATAGTATTCACAAGTCAACTGTGTATAATGTTCGTCTTTTTCCATCACAGACTTTCTGTGCAAGTAAACTGTGCACCCAAACAACTAAGGGAGTATCCTCATCATTCTCTCCTTGGAGAGCCCCTGTCATTTGTCTCACTGTGGACTATGAATTTTCTGGCTGATCAGTTAAAATAATTCTTTCTGAAAATAAAGGGTATTTTTTCCATCTTAGTCTTAAGAATGATTCACACATAGAGAGGCGTGAGGGTGGGTTGCAAAAAAAGAGGAGGGAGGGAGCACAAGGTTTGACATTTCGAGCCCACCTGCTCTCAGAAACCCTAAGGAGCAGGTCTAGCCTCACCTGTCATGTCAGAGTCAGAGTCAACTCGACCACAATCGGGTTGGTTCCTTTGGGTTTATCATTGTGCAATATGATGAAGAAGAGGGCACTGACCAGGCCAAAAAGACCCACAGAGTGATGCCAGCAGACATTAGAGAAGGGGCCCATGATTCATTCAACCATCCCTATGAATTGAGGCCCCATTAAAGGCTCTGTACATGGAAGTTCCATGGGCTTCTTGGTTGGTGACAGTGATTAACTCACATGGAGGGTAGCATGTCCATTTCTGAAACATGCAAGTTCTATGTTGGCAACCCTCCCTATACTTCTCTTCATCTATATCCTTTTTGTTATAATAAAACTGCAATCGTAAGGATAGTGCTTCCTGGGAGTTGTTTTTCATGGGAAGTATCAAACCCAAGAGAGTAGGAGGAGACAGCAAGTGAGAAGCGAGGACTCCCAAGGTCGCAAGTAGTAGCATCTGAGGTCTTGGGCAGAGTTGGCAGCCTTGAGGACTCTGCTCTTTTGATTTGTGCTTCCAACTTACCTTTGAAGAACGGCTAGTGCAACTGTGTTGGAATGGAATTGAATTCCCTCTGTTGGTGTTAGAAAAAATGGAGCCATGGTAGTACAGTGGTTAAAACATTCAACTGCTCACTGAAAGATCATTGGTTTGTAATGATCAGCTGCTCAATGGGTGAAAGATAAGACAGTATGCCTCCATAAAGATTTATGCCATTGGAAACCCAATGAGACAGTTATGTTTTGTCCTGTAGGGCCACTATGAGTTGGAATGGATCCTGACAGTGGGTTTGGTTTTATTAGAGAAATGGAGTAGATTGCAATTGATCTCCACACATATTCTGTAGGCTTTCAAAGTCTGTCTTCTATGACAGGTAGTACATTTGAGATTTGTGCATGTTACTGAGTGTATCAATAATCCTTCCCTCTGTGTTGCTAGATAGTATTCCATTTTATGGCGGTACCACAATTTGTTCATCTATTGATCAATTGTGAGGCATGTGAGTGGTTTCTAGTTTGGGGTGACTTGAAATAAAATCACTGAAATATTTGTATCAGGTTTTTATGTGAATAGATTATTTTTTTTCTTGGATTGATAATCTTGGGGTGATATCGCTATATTTTATGGTTTAAGTGTATATATCACCTTTTAAAGAACTTTCCAAATTGTTTGCAAAGAAGTGACATTTTTTTCCCATGTCAGCCATTGTAAAGAGATGCATAGTAATATCTCTATGGTTTTAACTGGCATATGATATTGAACATAATCTCAACATGTGCATTTGTCATCCATATATTTTCTTTGTTGAAGTGTCTGTTTAAATATTTTGCCAGTTTTCCTCCTCTTTTAAAATTTTATTATGAATACATAGACAATAAAATAATTCTATTGTAACATTTTCTACACATACAGTCCAGTGACATTATTTTTATTCAGTTTTGCAACTGTCACCAGTATCTTATTTCCAAATTTAGGTTGTGTTATTATTAAGATTTGAGAGTTCTTTTTCTCTCGATATGAGTCCTTTGTTTGATACGTAATTTGTAAGTATTTTATTCTGTTCTGTGTCTTGTCTGTTTTCCTCTAGTATCTTTAGCAGAGCTTATGTTTTTAATGTTGACGCAGTCCAATGTGTCAATTATTGGTTCTATGGTTCATGTCATTTCTAAGAAATCTTGCCTATTCCCAGATCACAAAGATTTTATTCTACTTTGAAGTTTGTAATTTTATTTTAGGTATCTTTTTCTTATTTTGAATTAATTTTAGTATACAGTAAAATACATAAGTTGAGATTTGTCCTTTTGCTTATAGATAGCTGACTGTTTCAGCTCTGTTCCAAACCCTATCCTTTGTATTTTTGTCAAAAATTTGTTGCATGGGGGAGGGGAATATATATTTAAACTACATACCAACTATATCTGTTCTGCTCCATTGATCTATCTAACTGTCTTGGTTACAGTACCTTATATTAAGTCATGAAACCATTGTCAATTCTACAACTTTGCTGATTATTTATTTATTTAATCATTTTATTGGGGGCTCATACAATTCTTATCACAATCCATACATCCCTCCATTGTGTCAAGAACATATGTCCATTTGTTGCCATCATCATTCTCAAAACATTTGCCTTCTACTTGAGCCCTTAATATCTGCTGCTCATTTCCCCTCTCCCTCCCCACTGCCCCCTACCTCATGAACCCTTCATAATTCATAAATTATTATTATTTTGTCATAAATTACACTGTCCAATGTCTTCCCTAGCCTTCTTCTCTGCTGTCCCTCCTCCAGGGAGGAGGCTATATGTAGATTCTTGTAATCAGTTTCCCCTTTCCACCCCACATTCTCTCCATCTTCCAGGCATCATCACTCTCACCACTGGTCCTGAAGGAGTCATTTGTCCTGGATTCCCTGTGTTTCCAGTTGCTCTCTGTATCTATGTACATCCTCTGGTCTAGCCAGATTTGTAAGATAGAATTGGGATCATGATGGGGGGGCTGATTATTATTATTATTATTATTGCAATCATTTTAGTTCCTTTGCATTTTTGTGTAAACCTTAGGATTATGAACCCCACTGGGGTTCTGAGATAGTGATTAAGTGGGGTTCTTATAGTGCTTACATTGACTATACCAGTCTGGAAACATCCTAATAATATTGAATCATCTTATCTATGAACATAATATATCTTTCTGTTTTGGGGGTTCTCTTTGCTTTCTCTCATTAATGCTGTGTGGTTGTCAGCATGCTGATCCTATATATATAATTTGAAATTTATATGTAAGCATTTATACTTAGGTATATCATGGTTTTTAGTGCTATAGTGAATGGCACATTTGTATTTTAAACTCCCAGTTGCCCGTGGGTAATATATAAAAATATGATTCACTTATATTCTTAAACCTTGTAAATGTATAATTCTAGGAGCTTTGGTGTAGATTCTTTTTATGTAAGCACTCATGCTATCTGTGGATAGAGGCAGTTTTACTTACATCATTCCAGTTTGTTCTATTATATCCTTTTCTTTTAAGCCAGAGAATGGCCGTATTCTAATTACATTTCTTAAAAGATAATTAGATTTGCTGTGGTGTGAAAAATTAAAGAATTGGGGTGAAAGTTGAAAAATAGACCAATATTATTATTATTAAAAGATCATTTTATCGGAGGCTCTTAGAGCTCTTATAACAATCCTTAACATCAGTTGTATCAAACATATTTGTATCTATGTTGCCATCATTATTTTCCAAACATTTACTTTCTGTTGCGCTCTTGGTATCAGCTCCCCCCACCCAAGACCCCTTGATAAATTATAAATGATTATTATTTTCATACCTTAACGCCAACTGCTATCTCCCATTCCCCATGGTTTTTATTGCTTGTTTGGGCCGTGGGGGTAAGGGGTGGGGTAGTAGTGGTGGTGGTTATGTGTTGATCGTTGCAATCGGTTCCATCTAGCCTGAAGTGGAAGGCAGGGCTTGGTGTCAGGTTAGTGAGGGGGGTGAGGAAGCCTCAAGGAACCAGAGGGACATTGTGTGCTTTGTTGATGCTATACTGCACCCTGGTTGACTCATCCCTTTCTTGTGACCCTCTGTGAGAGGATGTGCCATTATCTATACAGATGGGTTTGGGGTCTCTGCTCTGACACCTCTCATTCTCAACAAGATGGCGTTTTTTGTTTGTTTGTTTGTTTGTTTGTTTTGAGTCTTCTGATGCTTGTTACCTGATCCTTTCAACACCTTATGATTACACAGGCTGGTGTGCTGCTTCCGTGAGGGCTTATTTGCTTCTCTGCTGGATGGCTGCTTTTTTCACTTCAAGCCTTTAAGACCCCAGACACAATATCAGTGGTTCTTAACCTTCTTAATGCCACGATCCTTTAATATAGTGCCTGATGTTGTGGTGATTCCTCAACCATAAAATTATTTTCATTGCTATGCCATAACTGTAATTTTCCTACTGTTATGAATCGGGTGACCCCTGTGCAGGGGTCATTTGACCCCCAAAGGGGTCGCAACCCATAGATTGAGAACGGCTGCACGGTTTTCTTTTGATAGCTGAGCACCATCCACTTTCTTCACCACATTTGCTTATGCATCTATTTTGTCTTCAGTGATTGTTCTGGGAGGGTGAGCTTCATAGAATGCCAGGTTGTTAGAACAAAGTGTTATTGCATTGAAGGAGGGCGTGAGCAGAGGCCTGAAGTCCATCCACTACCTCAGGGTATTGCTATATAAATATATTACATAAGCCAATACCTCTGTTTTTGTGAATTAATCTATTTACATAGGTACACACCTATGCTTATACTACCTCTATCCATAGCTTTGCTTCCTAGATCATTTCTCTATTCCTTTTATCTTCCTCCTGCACCATCATCACACTTGCCCTTCTTCCGCCTTAGTACTTCCTCTCAGCTAGATTGCTGTTGCTCTGACAGCCCCAAGATCTCTATACCCTCCTTGTTGCTGATTTTAATTCCCTAGTTCTCTGTCTATGGCGTTGTTTGCTCATTGCTCCCTTCCCTTGCCACCTTCTTTCCCCAAGTCCCTTTGGAACTGTTGGTCCATTGCTTTCTCCTCGGCAAGCTAACAATAAAAGAGACCAAACAAAAAGAAAACAAAAGATTGAATAAAAGAGGGGTAGGGAATAATAATTAGCAAAGTAAAACAAATAAACAATAAACAGCCAAACAAAAAAGCATACAGAAGTCCAGGTCTATCAGTTGACCTTTATGACTATCTCCCCACTGGTCCTGGGGGAATTTCAGGAGCTGCCCCTCCTGGCCTGAAGTCTATTTTGGGGACTCCTGAGGGGCTTTATGACTTTGCTCTGCTCCCATTGCTGATCTGTTAGGGTCCCTTCTTGGTTTGCCCCTTTGTGGGGTGTTCAGATCAGATTAACTCCCCACCACATGTCCCCAGTATTGTCCTCTGTTGCAGTATGCTCCAGTGAGGGGACATCATGTCTTGAGCTGTTGTTGGCTGTACAGTCCTCTCTGTGCCTTAGCAGCTCCATAGAGGGACATCCTTGTCTGGGATTGGTGTGCCGATATGGTGTCTAGACCCTCTCTCTCTTGTTTCCCTTCTTGGTTTGCTTCTGTGTGGGTGTGGCATGCCGGCCCCTCTCCACAACCTGTAGGCTTAGTGTTGTTTTTTGTAGCACATACTTGTAGGTAGGGGTTCTGTTTGGGGCCAGCCCTGTAGCCCACTCTTTTCATGTGTTGCTCCACGTGGTTAAGTTTCCCTTAAGGTTTGGTGCGCTGTGGTGGGGTCTGCATGCACATTCCCATTCTGTGGACACGTATCCGATGCTCTCCCCCTGCGTGGGTTAATGCCCTGCTGCCCCATGCCATTGTCTCCCTTCCTCCTTTTCTCCTTCCCTCTCCTCCTTCCCCCTTCTTTGTGTCGGAATAACATGTACTTCCTTGGGTTTGGTCTGAACCCCACCTAACTCCCTGTACCTCAACCTGTATAGAGTGAGATACATGGCTTTTCTTCTATATCTACTGTGCTGATTATACTTAGTTCGGGGGACTCATGCTGTACTTGTCCTTTTGTGACTGGCTAACTTCACTTAGCATAATTTCCTCCAACTCTTCCCATGAGACGATGTACTTCTTGTGATCATCAGTGCATTTTAGTGATGCGTAGTAGTACCCAATTGTTTGTATGTGCTAAGCGTTCTCTTATCCACTCGTCTGTCGATGGAAATTTAAGTTGATTCCAATTCTTTGCTATTATGAATTGTGCTGCAATAAGTTGGAGTGCAGCTGATTGGTCATAGTTTATTTCTTACCTTTTCTGGGTATGGGCCCAGTAGAGGGATAGCTGGGTCATAAGGTAGCTCAATTTCCATTTGCTTTCAATATCTCCAGATCACTTTCCACAGAGGCTGTACGTATCTCCCTGACCACCAGCAGTGGAGGAGAGTTCTTGTCTCCCCACAGTCCCTTTAACATTTGTTCCTCTGATTTTCTGATTTGGGCTATCCTCAAGGGTGTTAAATGGTATCTCATGGTTGTTTTATTTGCATTTCTCTGATTGCTAATGATCAGGAGCATTTTCTCATATGTTTATTGGTCATTTAGGTCTCGTCCTCAGTGAAACTTCTTTTCGCATCCTTTGCACACTTCCTCGGGGTTAACTGTTTTTCTCTTTTTGCAAGTTAGTAGGGTATTGTAAATTTTAGTAATAAGCCCTTTGTCTGTTGTATCATTGCTAAAAATCCTCTCCCTGTCTGTGGGTTCTCGTGTTAGGCTTTTGGGGCAATCAGTCTTTCAGTGCACACAGGTGTTTTATCCTTAGTATATCCCACTTACAGGTTTCAGATTCACCTGTGTGTGTACCCTTCCTTATTTCAGTTAACCCAGGCATTCCCTGACCCAAGGTTCTTTGGTTTTCCCCGATTCCTTTGTTGATGGTCCTGATAATTTGGGGTTTTACTTCTGTGTTTGTGATCCACCTTGAGTATGTTGTTGTGCTTGGGGTGAGGTAAGCATCTTGTTTCATTTTTCTACAGGTGGATATCCATTGTTTCCAGGACCACTTGTTAAAGAGGGCATTCACCTACCACTTGATGATTTTCGGTCGTTGTCAAAGATCAGTTGTCTATATGCTGATGGTTTTATAACTGGGTTTTCTGTTCATTTCCATGGGTCTGAGTATCTCAATATACAAGTACCACACTGTTTTGACCACTGTGGCTGTGTAGTAGGTGTTAAAGTCAGGTAAGGCTATCTCTCTGACTTTATCCTTCTTCTTGAGTTCTCTGAAAATTCTGGGAATAGACCTGTTTAGAACATCTTGCAAATATCCTCAAGACAGTGCTGATTTGGAGTCTAATAGTGACAGTAAAAGTGGGGATAGATGCACATATTCAGAATATATTTTTTGAGGAAGAAGTGGTAGGCCTTGGTAATGGATTGAGGAAAAAGGAAGGGGTCAGAGAAGGACACCAAGGTTTCTGTCTGAGAAACTTGATGAATAGAAGTGTCATTTCTTGAGATAGAGAAGTCAAGAGAAGAAATAGACTTTGAGGAAGATAAATAGGTAGGTTTTGAGCATGTTTAAGACAACAAAGAAGGACTTGGCTCCCTATTTTGAAGAAGTGGCTGCTGAAAGCTTATGCATAGCTTGAAACACTGTCAGCTACTGAAGGGCTCACAAATGGAAGTAGAACATGTCAGACGGTGCCAGAGGTCCAAGGGTGCTTGAGTTGGGACTGGAGCCTGAGGAGCTAATTTCTCAGAGTTGAATAGACAGTAGTGATGTGAGTCTAGGAAGCCTGTGGGAGTCGAGCCTTTGGGATCTTGCTTTACTCATTAGGCATGTCTCCGAGTGGGAAAGAAGAGCTGCAAAAGTCTGCTGATGATCAGAACTTGGTATGTGTGAAGTGAGAATCTAGGAAAATTGGAAACCGTCAAAAATGAAATAGAATGCACAAAGATCAATATCCTAGGCATTAATTAGTGAGCTGAAGTGGACTGACATTAAACGCAAGGGGCTGAAATTGGCCATTTAATCAGATCACTGTATGATTTAATATGCTGGGAATAACACAATCAAGAAGAATGACATGTGGTGTTCCTTGTCATAAAGGACATTGCAAAATCCATCATGAAGTACAATACTATCTGTGATAGAATTATATATATCTACCTTCAAAGAAATCCAATCAATAACAACTATTATTCAAATTTATGCACCAACCACGAAAGCTAGTGAGGAAGTAATGAAAGAATTCTACAAAAGACTTCCATCTGAAATTGATCAAACCAGCAATCAAGATGCATTTGTAATTATTAGCCATTGGAATGCAAGTGTCAGAAACAAAGAGGAAGGAATGGTAGTTAGAAAATAAGTTGGTCCTGATGGAAATGAAGCTGGAGATAGCATGATAGAATTTTGCAAAACCACCGACTTCATAACAAACACCCTTTTCTAACAGCACAAAATACAGCTATAAACATGGACCTCCTCATATGGAATTAAAAAACAACAAATTGACTACTCCTGTGGGAAGACATAATGGAGAAGCTCAACATCGGCAGCTTAAACCACACCAGGCAGTTCAAGACACAGCTGATGAAGATTAAAAAGAGTCCACCGAGAGCCAAAATATCACCTTGAGTCTATCTCACATGAATTTCGAGAACATCTCAAGAACAGAATTAAGGCATTAAACATAAATGACAGAAGACCCAATGTGCTGAGGAAGCTCATTTATAAAGAAAGTAAAAGGTCATTAGAAAGACAGGATCAAAGTGGATGTCAGAAAAGACTCTGAAACTTGTTCTCCGTTGTAGATTAGCTAAAACTAATGGAAGGAATGATTCAATGAAAGATCGACAGAAAGCTTCAAAGGGCAGCTTAAGAAGACACAGCCAAATATTATAATGAAATGTGTAAAGACCTAGAATTAGAAAACCTAAAGGGAAGAACATACTCAGCATATCTTATATATATATATATATATATGTATGTATGTATGTATATGTATATATCATTTTATTGGGGGCTCGTATAACTCATCACAATCCATACATACATACATGCATCATGTCAAGTACATTTGTTGCCATCATCCTCAAAACATTTACTTTCTGCTTAATATCAGCTCCTCATTTTCCCTCTCCCTCTCTGCTCTCCCCTCCATCGTGAACCCTTGATAATTTATAAATTGTGATTATTTTGTCATATCTTATACTGTCCGATGTCTCCCTTCACCCACTTGTCTGTTGTCCATCCTCCAGGGAGGGAGTTATATGGAGATCCTTATAATTGGTTTCCCCTTTCTACCCCACCCTCTGTCCACCCTCCTGGTATCGCCACTCTCACCACTGGTCCTGAAGGGATCATCCGTCCTGGATTCCCTGTGTTTCCAGTTCTCTCTGTACCAGTGTCCATCCTCTGGTCTAGCCAGATTTGTAAGTTAGAATTGGGATCATGATATTGGCAGGGGGAGAAAGCATTTAGGAAAGTTGTATGTTTCATCCCTGCTACACTGCACCCTGACTGGCTCGTCTCCTTCCTGTGACCCTTCTGTAAGGGGATTTCCAGTTGCCTACAGATGGGTATGGGGTCCCAAATCTGCACTCCCCCTCATTACCTGATCCCTTCGACACCTCATGATCACGCAGGCTGGTGTGCTTCTTCCATGTGGGCATTGTTGCTTCTGAGCTAGATGGCCACTTGTTTTCCTTCAAGCCTTTATGACCCTAGACACTAGATCTTTTGATAGCCGGGCTCCATCAGCTTTCTTCACCACATTTGCTTATGTACCTACTTTGTTTTCAGTGATCTTGTCAGGAAGGTGAGCATCATGAAATGCCAGTTTAATAGAACAAAGTATTCTTGCATTGAAGGAATACTTGAGTGGAGGCCCAATGTCCATCTGCTACCTTAATACTAAACCTATAAATATATGCACATGATCTGTTTCCCCATCCTCCTATATAAATATATTTACATATGTACATGCCTTTATTTAGACCTCTATAAATGCCCTCTACCTTCTAGCTCTTTCCTCTATTTCGTTGTACTTTCCTCTTGTCCCACTATCATGTTCAGCCTTCATTTGGGATTCAGTAATTCCTCTCGGTTACTTTGCCTGTGATCTATCCCTACTAGGCTTCCTGCACCCTCCTCACGATCGATTTGGATCACTTGTTGTTCCATTGACCCTGGGTTTAACAACACCACTTCCTTTCTCCCCACCTCCCCCTTTCCTATGTCCCCTGGAGCCATTGATCCTGTTGTTTTCTCCTCCAGATTGTTCATCCAGCCTATCTTATTTAGACAGACCTGCAGAGATAATAACAGCTCAGCATACCTTAAACTGAAGAAAAAAACCAAGGAAAAAATGCAAACCTGGAGTTGCATTCTTTAAAGGTACTCTAGGCAAAATATTGAGTGATGCAGTAAGTATCATGAAAAGATGGAAAGAATGCACAGAGTTACTGTATCAAAAACTGGTCTGCATTCCACCATTTCAGGTGGTCACATATGAGCAAGAACCAGTGATGGGGAAGGAAGACGTTTAAACTGCACTGAATGCGCTAGCCATAAACAAGGCTCCCGAAACTAATGGAATACCCATTGGGATGTTTTAGCGTGGAGATAAGGCACTGGAAACACTCGTGCACGCCAGGAAATTAGGAAGACAGGTAGTCGGCCAACTGACTGGAAGAGCCATATTTGTCCCCATTCCAAAAGAAAGGTGACCCAGTAGAATACTCAAAATATAGAACAATGTCATTGATGACACACACACAAGTAAAGTTTTGCTGAGATCATCCGACATTGATTGTAGCAGTACATTGACAGGGAGCAGTACATTGACAGGGAGCTGCCAGAGGTCTGGGCTGGATTCAGAAGAGGACGTGCTGATGTCAGGTGGATCTTGGCTCAAAGCAGAGAACACCAGAATTTGTTTACTTGCATTTGATTGACTGTATGAAGGCATATGACTGTGTGGACCATAATAAACCATGGATGCCCTTAAGAGGAATGGGTATTGTAGAACACTTCATTGTGCTCATGAGGCTCTTGGAATCTAGAGATAGTTGTTTGAATAGAACAAGGGAATAGCACATGGTTTAAAATCAGGAAAGGTGTCTGTCAGTGTTGTACCCCCTCACCATACTGGTTCAGTCTGTGTGCTGAGCAAATCATCAGAGAAGGTGGCATCAGGATCAGAGGAAGACTTATTAACCTGTTACCTGCATATGATACAGTCTTGCTTGCTGAAAGTGAGGAGGACCTGAAGCACTTGCTGATGAAGACAAGGATTGCAGCCTTTTGTATGGATTGCAATTCAATGTCAAGAAGACCAAAATTTTGTAGAGAACATCCTTTATTTTTAATTCCTTTAAGGTGTTAAGATCTGAAAATCCTTTTTTCATTATTTTTGAACACATTGCTAATCAATGCTTAAAGTTTCTGACTCATACACCCCTCTGTTTTTCCTTCCTCTTTCTAGCTTGCTCTCATGCTCTTATGTAAGTCAGCTTCTTCTAAGTCCCAACCTAAATAACATTTTAGACTAACTTGTCTAACACAAGAAGTCGTCTGTCTCCCTGCATTAATCTCAATTATGTTCTCTGTGTTCCACATAGCTTTTACCACCATTTGTAATTATTTACATGAATCTTGTCTGTTTTCCCCACTTGTCTGGTTTTCTCGTTTATGACTACAAAATAATGCTTGTTAGATGGGAGGAACATTTGGTCAGGAGACCCAAAAAGCAGATCAGAGATAAAATTGTGAGGGTTATCCATATATATGACGTGGCATTTAAAGCTATAGAAGTAAATGTGATTGCCTTGGCACATGTGTAGGAAAAGAAATGAGCCCAGTGACAAGCCCTTTAACTTTAGCAGAAGCCAGCACAGAAGCCTGAGAAGGCAAGGATGGCAAAGCTAGAGGAGGAAGACTAGATGGTGTGCTCTGAGGCCTGGAAGAGAGGCGTCACTGTGGCGATGCTGGGAGGGCACAGGAGATAGTATATCTGTTGTATTTAGCAGCACAGAGGGTATTGGTGGGCTAAGAGTTTCACTGAGGCCGAGAAAGTGAAAGCCACACCGAAGGAGAATGCCAGTCGTCATTGTAAACATCGAAGCAAACAGATACTTGCCCAGAAGATGCTTACTATCCAGCAAAGCTACCTTTGGTTTAATTCTGTCGAGCAGCAAATACTTACGTGCCCACTTAGGTGTTTAACAGCTAAGTATATTTTATAAAGTTTACTTTTAACTAGAAACATTTACTTGTCTTGTCTCTTGATTGTGTGGAACAAGCTATTTAAAAATTAAGAACAAATGAAGGAGAAAAAATAGCTTGTTTCAAGGATGGTTTCGTGTGTTGACTGCTTTGGAGCCCTGTGTTGTTGTGTCCACCATTTTTGCAGTTGCCTTAGATAAGGGATTGACCATCTCTCCATACAAGTCATCAGCTATAAGAACGCCAGGTGCTCTGTTAGACTGAGACCAACATCTTTGTCGTACAGAGGTTTCTGTACCTGTATTTGCTTTCTTCCACATTCACTTCCACAAACTTCCAGGCCCTGTGTTAGGTTGTAGGATATGAAATGATAGTGTGGCATTGAAGAGGAAAGCGCGATTTGATACTTTTTACTTGTCAACTCAGCTTCCCCACTTTCCAGGGTATGATTTTGGGAGCCTTATTCTCCCTGACTATAAAAGAAGTAGTAAGTAATTCTTGTATCATAAAGATGCTGGTTTAAATTAAATGAGATCATGCATGTTAATATCTATATATCGGTTATTTAGACAATTCCAGAAAGTTGATATGACCTGGCCATTAAAAAGAGAGAAGTGAATGAAGAATGTTTCCTTTTCTTTCCTCTTTTCCATTGTTCTCCAATGTCAAAAGGGGAAAATATGATTTTTAATCCAAGATAACAAAGACTCATAATGGCATTGCCTGTTCTTAGGCACCCAGAAATAAAAAGCTCAAATGCAGTATGTTTATTCAGTTGACAAACTGAAGATTCAAGGAAACTTCAAAAAGTTTGGGGTCGGGGAAACTTATTTTTAAAAATTCCATTGTCTTTTACTTCTGTTTTTCCACATATGTCTTGAAGCTTCTTCATAGTTAAACATCAAAATCTTGTACTTTGTTTTGGGGGAGAAAAAGGAAGTGGAGGAGAAAGGGGCGCAGACTGCCTTATGATAGTACTGGCTTTATATAAGCAACCATCAAAATACAAATTGATCGCTAAGTGGAGTTGATAAAGTTGAAGTTCATAGTTCTCGAATTCAGTCCACATCTCTTCTCTGAGAATCTACTATTGACAGTAAAGAAAGCAAGTTGTGCTGACAGTGGGGAGGAGAGATCAGTGAGGAGTACACATTTTAATGCTCTAGAATCAAAGTTAATTAAATTAACATGATAGAAATTCTTATTTTATACCATGATCTCAGAGTTTTTAAACTATTCTGGTTGATTTCTAGCAGGTGCTAGATACAAACTTCTGTGTGGGTTAATAGACAAAGGTCTGGGGAAAGATGAATGGAAAAGACCAGATTTTCTTATTTCTGTGTTCTCATACACAGCACCACTAAAGTCAAAAGAGAGGGAGGTAGGAGTCCCTAACCCAGAATGTATTCTAATTTCAACAAACATAAGCTATCCGTGTGTGTATATACACATTTTATCCATAGTAATAATACTACATGCAGTGTGCTGTAGCATGTAATTTTCTGATGTTCTCCTCAAAATTTCACTCACAGATGTTCACTGTTAATGATTTACTATTCAAACAGAGCAGTGTAACAGGCTGTGCAGACTAAGCAGAGTTTTGACTTACATAAAACCAACTTAGGGTCGTTAGATGGATGGAGCCCCATTGCAAGTCCTATAACTGACCGTTCCATTTACTAAGTAGAGAAAGCCAAACAAATGTTTCTGCCGTAACAATTCAGGAAGCATGTGTTGAAGACTATAATGTTACAGTAGGACTAGGCACCGCCGCCTTCATTTCCCGTTCCATGTTTTTTACGTGGTCCTTGATTTTTACCAGACTGACTGCTGAGAACTTAACTTTCCAAAGATATGCTTGCATCTGAAGTGTCATCTGTAGGACTGACACTCTGAACTCCCTTGAACTAGTAGTTTGCACAGTGTCCAACAGATGTCACTGTGTTTCCCTCAGAATGTTAAACTGCCTCACTGCACTTTGGGGCTTGAGAACATAGGGCGTCATTTCAAGACTTTTTATTTTTCATTTCAGAGTTTTATCTCTTCATACTTATATATTAAAATAGCCTAATGTTTATCATCTTTTATGAATCAGAAAACTTGGGAAATACAGCAAAGCAGAAAGAAGAAAGCAAAACTGTTTCCTAATTCCACCAACTACAAATTGCCACTATTACCATGTTGCTTAAGGAGACCTGGTGGTGCAATGGTTAAGTGCTGAGTTTTGAACAGAAGCTATGTGGTTTGAACTCACCTCACTGGCCACTCTGTGGGAGAAAGCTGTGACAGTCTGCTTCTGTACAGATCACAGCCTGGGAAACTCTTTGGGGCAGTTATACTGGGACCTAAAGGGTCGCTATGAGTCAGAATTGAATCCGGTTTTGACATGTTTATTTGTCCCCCCTTTTAAAAGATTAAACCCTTTAATCAAATATAAATCCATAATCATATTAAAATTTTGATTCTTGCATCAGATTACATAAATCGCACAATTACATATAATGCAATACTTACATTTTTGAGGTTATAACTCCAAAAAATGTATACAAGTGATTGAGATAATTTGCTTAGTAAGAGTAAGTACAATACTCTTTAGTAATAAATAAAGCTTACATTTCCACGTACCTACTAAATATATACATATCTAGATCTGCAGCATTTTTTTATACTGCAAAAATACAAACCATCTGGAAGCTTCCAAGATTAATAGGCTCAAATGTGTCATTGGTTACAGGCTTCAATTGCCATGTAAGCATGGGTTTTTGTGTTGTGTTTTTTGGGTTTTAGAAAACAAGTGTATGTAAAGATTTGGTGAGCCTGATTTTACTAGAAAGGGGTCATCTGTATTTCAGAGTGAGTTTCGTAACCTGAAGGTCTGGCTTGTCTATAATGCCCCTTAAGGTAGACAGTGTTTTTAATGGGCTACTTTTTATTAGTAACCTGCCTGACTAAAGGACTAAAGACTCATCATTCACACAGAAGACTCCTGCTGCTGTGTTTCTAGCCTTGAAAATGGAAGGTATATTATTGATACCACACTCACTGCCATTGAGTCAATTCTGTCTCACGGCGACCCAGTAGTTCTTCATTATCCTGCTGCCATCGACTTGATTCCAACTCATAGCAGCCCTATAAGTCTGAGCAGAACCACACTGAAGTTTCTGAGACTTAAAGTCAGCAGACAGTCTCATTTTCTCCCAAAGAGCAAAAGGTGGGTTGAAACCACTGACCTTGCTGCTAACAAACAGTTCAGCATATAACCCGCTACGCCACCAGGGCACCTTCTCCATGACAGAGGTCTAGTCAAGGAACTTTATTTCAAAGTGGTAGGTCTGGCATGGTTTTTAAAAGAATCGCTTGGCAAGTGTTTTACTTGCTCTAGTAGAGAGAGGCGCTTTGTAGTTTCTGTCCCGCCCTGAGTGAGCTGGGCCATAGGCTGTATACATACTGTGGGGACTTTAGGCTCTGCTTTTTCTAGGAGCACAGCATCCTTTTAGGCCACCCCAGAAGGATTCTATGGGGAAACTCTTTAAATGAACTGGGCTTTACCTCAAACTGATTTGTAACCGATTTAAGGAGCTGGCATAATCCTTGGGACTTAAAGCTGAAAAGCCCTGGTGTGAGAAGAAGCAAGTCTCGGAGTTATGAAATTGGTGGTTTTGGGACTTTGATTTTCATCTCTCGACTTGAGAATGCCGAATGAATGGTGGCTTAGGATTACCATATATTTACCACTTTATTGCTTTCTTAGGACATGTATTAGTCTGGTAGACATGGTTCTGTTTTTGTGAATGAATGATACCAAGAGTTTTGCCCTACCACCGGGTAACCCCATTGTTAGTACAAATAATGTCCAGTCACTTAGGAGTTTAATCTGTACCAGTCAATAATTCTGGTATTGCGATCTGAGAAGCTGGCTTTTACTTATTATATTTTCCTTTTCTCAATAGTGTTTAAAATGCTGTACCATCAGTTAAATTAATGGCACTATCTATAGAATTACCTTATTTATGCCCCAAGGAGATGATTGATAATGTACTCTGCCATAAAATGAAAGTGATGTCTCTAGAGCAGGCGTCCTCAAACTACGGCCCATGGGCCACATGTGGCCCTCTGAGGACATTTATCCGCCCCGCCGGGTGTTTTTTGCCCCGTTTTTTTTGCTTCAAAATAAGATAAGTGCGGTATGCATAGAAATTGTTCATAGTTTGTTTGTTTGTTTTTAAACTATAGTCCAGCTCTCCAACGGGTCTGAGGGACAGTGAACTGGCCCCCGTTTAAAAAGTTTGAGGACCCCTGCTCTAAAGTGAACCAGAGACATATGTAAATCGTAGATATAAGAATGGATGTGGGCTTTGTGCTTACTTCTAGCCCCAGCCTAAGAACAATTTGTTCTTATGACACGGCCCTGTCAAATACCCTCATGAAGAGATCACTGTGAAGATATGGGTGTTATAGCAACGTGTAGTGAATAAACCAGATTATGCCCACCTTTCAGAAAGGAAAAACAGCTTAGGTCTTGAGAATCTTCAAACAAGCAACCAATCTAAGTGAGGCATCAACTAAGTCCACATGGAAGAAGCATGCCCAACCTGTTTGATCCAGGGATTGTTAATAATAAAATCCAAATATCAGAGCTTAAATTGTGACCATATGGCTTACAAAAGGCTATGGTTCAAAGTAGAAACACAAAATCCATTTGCAGGATCCACACATGGATTAAGCCGCCAGTGAATCCCCTCTGACCACAGTTGAATGATGTGTACAGCCTTGCTATCAGGCAGAGATCATGGTAAAGTTGATTATTGCAGATGTAGTTAGGTTAAAATGTAATACCTTCATTTGATCTCTCTTCGACCCTTTTTAAAATTGCTTCAGTTGTTAATATTTTCTGCCTTTTTTTTCAATTGAGGTTTTTCTATGTTTTGTCTTTTATCATTGTTGGGTAATTTTATGGGTGTGTTTGCTTCCTGTTCATGGTTTATGTGAATTTCTGTGTATGAAATCTGAATAGGTAAATCTACAGAGACTAAATGGATTCATAATTACCTAGGGACATGGCAGGGCAGGATGGGGAGAAAGATTACATTATGGGACCGGTGAATATATGTCAATAAAACTACTTTTAAATATGTTAAAAGGTAGCATGTCCCCAAGGATATACAAGGTTAGGAAAAGAGGAGAAATGGAAATGGGAATTAACTTGGAGGAAATGAGATCAAAGTGGATACAATGAGGAGATTAAAATGAATGAGTTGACCCCAGATGAGTATAAATTGTTGAAAGTTAAACTCGTAATCTGCTCTATAAACTTTCACCTAAATCACAATAAAAAGCTTTAGAAGTTTTTAAAAATTAAAATAATGATGCTATTAGTAGGTCACTACCCTGCTGTATTATTACAGTTCTAAAAGACACCTAATAATTGAAATTTAAGCTTTTCATATTGTGCTGACACCACGCGGAAAACTTTGATAACTTTACCTGTTGTTTTTCCTTCATCCATGTGTGCCATCAAGCGGCCGCGTCTCACTGAGACCATGTGTGGCAGATTGCCACGTTTTTTCTCCCACAAGAGGGCGTGGGCGCAAACTGCTAGCCTTGTTGACAGGCAGCTGAGCCTTAACCATGCCACCACCAAAATTTCTGCTTTCCTGAACCTTGAAAACAAGGTTTTTGCTTAAGTTCATCTACTTGAGATGTTTTTGTGTTTTGTTTTTAAATCATTTTACTGGGGGCTTGTACAACTCTTATCATCATCCATCCATCCATCCATTGTGTCGAGCACATTTGCACATATGCTGCCATCGTCATTCTCAAAACATTTGCTTTCTACTTGAGCCTTTGGTGTCAGCTCCTCATTTCCCCCCTCCCTCATGAACCCTTGATAATTTATAAATTATTATTATTTTGTCATATCTTACACTTCCCAATGTCTTCCTTCACCCATTTTTCTGTTGTCCATCCCCAAGGGAGGAGGTTATATGTAGATCCTTGTAATCGGTTCCCCCTTTTCTACCCTACCTTCCCACCACCCTCCCAGTATTACCACTCTCACTCCTGAAGGGGTCATCTGCCCTGGATTCTTTGTATTTCCAGTTCCCTGTGTACATCCTCTGGTCTAGCTGGATTTGTAAGGTAGACCTCTGGTCTAGCTGGATTTTTAAGGTGGAATTGGGATCATGATAGTAGGGGAGAGGGAAACGCATTTAAAAACTAGAAGAAAGTTATATATTTCACCGTTGCTACCCTGCACCCTGACTGGCTCATCTCTTTCCTGTGACCCTTTTGTAAGGAGATGCCCAGTTGCCTGCAGGTGGGGTTTGGGTCCCCAATCTGCACTCGCCCTCATTCACAATGATAGGATTTTTTGTTCTTCGATGCCTGATACCTGATCCCTTCGACACCTCGTGATCACAGAGTCTGGTGTGCTGCTTCCATGTGGGCTCTGTTGCTTCTGAGCTAGATGGCCATTTGTTTACCATCACGCCTTTAAAACCCCAGATGCTACATCTTTTGATAGCCAGGCACCATCAGCTTTCTTCACCACATTTGCTTATACACTGGTTTGTCTTCAGCCATTCCGGGAGAAATGGGAGGGGGTGGGGGATGAGGGGAAAGGAAGTGGTCTTAACCAACCAACAGACAAGGGAACAACAAGTGATCCAAAATCAATGCCAAGGAGGGTGTAAGAGCCCTGGTAGGGATTGATCAAGGGCAAGGTGACCAAGAGGAATTACTGAAACCCAAATTAAGGCTGAGCATGATAGTGGGACAAGAGGAAAGTAAAAGGAAATAGAGGAAAGAACTAGGAAGCAAAGGGCCTAAGGTCTAAATAAAGGCATGTACATATGTAAATGTGTTTATGAGGATGGAGAAATAGATCTATGAGGATGGAAAAATAGATCTATGTGCGTATATTTATAGGTTTAGTATTAAGGTAGCAGATGGACATTGGGCCTCCACGCAAGTACTCCTTTAATGCAAGAACACTCTGTTCTACTAAATTGGCATTCCAAGATGCTCATCTTCCTGACATGATCACTGAAAACAAATGTGTGCATAAGCAAATGTGGTGAAGAAAGCTGATGGTGCCCAGCTATCAAAAGATACAGCATCCTAGGGTCTTAAAGGCTTGAAGGTAAGCAAGCAGCCATCTATCTCAGAAGCAACAAAGCCCACATGAAAGAAGCACACCAGACTGTGTGACCATGAGGTGTCAAATGGGTCAGGTATGACCCCCAACCGTAAGATTATTTTTGTTGCTATTTCATAAGTGCAATTTTGCTACTGTTGTGAATCGGGCGACCCCTGTGAAAGAGTCGTTCGAACCCCAATGGGGTCCTGACCCATAGGTTGAGAATTGCTGCTCTAGAGCAGTGTCTAATATGACACTATAGAGCTGCAGTGGTGGTGGGGGGTTGTCACCACAACATAAGGAACTGTATTAAAGGGTCGCAGCGTTGGGAAAGTTGAGAACCACTGCCATAGAGTGTCTCATATTATCAGAAAGTAAATGCTAAAAAAAAAAAAAGAGAGAGAGAGAGAGAAATTTTTCTTTTTAAAGTAGGAGAAGGGAAATTTCCTAAATATGGCTTTTAAGATACTGGTGTAACTTGAAAGCAAAAAACTTACTTTTTGGTGGCTTTAATAAATGTTCACAAATTTGTTGTTACTCTTCCCATGAAGCAGAACTTAATTCCTCTCTTTTGAATGAGGCTGGACTTAATGACTCTCAACTGGCCCATAAGAGTACAGAAAGGGAAAAAATAAGTATCTTTACAGTGGAGACACCTTAATTTCCTAAGTTTTCAAGGTTAATATCACCAAGCATAAGTCATGTTGATATCATCTACCTTAGATACAATCAGTGAAATGGGAACTTCCTGTGGCATGTTTCTAAAAATTCTATGACTTCAGTCTAATCATGAGGAATTGAAGAGCATTCTATAAGACGTCCGACCAATGTTTGTCACAAGCAGGGGTCCTCAAACTCTTTAAATCGGGGACCAGCTCACTGTTCCTCAGACCCGTTGGCGGGCCGGCCTATAGTTAAAAAACAAAACTGTGAACAAATTCCTATGCACACTGCACATATCTTATTTTGAAGTAAAAAAACAAATGGAGCAAAAACACCCGGCGGGCTCAATAAATGTGGGCCGCATGTGGCCCGCGGGCTGTAGTTTGAAGTTCGCCTGGTCAAGAGCCTGAAGGAATGGGCGAGAAACAGCCCCAGATTCAAAGAGGTAAAATGACTACACTCTCTGTAATGTTCTGATTTGGGTCCTAGAACAGATAGAGATGTTAGTGAAAAGCCTGATGAAATGTAAATGAATCTCTTCTTTGGCAATGGTGTTATACCGATGGGACTGTATTAGAATTGACTAGTGTACCCTGACATGTAAGATACTGACATTAGACCAACCTGGGTAAGGCACTCTGTGCTGTCTTCACAACTCCTTGGAAATCTAAATTTATTCTAAGATTAAAAGTTAAGAAAAAGCAAACAACTCCTCCTTGGTGAATTTCATTTGAAAGATACTTGCTATTTTAAAATGTCTTCTGAGAACATTAGTTTAGAAGAATCCCCCTCCCTCCCCAAAGCCTTGGTGTATTCTCCCCATAACAGATGAGCGCTTTCTTACCTGCTGCCCTGTCATGCGACAGAGTGTCACTTCTCCAGCACTCGTCTCCCCTATTACAGCTTGATTTGTCCAGGTTTGTCAGCCAACATGGATTCTGTGCCTTTTGTGACTTGAAAACGTTCTTAGCACTTACCTTAGATACTCGCGTATAGGCTGAGTTTTCAGCACATTTTTCAATGCCGTTTTGGTGGTAAAATTAGGTGCCTCTGCTGATATTTGGGTCGGCTTATACTTGAGTATGTACAGTAGCTCAACAAAAAGTACTCAGTTAAAAAAAGTGGCAGAATGAAGCAACTGAGACTTTAGCTGGCTGTGCTGTGGGTTTTAAAGTGCAGGTATCAACTTTGAACTTCTCATTCAGATCTTCAGAGGTTATACATGGAGTTTCTTGACTATCTCTTAATCCCTGAGTATTGGTGAATTCACCTAGTATGTTGTACTTCATAAGAGGTCTGCATAGAAAAATGTTTCTAATAGAGAATTAAGAATGGTATGTTGCTATTTACCCTTTTAAATACTATCTCATTAATTCAATGTTAATTATGGGTTTAGTTATAAAATCCTGATTTATAAATACTTTATTCTTATTTTTTCCCCTTTTTATTTATTTATTTTAATGATTTTACTGGGGGCTCTTACAGCTCTTAAAATGTTCCATATTCCTCTTCTTTTCCAAGCTCACATTAACTCGTAGTAGAATAGCAGTTGATTTAGCAGGTCTAGTAGGATCTTGTTTTAGTAAATAATAACACACAGTCAGCTCAAGGTGATTACTGTTATAGGTACAGTGTAGAATTTGGACACTAAAATTTAACCTCTCCACTATTTGTCAATCATTCTCGTGATCTGGCCATTAGTCTTTAGTTTGCACACATGTGGGAGGTATTTTTTATCAGTAAGGTTTATTATACTGCCTAACCCATGAGTATCCTGCAGTGTGTTCATCTTTGTAATATATTAGGATAACTCAAAAAATAATACTACTAGGGTCCCAGTGCAGACACGCACAAGTTATTCCAAACAAAACATACTTAAAACTGTCTATGATTAGTGAGTGGCTGTAGACACGCTCTCTGAATAATACACTTGGCTTACTAGGGTGCCATTTTCTTTTCAAGATACTTTTTATGCTATGGAGGGACATGATTATGAGGTCAAGACTAATAACAAATTTTTAACAAAGCTGGACTGGGTAACTGAAACTTTGAAACAAGTTTATGGTAATGCCGCCCAAACAGACAACAGTTTTCAGACAGAACAAGTATTTTTAGGGTTGTCAGGGATACCCCAAAGATGAATTCAAGGCAGAGAGATTAGCTCAGGAGGTTATGGTGACTGTTTTTTTGGACTTCCAAAGGGATAATCCTGATAAGATTTTTCTCAAAAGACACGGGACTTTCATGGAGCCTTATTAGGAAGATAGTTTAAGAATATTGAAAATTGCATTGGTGAGAAAAATACTAGGAAAGTTTCATGAGGAATTTCTCTCCCCATCTTAAGAGTGATTATTCTTCAATGGTAGCAAGGGCTATCCTACTCAAAGATTTTGCTGAGAAACGTTACCCTATCCATCCGACAGCACTGATCTTGCCCCATCAGATTTCTTTTGTTCCCCAAACTCAAAGAAAGCTGAAAAGGAACACAATTTGAGTCTCATAAGGATGCCGAAACGGCCGTGTGACATGTTGAATGAAAGTTTCTGTGATTTCATAGTAATAGACTTTGGCATACAATCATAACTGGAGCTATCAGTGATGAATGATGCACCGTTCTTAACCATGATGATGCATTAAGGTTAATATGGTGGCAGGTACAGGCATGTTCAGGAAAGCCCTGACTCACAGATTGATAATACATGTCCAAGCAGATACAATGAGACTTTAGTTAATACTACTATTTAATTGCTACAGTTGGGCTGGGCAACGCATAATTTATAGCAATTCTGAAACTAGGAACAGAAGAACTATAAACTATATGGCACACTTGCTAAAATTGCTATTCAACCAAAGTGCAGCCTGCACATAGTTGACTAGCAAGCCATTTGTGTAAAATGCATGACATGTACTTGACAGCTGTTTTCAAAATATGCATTTGTTGTATTAACGTGTTTTAAAATTTATAAAGTTGTTTGTAAGCAAGCAGCTTAATTTCCTAAATTTATATTTCATAAACCATTTTCCCCATTATATATGAGAGGGCTGCAAAAAGTTTGGGGGGGGATCCCTTATCTTTTCATTCAGTTTTTCCATGACCTTTTTGCAGTGCTTTCATACTGTGTGTCCAGCGCTGTCATTTAGTATCTTCCACATGAGCTAATGAATCAGGAGTTCATTTGCCTATTTTAGAAATTAGGAAATGGAGCCTTTCTAAGTTTAGAAACTTAACTGTGTTTTGGGTTGCATATGATGGGATGCCATAGTGACCCTTTGGGGCAGTGTCGCCCTGCCCCTGTGGGTTTCTGACACAGGAACTTGGCACCGAGGTGGAAAGTGCTGCTGTTGTTGAACTGCTGATGCCCCCGGGGCTGTCGGAATGGGCTCAGTGCAAGCAGTTTGGTTTGGTTATGGTGCGTTAGAGGTGTTGGTTGCCTAGTATTTGGATATAAGTAATGTGTCAAAACTAAAAGTAAGTGAATCCCTAGGAAGGAAGTAGGGGAACTTGATACTAGATAATGAGTATTTGAGAATAAATGTAACAAGTTTACTAAGTGGGACATCTCTTTTTGGAGGGCAGGGTACAGATTGAGTTCTGCAGACACTAAATATATTGGGTCTGTTGAATTTGGTGAATATGCAAATATTCCAATCAAACGTAACACTCATTAAGGGAAAAGGAATACAATCTAATAGTTTGCATGAAGACATGTGTTTGTCTGATCTGTGAGTTGAAAGCATCTTTTAAAAATTTTCTTCCCTTCATATTCCTAGGTGGTAGCGAATATATGGGTAGAAAAATGAGAACGTTTCAAATAATGCTAATGAAGTTAAATGATTGCAATCTACCGTATTGTGAAGAAAAGTTGTTATCTGTGAAAGCGGAGGACAGAATTAAAATACTACCCTGACTGGCATTTGATTTCAAAACTGCAAAGATAAGCTAGGTTCCTGTTTATGAAACCCATCTTCACAGTCTGATGAAATATCTTTTAAAAGGCTCTATCGTTACCATGGATACTTGCTAGCATTAATAAAGAAAGTTGTAATCCATATTCAATCATCTGAGGTGAAGTCACCAAAAAACCCACCAGTGAGAGGAAAAGTAGTTCCATCTCCAGATTTATACTAGTTTGGGAATGTAATGCAAAAGTAGCCCAATGGCACCGTTTGGCTCATGATCACGCTTGAAAGGCAAAATGTTTAGGACACACATCGCCTCAATTCGATCCTGGTGCTGCTTTTCTCTGTGCAGCTTTTTCTTTCAAAGTGTACAAGGAAGTCCTCAGAGTTTAGCCTGGGAATTTGGGTGAGGAGGCCCGCTGGAGTCGGTGCCATGTCAGCAGCACACGGGCTTGTTGAGAGCCGGGGCCACACACAGTGTTGAAGGCATTGGTCCCCTTGGTAACATCTTTGCGTCTGGCCCAGAAGTGGCTGGTTTATGCTTAGCTACTTTTAATTGCTATATATTGACAGCCGCTTTCAAGACTACGTCTACAGTGTCGGATAAGCGAGCGTGTGCACCCAGGAAGGCGGAGGCTTGATTGGACACTCAGCATGACAGGGTTGTTCCGCGTGAAGAGTGACTGGGGGTTTTCGGTGTCTCTGAAAGGGCTGCCATGAGCCGCAGTCAAGTCGACAGCGCTGGGTTCAATGGGTCTGTCATAGGGTAGAAGCGCAAGGCCTTTCAAATGATTTAAAAATTTTTCTCAATTCTCTCATAAAACAGGTGACAAAAGAGCTAAAACAGTATGACAATAAAATTATAGAATGCAAATTTGAGAATAACAGCTGGGTCTTCATGAGACAGAGAACAGACAAAAGTTTCCCTAATGCCTACAACACTGCCATGGGTGAGTATGCCAACCGACCAGTGTGTGTCACGTTCAGACAGTGGAGGCGTTGGACCCAAAAGGTGTGCTCTCGTTGTTGTTCTGTGCAGTCACCCAGACATCACATTTGTTTGATGGGAGCATGGTGGGTCAGGTCTGGAGCTCATAGGATACCAGTTAGCTCGAGTGGTCTCTGTAGCCTGGTGGGCTTTGGCTTATATACCCAAGAGAGGGATTTAGAGACCGGATAATGGGCTGTATAGAACTTGAATTTGTTGAACAACAAAAGCCGGGATAATTTCAGTTCTATTCAGAACTTCAGAAACCATTGTTTGCCAGATGATAAAAGACAAAGTTATCGGAGGAATGTAATTCCCCACTCCTAAAATAGCTTCACAAACAACGGAGAACGAAGTACAAGAAAACTGTTAGACATACGTCCCTCTCCACTCCAAAAACACAACAGCCCTCTCCGAGGGAACCTTCAGTGTTTTCGTTGGGTTCAGTATGAATGCTTTGGGAATTCAAAATGGTACGATCTTTCATGGGATCAGCCCAGATTGGCGGGAGTGTATCTTGATAAAGTATTGCTGGTAGCAGTGCTGCTCTGGCTTTCTGGTCTGGTGGAGCTGAAGAAACAGGTAAAACCCCAGGTGGAAGAGTGAAAGAATTGTGAACGTTTTGAGTGCACAGTAGCCGACGGTGACTATATGATAGGTGTAGGAGAAAACAGAAATTTCCAGACTAGATTTTACAGTTGAAAAGAAAGCCCTTCCGGATTCTTGTTGGAATTAAATAAGAACCCTTCATCGGGCAGGGTAACTAAAAGTAGAAACAATCAAGCCGATGTCTTTTGTTCCAAAACCAAATAAGTAAATAAAATTAAAAGTGCTGGTACTGAATTTTCCTCATTTAAGAGGATGGTAGCTGTGGCGTTCACCGTGGGTGATTCACAGAGTGGACGTCTTCCTGAGAGAGGCTGGACTACAGCACACGTTCCCTGTGGAAATCGTGGCCGCGCGTGGACTTGGTGCAATGTCCTCTGTTAGATTCAAATCCCAGACAGGCTGTTTGAAGGGACGGGAAGGCCATAATGAAGGCGTGTTTAAACCCAACGCTCCAAGTTTTGCTTTAAAACTAGTAAGTACAGCTAAGGGAGAAGCCAGGAGCCAAGCCCTTGCTTGGGGAGCCGGGGAGTGGAGCACTAGTTGAACAGGAAGCCGGTCAGCCAATTCTGTAATCTGGGGTGCTTAGCATATGGGGATGGGAAACTTCTCCCCTCTCCCGTACGCATGGGGTGAGTCAGCTGGCTGAATGAGCGCTCACATGAGGCATGTGTCTCTCTTTGTCCACAGCTGTGTGCAACAGCATCTCAAACCCCGTCACCAAGGAGATGCTGTTTGAGTTCATCGACAGATGCACAGCCGCTTTTCAAGGACAGAAACGAAAGCACCATCTGGATCCTGATACAGAGCTCATGCCACCACCGCCTCCCAAGAGACCGCGCCCTCTCACCTAGGACCAGCTTGATCTCGGGGTGCAGGGGAGAGAGGAGTAAGGAAAAGTGTTGTCACCCATTTTTGCAGTCAGAGAAATTGAAGAGGGTGGCTGATGTCGATACACATTTGAAGTTTTTGTTTTGCGTTTGTTCTGTTCTGTTTTAAAGAAAGGTATTGTCGCAGCCTGTAAATACTGATGTCTCTGTTTCCTCTGTGCTGCAGTACTGTGTGGACTTAACACGTTTTCTCTCTCATAAACTCAGCCTTACCTTGTGGAATCTGAAGATTTGAATATCCAAAGGTGTAAACAAGATGGAAATCAATGAAAAAGAGGCCTTGTTTATATTTGGATAACGTCCATCGTTAATTTATAAAGTTAGCAACCTAGAATTGTGAGAGCATAGAACACTGTATTTTAGAAGTTGTCTTTCAACTATGGTCAATTTTCCTTTAAAAACATGTGGGCAGTGGCGTTGCACACTCTCGCTATCAGTGCCGTGGATTTCCTGCACTCGGGTTCCTGTACTGGAAAATAAAGGCACGCTCTGTATTGTCTTCAGAACTTTTTTTGGAAATGTAAAAGAAAAGGGTGGGAAGGAAAGCCCCATTTATTTGCATTGCATTCGTTTTAAAGGAAGAATCTTGTTACTGTTGTTTTCTCCCATCTGTTAGCTGTCGTTTGAACTACAACACAGAGTCCGTGCCCAGTATGCCAGTTCCAGTTACTTCAGAGCACTTGAATGTACAGCCCACTGTCCTGGGTCTCCTCTCCTGGGAGTTTTTTGTTTGGTTGTGGTTTTGAGTGCCAAGGGCGACTTCCTGCCTTAGCTCAGTGGTATCAGCACATTTGTAAATTACATTAAAGCCCACAACTCACTGATCTGTAGAAGTGATAGCAGATACGGATGATGCTGTGTTCCATCCTTTGTACCAAACGGCCAAGGAAACACTAGCTGACTCCTTTGATTAGAAGGTAATGTCAGTGGAATAGAATGGTATCACTACAAAAAGGTCTCCCACGGCGACAATGCTTGTAGGAACTAACCGTCCAGGAAACCAAGACATTCGTTTTCAGAGCCAGAGCAGCTGCTGTTGTCACACACCTGCACTTTGAAAATTGACTCGTAGGCCAGGGATCTAACGAGCAGTTAATTGGTCATTTGCCATTGTTGAAAAACTGTGCTCTGATTGATGTGTGAAGGAACTCCGAGAATGGGCCAATTCAAGGCTAATGTATTTATTTTTAGAGGTGCAGGTTTTTAAGCGTATGTATTTAAAACAAATTTCCATGCTCTGAATTTTATATATGTATACATATGTATATGCATATGTATGTGAGTATGTGCAACCGTGTATGTTTTTTTAATACAGTCAGACAGGAACATCTAAATGGGTTACCTAAAAGACCAAAACTCTGACAGGATTTCTATACAAGATAGCACAGACTAACCAAAAATGTATTTATATTCATCTAAGTTTTCATGTTTTTAAACAAGGTTTTTTTTTTTTTCCTGCAGTGCTTTTCTATAAGAAATACTAAAGTCATGCGTGGGCTTTTTCATTCGTTGTCCCCAAGTTACGTAATGTGTAGTGACTTGATCCAAAATCCATCTTAGTGATTCTTTCTTAGAGTTCAGTTATGTTTTGGGGCACTAGAGAGAGTAAAACGCCTGAGTGCAACAGTGACTTTTGAAAGAGGGAAAATTCCAAAGCTTCATAGTGTCTTTCACACAGTAAATCTCTAAAACTCCTATGCAACTCCAACAGTCTGACGGCTACTTCCCCTGGAATAGCGACTCGCGTGACGCGGTGTGTGCTTTCTTCTGAGCCTGGGCAAAGATGAAGCCCCTTTGCAGAGAAAAAGCAATCCTTTGCAATGATCCCTGATAGAGTTAAAGTGTTTATGGTAATTGTAACCTTTCAAATGCGTTCATGTGAAAAGAGCATCTCATTTTTAAAAAACATTTAGATATTTTCTCTTTGTCATTGTGCATTTTAGCAGAAGTTAAGTTTCTGAATTTATCTCTTCTTTCCAATTACAATGATGTGTAATTGTAGTTCTAAGCCCGCCTTAGGACTGAAACCCAGCTGGATCCTTAACACATTGTCACCTGCAGTTTCAGGACAGTCACCTAGAAGGACAAGAGAAAGTGCCAGAGACAGGAGTCGGGATGTCATGAATGAAATGCTTCTCTCAGCCCACTTGACAATAACTATTTTCTGAGATAGAAATTTCATAGATAAGAGTAAGAAAATATAACTCTCGAGTTCCACATTTCAACATTGTTGATTTGCATTGGGACAAGGTGTGGGTGGGGTGACTCCTGCCTGGATGGATGGTTACATTTGCTTTCCATGAAATGCTCAGAAAATGTCAGGACATTCCTTCTCTAATTGTCTGTCAGTGTGCATTGTAATAAAACTACTGATTTAAAAGAACAGGAAATGCCTCTGCTTTGTTTTACTAGTGATGCTTTTGCATCTGTTGCCCCTTTATTTAAAGGATGCCCATGCTGGCCTCAGACCCTGCTACTGGTTAACCACAGCCTGATAGACCCTGTCTGGTTAGTTGCACTCTAGCAATTACCACAAAGGCACAAGAAACCAAACAACTTGATTGACATGAGGGTGTGGTGCAGGGCAGATCTTTATGTAATATTTATGATGTTGCTGTTCATCCACTTCATCCTAACAGTCTACTATATCAGAACATATTCTGTTACATCAGTAAATATTCTGTAGTGATAAAATAATAAGCTATCAAAATTTTTAGTTCACTATTCATTTTGGGGAGAGAGATAAGGCTCGTCCACCCCTGTAAAGATTTAGTCCCAGACACTATGTAGGGTCACTCTGGTAGTGGGTTTGGTTGGGGTACACTTAAAAAAAATTTTTTTAATAATTTTATTGGGGGCTCTTAACAACTCATCACAATCCATACATGCATTCATTGTGTGTCAAACACATTTGAACATTTGTTGCCATCATCATTCTCAAAACATCTACTTGCTACTTGAGCCCCTGGTATCAGCTCCTTATTTTTTCCCCTCACTTCACCCTCATGAACCCTTGATAATTTATAAATTATTAATTTGTCATATCTTACACTCTCCGACGTCTCTCTTCATCCACTTTTCTGTTGTCCGTCCCCCAGGGAGGGGGTTATATGTAGATCCTTGTAATCGTAAACCCCTTTCTACCCCACCTTGCCTCCACCTTCCGGTTTCGCCACTCTCAGCATTGGTCTTGAAGGGATTATCTGTCCTAGATCCCCTGTGTTTCCAGTTCCTATCTGTACCAGTGTACATCCTCTGGTCTAGCCGGATTTGTAAGGTAGAATTGGGATCATGATGGTGGGTGGGGAGAAAGCATTTAAGAACAAGAAGAAAGTTGAATGTTTATTTCATTGTTGCTACCCTGCACCCTCACTGGCTTGTCTCCTCCCCGTGACCCTTCTGTAAGGGGATGTCCAGTTGCCTATACATGGGCTTTGGGTCCCCAATGTGCACCCCCCGCCCCATTCACAATGATAGGATTTTTTTGTTCTTTGATGGCTGATCTCTTTGACACCTCGTGAACACACAGGCTGTTGTGCTTCTTCCATGTGGGCTTTGTTGTTTCTGAGCTAGATGACCACTTATTTACCTTCAAGCCTTTAAGACCCCAGACACTATATCTTGATAGCCGGGCACCATCAACTTTCTTCACCACATTTGCTTATGCACCCATTTGTCTTCAGCAATCATGTCGGGAAGGTGAGCATCATAGAATGCCAATTTAATAGAACAAAGTGTTCTTGTATTGAGGGAGTACTTGAGTGGAGGTCCAATGTCCATATGCTACCTTAATACTAAACCTATAAATATATGCATGTAGATCTATTTCCATCATGATATATAAATATATTTACATATGTACATGCCTATATTTAAACTTCTATAAGTGCCCTTTGCCTCCTAGTTCTTTCCTCTTGTCCCACTGTCATGCTCAGCTTTTCTTTGGGTTTCGGTAATTCTTGGTTACATTGCCCTTGGTCAATCCCTACCAGGCCTCTCACACCCTCCTTGCTGCTGATTTTGTATCACTTGTTGTTCCCTTGCCCCTGGGTTAGTCAACACCACCTCCTTTCCCCTATCTCCCCCTCCCCAATGTTCCCCTGAACCATAGGTCCGTTGTTTTCTCCTCCAGACTGTTCATGCAGCCTATCTTATCTAGGTAGACCTGCAGAGATAATAATATGCACACACACAAAAACACAAGACATAGCAAAACAAAACACCGACAACAACAACAAAACTAATGACAAAAAACCTGTAAATAGTTCAAGGTCTGTTTGTTGACTTCTAAGAGTGCCCTCCAATCAAGTTCCATGGGGTGCCAGATTCTATCCTTGGCACTCCCTTGGGACCTCCCTGCTCTGCCTCATGCCTTTAGTGTTTTGCCTTATTGTGGTGGGGTCAGACCAGGCACAATCCCGACACCGTGTCTCTAGTGTTGTCCCCTGTAGGGCTATGGGTCAGCAAGGGACATCGTGTCTTGTTGTGGGGCCGGCCATATGGTCCTCTCTGTGCTTTGGCTGCTCTGTGCGGAGATACTGTCCTCAGGCCTGGTGGGCCAGGATGTGCTCCACTCTCTTCCTCTCCCGGAGCTGCAGCTCCAGTGCTGTCCTCTAAAGTAAATTCTTCTTTGGGGAGGGGCAGCTGTCCACGTCGTTGAGATTGGGGCTGGGCCTTCAGACCCCTCCACTAGCCCCCTCCCTCTCCATGCTGGCATGCTGCATTCACATCCCAGAACACCGGGCTTAAATCTGGTTCCTCTTTCCCTGTGAAGATATAAACAATACCCTCCCCTTGGGGTGTACTTTTATAGCATGGAAGTTGCTATTGGTACAGGTTAAAATTATACCACCTTTTGAACAAAATGCTATGTTGTATAAGCATTCCTGGATTGCGGTGAGTGCTATTGCTAAGTTGATCTTGAAGTTAAGTTTGCACCTAAATTACAATGGTTACTTAGGTACAGTTGGTATCTAATGTCTGTTAGTGAAATAGTTGTCTTAGTGTATAGCATAAAGGGTACCTTTTATAAAACAGTTAAAGAAGCACTTCCAGATGCACCAAAGCATCTTTCACATAGTACAACCACTTATTGCCGTGCAGTCAGTTCTCACCAGAGCCACCCTGTAGGCAGCCTAGAACTGCCCTTGTGGGTTTCCAAGACTAACTTCACCCGAGTAGAAAGCCTCGTCTCGCTCGCTCTCAGAGAAGATGGTGATTTGGAAATGCTGTCTTTGTGGTCAGCAGGAAACATGCAATTCATTAATAATAAGCTTTGATGTGCATCACAAGGAAGTGTCAGTTTGTTACCAGAATCCATTATGTGTACCTTGGAATTTTTAATGTAGTAGGCTTTATGGGGGTTGGCTCTTAACTAGGGGGGACTGTATGTAAGTCAGATGTTGGTGGCCTAGACACTGCCTGTATCTAGTTTCTTTCTGGCTGCAAAACCTTGAAAATCAAGAAACAAATACTCTCAACTGGGGAAATCAATGATGTGGTGTAGAGCAAGCTCTGGGCCTGACCAGAGATCATGGCTAAGTTCTTCCTCTCATTGGCCCTAGAATCTTTCTACAACCCTTTCTTCCGTCTTCCCTCCCTCTCTTCTGTCTTCACTCCTCCCTTCTCTCTCTCTCTCTCTCTCTCTCTCTCTCTCTCTCTCTCTCTCTCTCTCTCTCTCTCTCTCTCTCTCATTCTCCAGGTGTACAATATATACACATTTATATAAAATAAATCCAAGAGATTTGGTTGACATGTGGCAAGGCACATTTTTGTATATATTTAAAATACCGGTATTGTACCAGATCAAGTGGAACCTTTCCAAGCCTAACATTCTTGTGTAGAAGCCTTTGCCTTGTGAATATTGGTTATTCACAATAATACAAAATTACCGTTAGATCTCACCACATACCATTATGGCTCTAAAGGCAACCACCCTGTGCAGGCAGGTACGCATAACCCCCATTTTGTCCATGAGGCATCAGAGACTCTGAAAGTCTGCTCATTTCCTCAAGGTACTACAACTCATGAGGCTGAGCCCCAAGGGTCCGTCTTCCTCCCTCTGCACCCTAGCTGAGTGCACTTCAGTACTCCCCGAGCTGTGGCAGACCCTGCATGGAGAACTGAGCCTCTGCCAAGGGTCCCACTCCATTCCAGTACTGTATTTGGTGCTAATCCCATCACTGGCTTGCCCAATATGAAAGGATGAAGTTGAGAGCCTGGAAGTAAATACATTTCAGGGCTTTATTTGACAAAAGTATAATGTGACTGATGCGTCAGCTATGGGGATGGGGGGAGAGGTGGTTAATCTCACTGAGGTTGCAGTTTCCAAAAATATAATAGATAAAAGTCAATGGTTAAATTGCATACTGGACCAACATTTCCCTGACTGTCAGACAGCTGGTTGTCAAGGTTAGTGTCCACCTTGATGAATGCAGATACGTGTGCCAACTTCCCAGCCACTCTCCTTGGCTCTGATGTTAGCCACTGACTGTGTGTGATGAGTGAGAGGCAGGGCCACCGATCCTTCAGAGTTCACATTTAAAAGATTTAATTTCATAAAATACAGAGACTCTTAACCACCCTGGTGGTAATCCTGAGTGTGACTCAGAGTAAATGTTAGCTGTGTATTAAAGTTTATCATACCTAGAGTGTCTACTAGAGAGATTAAAATGAGTAATTTCCTAAGAATTACAGGCCTACAATATAAAGCAAATTTTATGCAAAACAATGTACCGCTTTGGGTACAAAATTACTGACATAATTAGACTGCCAGAGAGGTTAAGAAAGAGAGTATTTCAGAATGAAGAATGGGTCTTTATATAGAGTAAATTTTGTATATGAAAGATCGTTACATCATCTCTGGCTTCTCTGTTTCAGCCCAGACTGGTGAAAACGTTCATGGACCAGTTTTGGGAAGCAACATATATGTGAAAGTGCAGACAGGAGTTCATAAGCAGGGAGAGGGGAACAGCCCTTGCTTTCAGAGTTAAAGGCTATTTTCATAACTGGAGTTGACTATACGTACTACAATCACATCACACCAGCTAATTAGGACCACAGAAAAGGCGAGCCCTGGCGATAGAAGAGAGGTGAAAATGCACTTATCCAAACATTTGAAGGTCAAGAAAGTGAACTGGGCTGTTTGATGTGCCTGGTACCTGGTACCTGGCACAAGAGGTCCATCACAGCCCAGCCTCAGCCTGAAAGCCTGTGTTTGAATCTCATCCCTGTGCCAGGACAGGAGTGTGACACCACGAGTCTTGGAACGCCGTGTCCTCTAATCAAACCCAGACACCTTTAAGCAGCTAGAAAAAGCCCAACTCCCTTTGGTCTCAAGGTCAAGAAGCCTTCCTATCACCATCCTCCGGGTTGTTAGTTGTGTCAAGTCCGTTTTGACCCCTGGCAACCTTGTATAAGAAGTCGAGCTTCTCCGCAGGTTTTTCATGGCCCTGCCTTCAGAAGCAGATTGCCAGGCCTGCCTTCTGAGGCACCTCCGGATGAATTTGAACCAACGGCCCCTTGGCTAGTAAAGTGCCTAAGCATTAGTGCTGCCTACCACCCCTGAGAGAGAGCCTTGTAGTCAGTCCTATGCTTACGGGTGTGTTTGGGCCTGCCCTTCAGACAAAGAGCTCCCGAGAGAAGGCATTAACTCATCTTTATGATCCAAGCACAG
Source organism: Tenrec ecaudatus (assembly GCF_050624435.1). NCBI lineage: Eukaryota > Metazoa > Chordata > Mammalia > Afrosoricida > Tenrecidae > Tenrec > Tenrec ecaudatus. Next base: position 85,620,062 of record NC_134536.1, read on the forward strand.
TGCTTGGCAGTAGAAGCCACTCTCACGGTGAGTGTGTGGGTGCGTATTTAAGGTAGGCGATCCGGATGCCCCTGTGTGTGTGTTATGGAGACGTAGGCAAGAAAGATGTCTGTCTCTGCACCTGTCTCGGGGTGGTCGTGTGTGGCACAATCATCGTTGTCACCAACGCAAAGCATTAATGACAGCTTTTCCCCTAAGAAAGTCCTCACAGGCCATTTCCACTGCATCTTGTACTTAATCCTGATTAAAAGTATCTTGTTTTTTCTTGCCTTTTGCACTGAAAATGAGCGCTTCTGAGGAGCCTTCTCCGCAGGAAGGATCTTACGGACATGCCCTGGTCTCCTCTGAGGGAGCAGGGGACGAGCCCGTGGGGATCTCGGGTCTTATTTTGTAGTGTGGTGTCACCGCGTCACCACATCTTTATCTGGAAGGCTCTTGCTCCTGGCCCGACCACCCCCACCTCATATTCGAAGTTTTCAACAAGAAGTCCTTTGATAAACTGCTGAGGTTCTTGGGTTTATTTTAAGAATGAATTCCACCCTGTGATCCCACAGTATGATTCGGTGCTTCGAGCCATGTCTTTAGAATGAGGACGGCGAAACTTGACCATTTCTGTCGAAATTCTGCCTCCCTTCGGAGAGCTGTCGGGGAGCAGTGTGTAGTTTTGATCGAGAGTATAAACAGACAGTGTGTGCTAACAGGCATTGCAGGCGAGAGCTCACATAAAACGGTCTTGAACATCCTACAGAGACGTAGGCACTAGCCCTGGACACATCACGTGTAGGTGGAGTGGCGCGGGCTGGGCGCTGGTTTTGACCTTGATGGCTGAGTGGGAGGGCTGTGCAGCCCTTGCTGAGGTTGTGGAGGGCTTAGTCTAGCCTTTGTGTGAAGGCTGGTGGCGAAACTAACGGACCAGCCAGTTCCTCTTCAGCTCCCTCCGCTACGGGCCCAGTTCTCGTCTCCTGTTGCTGTCGTAATTCCCAAAGGAGTTCATTGCATCCATTCGGATGTCTGCTCCCCTTCTCCTCCGTTCCCTTTAAGCCAGAGCTCAAAGGCTTTCGTCTCCCCTGAGACTGCCCCGGCCAGTGCCACCCACCCCTGCCCTGCCAAATCAGCTCTCTCAGTCGACCGGCACGTTCTCTCAACGCTCGCGCTCGGCTTTCCTGGGAAAGGAGGCAAAGCCAACCCCTTTGTACTGTGAAGGGCGTGCAGGTTTGCAGAGCAGGTGGCCACTTTGACGTGACAGCGTCACGCACTCCTTTGGACGGTCTGCTTCAGTCCCCTCCATCCACCAGCACTCAGCCCACTTCCTGCGCTGCTGCCGCCATACCCCCCACCACCTCCCCCCCACCGCAACTTTGGTCCCTATGTGTAAATGCTGCCCTTTTGATCTTAAGTGGCAGATTGTTCCAAGTGTGTCCCACAATGTCATTATTGTCTGTCTTAGAGCCTGTCTTTTGTTTGGCTGCAAATCGGGCTGCAGGAGTGAGTTCCGTACCGGCCCTGAAGCAGTTTCTCTCTGACCTCTAAGACTGGTCTCTCAGGAATTTGAGTTTTGTTCCCCCTTTCTCTTCTCTATCCAGACCCCAAACCGAGGCGGTGTCTACTCAGAGCGATCCTATAGGACAGGATACAGCTGCCCCTGTGAGTGTTTACTCTTTATGGGAGTAGACAGCCCTGTCTTTCTCTCTTGGTGTAGCTGGTGGTTTTGAACTGCTGAGCTTGCGGATTGCAGCATCATTCAGTATCACTCCTCCACCAGGGTTCCCTCCTCTCCAGGACCGCCTAATGTGATCCTTTTTCAGAGCAGTTTGGTGGTGGTCGTCAGGCCCCATCTAGTTCTTCTGGTTGGGAGTAGTAGAGTCGGATGTTTGCATGGTTCACTCACCCATTGAACGAATTGTTACCACGTGTCTTTCATTTTAATAGTAAATGTCAAACATACATGAAAATAAAATGAACGCCTCTATGTCTGTAAACCCAGCCTTGGCAGCGCTCACTCTGGGTCCATTCCTGTTCATTTATGTATCAACCAATCCCCCATCTTCCCTCACATACACACACTCATATACACACACAATTATTTGAAAGTAATTCCCTCCATTTGGGGATTTTTTTTCCACTTGGCTTCCATACTGCTGTAGTCTCCATTCCTTTCCTACCCACTGGCTGCTACTCAGTCGTCTACCCTCTGCACCGTCCCGACCACTACATATCATAGTGGCCCAAGTTCATTCACCTGCCCTTTCTCCAGACTCTGTTAAGTGATCCTTCCTAATCTCTGAACACCAATACCATCTAGATACAGACAATTTCCAAATGTATGCCTAGCCTGGATCTGTCTCCTGAATTCATGTCTTCTAGCTGACAACATTATCACGTAGATGTCTCGAAGGGACCGTGAACTTCATGCAGCAAAAACAGACCTTTCCTCTCTCTACAGTCGCCCTTCTCCCCCACCCATGGCCAGTGAGTCTATTTCCAGTCATAATGGCCCGCCTAGAGTGTCTGAGGCTTTGTAAATCTCTGGGAGGAGACAGCCTTGTCTTTCTCCCTCACAACACTGGTGCATCTGAACCAACAACCCTGCCGTTAGCAGTCCAGGTCTCCACACAGACTTCTCCACTTAATGGTTGCTGCATTTCTCCAGTTACTTCAGTCACCTGTAACTCCTCTCTCCATTTCCAAATCCATCAACAAGTGCTGTTGGCATTACCTTCAAACCAGAACGAGAATTTACAGTTCTCTACCCTTCCAGCGCTATGCCGTCGCTTGCCTGGACTGTTACCAATAGACTCCCAACCGATGCCCTTGTTTCCACCCTTGTCCCCCACCTCCCAGGCCTGTTCTCCACACAGCTGCCGGGTAATCATGTGAGAACATGCCACTCCAGTGCCTTTGTTCCATTCCGATGGAAATCCTAATGTGTACCATAGCCCACGAAGCCCTATACAACCTGACTCCCTGCTGCTGCCTCTCTTGCTTTTTTATTTTTAAATCATTTTATTGGGGGCTCGTACAGCTCTTATACATACATACATACATACATACATACATACATACATACATTGTGTCAAGCACATTTGTACAGATATTGCCATCATCATTTTCAAAGCATTTTCTTTCTACTTGAGCCCTTGATATCAGCTTGTTTTCCCCCTCCCCCACCCTCCCTCCCTCATGAGCCCTTGATAATTTAGAAAAATTTTTTTCATGTCTTACACTGACCGCTGTCTCTCTTCAGGTGTTTGTCCCCCTGGGAGGGGGTTATATGTAGATCATTGTGATCGGTTCCCCCTTTCTACCCCACCACCTTCCCTTTACCCTACTGGTATTGCTACTCTCATTATTGGTTCTGAGGGGCGTTATTTGTCCTGGATTCCCTGTGTTTCCGGTTCTTATCTGTACCCATGTACATGCTCTGGTCTAGCCAGATTTGTAAGGTAGAATTTGGAGGGGGAGGAAGCATTAAAGAACTAGAGAAAAGTTATATGTTTTATCAGAAGCTATACTGCACCCTGACTGGTTCGTATCTTCATTGTGACCTTTCTGTAAAAGGATGTCCAATTGTCTACAGATGGACTATGAGTCTTCACTCTGAACTCCCCCTCGTTCACATTGATAGGATTTTTTTTTCTGGGTCTTTGATGCCTGATCCCATAGACACCTCATGATCACACAGGCTGGTGTGCTTCTTCCATGTGGGCTTTGTTGCTTCTGAGCTAGATAGCCGCTTGTTTACCTTCAAGCCTTTAAGACCCCAGACACTATATCTTTTGATAGCCGGGCACCATCAGCTTTGTTCACCACATTTGCTTATGCACCCATTTTGTCTTCAGCCATCATGTAGGGAAGGTGAGCATCACAGAATGCTGGGGTATTAGAACAAAGTGTTCTTGCATTGAGGGAGTACTTGAGTGGAGGCCCAATGTCCATCTGCTACCTTAATACTTAACCTATAAATATATGTACATAGATCTATTTTCCTATCGATATATTTAAGTATATTTACATATGTACATGCCTGTATGTATAAGTGTCCTATGCCTACTAGTTCTTTCCTCTTTTTCTTTTTCTTTTCCTCCTGTCCCACTATCATGTTTGGCCTTCATTTGGGTTTCAGTAATTCCTCTCAGCTACATTGCCCTTGATCAAACCCCACCAAACATCCTATGCCCTCCTCACCATCGAATTTAGATCACTTGTTCCCTTGTCCCTGGGTTTGTTGACACCCCACTTCCTTTCCCCCACCTCTCCCTCTCCCATGTCCCCCCAGAGCCTTGGGTCCCATTGTTTTCTCCTCCAGATTGTTTATCCTGTCCATCTTATGTAGATGGACATCCAGAGACAATGTTCAGCACAAAAACAACACTCTTATTCTTATCCTCACTCATTCTGTGCACAGACACTGGCTTCTTTGTTGTCTCTACAACTTCCCAAGCATGCCCTCCACCCCCAAGTCATGGGGATGTTCTTTCCCTTCTACCTGGGGTCCTCTTCCCATATATATCCAGAAGGTTGACTGACTTCATTTCAGGTCTTTATCAAAAAGACCTTCCCTAACCCTCCTATCTAACTGCTACCCCACCTTTCCTTAGTTTTAATAAACATCTGAAGGCCTGACATACACATCTACTTGATTATGAATTCATTGATACTTCTCTCTAGAATGAGACTTCCATGTGAACTTAAAATTTGCTGATACTCATTGCTGTATCCCGCACTTAACCAGTCTAGCCTGTGCTCCATAGGGGATGTGCGCGCGCGTGTGTGTGTGTTTCAATTTCTACACTATAATTTAGTAATAGTGATTATATTCTCCAACTTACACAACTATTTTCACCCTCTTTTTATTTCTGAGTTGTTCCTTATTTGCAAAACTCATTGCCCTCTTTGGTTCCTATTTAGCCTTTCAAGTTGCTGCTGCTAATTTGACCCCATAAAGATAGTTCTTTATAAAGCATAGTGCTCAAGGCAGAATGTTGTAACTAGTTATACTAGTATTCGGTTTTAAGGTGACTTCCAAAGATATATTTGACATAACGACATAACGGGTATATTAGGGCACTAGTTTCAGGGACTCATCTACCCTCCATGGCTCCAGAAAGTCTAGACTCTACAAGAACATGATGGTCTGTTGTGCATTTCCTTCCCTTTTGATGCGTCTTCTATGGCACCTTTGATCACAATGTTCGGTAATGGGTGCCAGGTGCCATCCAGTTCTTCTGGTCTTGTGGCAAAGGAGGCAGTTGTTCATTGAGTCTATTAGTCACACCTTCTATGGCCTCCTCTCCCTGACTCTTTTTCTCAGTTGTCAGAGGGGAATAGAGCCCATTATTGTGCCTTTGATGGCCACTTGCCAACTTTTAAGACCCCAGGTACGAGGCACCAGACTAGAAGGCAAAACAGAAGCACCGAACACATTGCTAGGGCGATTAACAAGGGTGTACCACAAAACCATGATGGCGAGAGAGAGAGAGAGTAAAAAGTGATAGGGCCAGTTGAGAGGCTGCCTTAATAAACCAGGTGAGAGGTGAAACACCTGGCGTCGGGTGGTGTAACTAGAGGAAGATGAATGGGAGGGCCGTCTGGGGGAGGATCCTCAAGATTGAACAGGCAGTTGAGAAAGGTGACCATCAGGGTGGCCCTTAGGAGGGTGCACGGTAGTGCCTGTCACTGAAAACTGAGGAGTGGCGGGCTGATTGGGGCCTGGGGTGAAGAGGGACCTCTGAGCATGGTGAGCTTCGAGGTCCTTTCAAGATACTCAAGTGAACGGACTGTCCAAAGGGAAGGCAGAAATTAAGAATTGCCACTCAGGGAAGTCAAGGCTACTGGAAAGACTTCCAATTGGTCCACAGAGCAGTGCTGAGAAAGGTGCGGCAGGCAGAGGGTCCGAGACCCCCGCATCAATGAGTCGAAGAGCAAAGAAGCTGTACCCGAAAGAGCACGGGGTCAAGAAGGAAGCAGTGAGCCTCTGCCAGCCCACAGGGGCCAACAGAGAATCTCTCCTGCTGGAGGACGAGAACTGTAGTCCAATTGCTTTTGGAAAGTTGAGATTTCCAAGCACTGAGAAACCGAAACCCAAACTGCCATGGAGTCCATTGTGGCTTACAGCAACCCTGTGGGTCAGAAATTCAGCCGCCCGGTGGGGCTCTGAGACGAACCCTTCACAGAAGTAGACAGCCTGTCTTGCTCCCGTGCAGCGGCTAGCTGGGTTGAGCTGCTGGCCTTGCAGTTAGCTGCCTGACATAACCCACAATGTCACTAGGGCTCCTCAAGGACTGAGAAAGGGGTCTGAATTTGGTTGATGTGACCTGTACGAAGCATGATGAGGAGGGCTTGGGTCAAGAGGAAAAGCAGAAGAATCATAAGGAAATAGAGATGGTGGTGCTTGGGCTTCAATCTGTGAAAATAGAAACCTTAATGCCCTCCAGGATAGCTATTACATGGGGGTATGCCTGATGGTAGTGAACAGAGAGCTGCCCAACCAGTGTGTCACAGCATTAGGTGTTTCAGGAGATGCTGAAATTTAGCCCTAATGGTGGCCAGGTGAGGCCTGGACTCTTGTCTCCCTCCATCCAAGAAATGCTCTGGGCTCCTGAGAGGAAGAGCCCCGTGGCTCCCCAGACAGAAAGTACAATGACCAACATCAAGTACACACCCCATCTTGACTGGACCAGGCCATCTAAAGGGCATGGCACTATGTGTTAGTCTAGATGGACAAGAGAAACAAATTCATAGACACTCAGATATGTATAAGAAAGAGCTTTATATAAAAGAGCAATTGCATATTGAGAAAACATCCCAGCCCAGTCCAGATCAAGTCCATAAGTTGATTTTAGCCCATACATCCAATACCAATCCATAAATTTCTCATTGTACGCAGCACATGCAATGATGCTGAGTGCAGGAAGTTCACAGGCCAGTAGGTAGAAGGTCTTGTGGAATCAGTGGCAATGAAAGCATATCAACACAGGTGCGGGTCTCCACGTGTCTCCTCCAGCACTCCTGAGTGTCTCAATAGCAGGAAGGTGAAGGCAGAGGAGAGTGTGTGTCCCACTTCCAAGGATGGAGACGGGAGTTCCCAGAATCCTCAGGAGAAGGCCATGCCCACACAGAGGCATTATTGGCTAGGACCTGATTGACAGGCTGGACTCCACCCCTCCGCTCAAGTTGACAGGGGATTCTGTAACTGGAAGGCAACCTTGGAAGTACTAGGCACATGGCCCTGAATGAGGCTATTCAGGGCTCAGGGGTGGATGTCTTGCAGAAATTGGCCCAAGTTTCTGCATTCACCTAAGTCAGAACCATCTGTCCACTGTAACTGTCACGCATTCAGTAACATTCCTTTTAGGTAGAGGGAGAGCTTTAACCGTGCATGTACCTTCCACACTTTAGGTTCAATGTTACTTTGAAATAATTGATGTCAAAATTATCATATTGGATTACTCCATGTGCTTTATCACAAGAAATTTCAGCATTACTTATTTGTAGAATTAAGTGTTTGAGTTCTTTAAATATAAGTTCAACATTTGGGGAAAATTATTAAAAGCCACTTGTCACTTTTTATCACTGACTTGTACAAAGTTTGTCACTGACAGTGACTACTGTGAATTTGAAGTGATCCATTAGTAAAAAGCCTTGATCAGAATTTTCGGGTAGCCGTTTGAAGCATTAAACCTGATATAAAACAGTCATGTCCATTCAAGCACACTCAAGTTTCTCATTAGCACTTTGAAAAGATTTGATTCCATAGTCTCACACAAAGCCATATCTTCACTGGTACTTTGTGTTTTACTTTTTCTTACCACAGTTACATATTATAAAGAAAATGTAATGGATTTTTTTTCCTTCCACAAAGGCCCATCGAGATGCCCTAAATCTTTGGTTTGCCCTAGGATGTCGTTCACATATTTTCATTACCTGTGTGATGGGATGTGAAAGGGGCTGCGAAGCAAGGGTCTGGGGTCCCAGGATTGAGGAACGGCACAGATGGAACGGAGTTGATAAAAGGGAAGGGCCTCGGGGTTCTGTCGTCCAGATGGGGCGAAACATGAAACATGGGAAGAGTTGAGGGACTTGGAGACTAGGAACTAGTACAGGGACCACTGCTCAAGATCCGAGTGTAGAGCTATCTCCACAAGACATGGAGAAGGAGGATCAGCATGATGAAGGCGCGTTTCCATCTCCCTTCTCACCATGTTCTCGCATTCTAGGTAGTAAAGCTTTTTTGTCAAAATGACCGAAAAACAGCTCGCCTGCTCTAGGTAACTGAATTGTCCAAAGAGTGTAGATAGCTTGAAGTTAGTGCTTTGGCCTCTTTCTTGAGTCTCATATTTGTTCCCTGTTTTCCAAGAAGTCAGATTTTAATTCCATCCAGCAGAAAATAAAGATTTCGTTCCCAAAAGTTTAATTGCATTTCATTGCCTCTGGGTGGGCCTATCCCTGAACACATCATTGTGACCAGAGGAAAGCAATGCCTTCTTTGAATAGTTAGGGTCGTAATGAACAACCCCCAACGCAAACACTTCTGTCTTGGAAGAAGTACAGCCAGAATGCTCCTTAGAAGCAAGGATGTAGAGATTTTAGCTCTTGTTTGATGTCTTAGGCTGGGTTCTCTAAAGAAGCAAAACTAGTGAATATATATATACATACACACATACACACACACAGAAATTTATGTCCAGGAAATGGCTCACACAGTTGTGGAATTAGGCCAAGGTTCACATGCAGGTCTTAGGTCTTTGAGTCATTTGTTAATCTGGAGGCTTCTACTTGACTCATGTTGCTTTAGGGGTTGATGAGCCCCAAATGGCAGGCTGGTGACTGCAGCGGTGAATGAATTCAAAGTCAGCAGGCCGGGTTTGTGGCTGTTGAGGTGAATGAAAGAATCCAGGGATGACAACTTAAGTGGCTATGGCTGGCCACTGAAGACTCCCATCATCAAAAGGCAATATGGCAGGCCATTGGTTAAGTCCATGAATCAGTTATAGGGTTAAAGGATCCAGACCCAGAAGAAAGCAAAAAAGCTTTCCCAACGTGTCCACTTAACACTGGAAACAAGTCACCTTTTGAGGCAATTTTATTGTATCAGGACTGTGACCCCAGCAAGGGTCTTACATTCCATCCTAATCTTATCCCATTATGGAGACTTAAAATTGATTGGCTTCAATTACATTGGGTTAGGTCAGGTCATGGGGAATTACTAGGTGTCAACTGCCAAACAACTGAGAATCTGGGCCCAGCGTGTTGAAGCACAAATCCTATCACACTTGGTAAGATAGTGGGTCCCTGGCGAACAGGAGACCCTTAATAAGAGGGACTGACAGTGACTGCAACAATGGGCGCAAACATAGAAAGACTGAGGTTGACACAGGACCAGATGCCTCGTGAAAACAACACAGCTGAGGCACACCCCTGTAGCTAAGAACAGAATCGACTTTCTGATCTTTCTCTTCTTACAGCTGTTATTTCCTCTTGGCACTGCCTGAGCGTTTCATAGTAGTAATAAAACATTTGCCAATCCATAGCCCTGGTGATAGCGTAGTTATCCACTGGGCTGCTAACGGAGAGTCGGCACCTTGAAGCCACCCATGTTGCGTGGATGAAAGGCATTCTGCTCCTATAAAGCATTACAGTCTCAGATCCTACCCTGCCCTGTAGGATCACGGTATCAGAGTCAACTCGGTCGTGTGGGTGGGCTATGGCATGGGTTTTACACAATTAGAAAAACTAACTTTGGAGCAGAGTACTGGCGGGTTCCTGCCGGCTAGACGTTAGGTGTTGGCTTCTAGGTTGTGGGGTGGTTGAAGGCTTCAGGGACGCCAGGACGGCTGGGAGGACAATCACGGGGTGGTTAGGAAAAGTGGCTATATCCCAACTGGTGTTGCTATACAACAAATCCTGGAATTGCCTGTATTTTGTCCTTTCCACCTCCATAGGTAGACCAGGTTCCTTGAGGCTGTGAGTACCCCAAACCACATCAAACCCACTACCTTTAACTCCATTCTGACTCAGTGATCATACATAGGAGCTCAGAGAAAACCTATGGGACTAGACAGCCTCGCCTTTCTCCTGCAGAGAGGATGGTGGATTTGAACTTCTGACTTGGCAGTTAGCTGCCCAACACCTCACCTACCACGCCATAGGTCTTGTTTATTTCTGAACTTCCCATAGCACTTGACATGGTACATTTGTGCATTCAATTGTTCACTTAACAAACATGTCTTGAGCTCAAGGGATAGCCCTCCCTGGGTGAAAGCATTGGCCTCCAGAAGGCTGCACAGATTCAGGGAAAGGTGACGTTCCGTTTAAGCAGAGGAGGGAATAAGCAGAGTTTGGGGACACTGATAAGGCTATGGCGTTCAAAGTTGGATTTGATTGCAAATATTCTTCCCCAATACCTTGCTTATGGGGCTCCATGGGAGGGGCTGCTCGTGGGGACGCCAGGGCTGGAGGAAGGCCAGCAGCGAAGCCACTGGTTCAAGACGAGACGCAGGAGGAAAGTGAGCAGGAGGTTGGCCGGGATGAGCCCGCGTGAAGTAGGCGGAGGCGTTCGTGGACGCCTCCCCGAGAGTGAAAAGTCTTCTGTTTGGGCCGGCAGTAGCCTTGCAGAGCATCTGTCCCGTTTCATGGTGATCAAAGTGAGACGTGGACATGAAAGGCGACTCAAATCGGTTCCCACAGGGAGTCTCCTGCCTCGAGTCCTAACGCCCTCGGTTCTCTTCCCTGTGGAACTACGGATGGACATGGCTTTGACACCCCCCGCAGACCTGGGAGCCACTTCTCGTCTGGAATCGCGAGCCCCTTGGGGCCCTGCATGCCCCCGGACCACTGTGGAGTCTGCCCACGCGCTTCCAGGGTCAGCAGGGCACCCGGGTGAACTGAAGACCGCTCTGCGCGGCCCCGTGCGCCGAGTTGCACAACCCACAGCACGTGGCGACTCAGAAAAACTTGCTCTTGGTTGCCGTAGAAGGCAAACGCTCTTAAAATGAAGTTGAGCTATCTTTGGGTAGGATGCAAAACCGCCCATGGGTATATCACATCAGAAACGATGTGTGATTTCTTTCAGCCCCGCAACTCAAAAAAAAAAAAAAAAGATGAACAGATTTAACTGATGCTGTCTGAAAATAAATAAATAAAAGCTGCTTTGAGCCTGAAACCAAGTATTAAAAAGTTTTTGGATTTTTGTTTGTGTGTCGGTGTTGAAAGCATGAGTTGAGGGGGTTTGGAGAGGGAGAGGCCGTGGGGGACACACCTTTTCGGTGTAAAACCAACATGACCATGGCACTGAGTGCTTTAGCCCTGCACGTTTTCTACTGGGAATCAGCAAATTGCTAAGGTCACAGGAAGAAGGTTGTTTGGGAAGAACTTTCTGAATGGTCGTTGTCAATGTAAGCCATCCCGCACCTGCCTGAGGAGATGTCTTCTTCCCAGTGGGAAGCTGTGGTCAGCCCATGGGTGACCATGGGTTTGGAGGCAGACACTGGCCTTGGGGAGCACAAGAATTTGGACATCAGCTGGGGGGAGGGCAGGGCAGTGGCCCGGGGTCTCTGGCTCTCCCCAAGCAGCTCCCAGCCTGGTCTGCAGCGCACAGGCCTCCCCTCTGACTGAAGGGTAAGTTGAAGTTTGCACCTATTATGTAACAGGATTTTCTGGATGGCAGCAAACTGCCCTTCACAGGTCACCCGGTGTAAAAATAGGCAACGTATTAAATTTATTTAGTTGTGTAAGGACTCTGTGTCCCCCACTCCACTCTTTGGAGTGCAAGTTTATTCTTTAGTTCGCCTTTGTCTTTTTTAGAAAAGAGATTTAATGTGTTACATTGGTGCAGAAAATCAATGCTTCAGAATCAATGGTAATTTTCAGGCTGTTTAAAATTATTCACATGGCTGCCTAAGCCTGCTGCTGACAGGAAAAGAAAACATTCTGTGGCAGAGGAAATCTTCCGGTCTGAAACTTCACCTGTGTGTGTGTGTGTGTGTGTGTGGTGTGTGTGTGTGTGTGCGCGTGTGTGTGTGCGTGTATGTGTGTGTGCGTGTGTGTGTGCGTGCGTGTGTGTGTGTGCGTGTGTGTGTGTGCGTGTGTTTGTGTGTGTGTGTGCGCGTGTGTGTGTTTGTGTGTGTGTTTATGTGTGTGTCCGTGTGTGTGTGTCCATAGTGCTCCCTCTTAGAACCGAAGTGTGTTTATCCTGCAGCAGTAAGGACCCCCTGGAGGAACATGGTAACCCCTGGCAGAGCTGGTCAGTGTGCTCAATGACTGATGAGAGGCGACCGACCAGCCCGAGACACCTTGAAAGAAAGACCCGCTCATCCAGCTGTTGAAGCGCCATGGAAAGCTTTGATAGCTACATATTTACCACAACAGAATAGTCATAGGAAGAGCGGCACTAACCACAGGGAGCCCCAGAAGAAAACGTTCTGAACTTGATGGTGGTGACAGTGCACAAATCTTCTTCCTATGATTGAATGATTACATTGTATGATCTGAAGTATGTACCAATAAAACTATTTTTAATTGTAGTGATAATAAAGCAACAACCACAAAAACTCCTGTGGCAACACCGTTCTCCTCTGACACACAGGAGGTGGTCATGCGTTGGCATGCACTCAGTTGTCACGGGGTTGGTATGTGCTGTAGATTGCATCGTGAGTAAAGTTGAGTGGGCCGCCAGCTTTGCTCCCTAAAGACTGGATTGGGTGTTACGGGCAAGCAGGGTGGGTGGGTGGGTGGGAGCAGATAGCCAAGAAGCTCACAGTGCACAGAGGAGTAACAACAAATACCAGGTAGAAGGTGAGTGGGCGATGATGGGTGCGGACGGCACACGGAGACTCCCCGAGGCTGAGCTGGTCTTTGGTTGATTGGGAGGAATCGCTTCCCGATGGAGGGCCATGTGCACGCAGCAAAGCTAAGAGCGTGTGAAGGCAGCTCCATAAGCTATTATCCCCGTTTCCATTGGGCGGGGAGATGGGGTAGGGCTCAGAGGTTGGATGACAGGCCGGGAAGAGGCAGACTTTTCATTTTCTTCCTCCACAGGGCCTTGTAGTTGCATGGGTCCTGCGGGGGCGCGTCGTCTGGTCATCGCAGATTGTGCTGGTATAACACGTTCCGGGGGGACTCGTGGTGGTATGAGCAGTTAGGAATCAGGAGTCACTCGATCCTACAAGGTCGGGCCGGGTTTAGTATTATTGGGTGCCACAAAGGATCTTCAAGAAACAGAAGAGGCCGTTATGTTGGCACTTACTCTGAGGCTGAGGAGAGAACATGTCCAGTATAAAGCCCTGGGAAGGGATTTGCAGCAACGTGTATGCCGAAGGAATATTGATTACATCTGTTACCGATTCAGGTTTGCCTGGCTGGGAGTGGAGCCTTCGCTACGAGGCCAGGTTCCTTGGGTGCTAAAGCTAAGGCCCACTTGAGATTCCAGCTCTGAACAGGCTGGGTGCCTGTCCTCAGGCCTGATGCTTGTCACCCAAGGACACATTTCTGGGAACCTCCATTCCACCTCATCCTGGGCCCACGAAGCTTCCCATCTTCTGGGTTGTGCTAGTGCATAGTGTGCCTCTGTTGGTTTAGTAAAGGAGCACTCTGGTGGTGTAGAGCTGCTAGCTGCAAGGTCAGCAGTTCAAAACCACCCATCTCTCTGCTGGAGGAAAGTAAGACTTTCTTCTCCTGTGAAGAGTTACAGTCTTGGAAACCTACAGGGCCAGTTCTAAACTGTCCTGTGGCATCACTAGGAGTTGGAATTGACTTGAGGGCCATGATTTTGGTGTGGGGCGCAGGAATTAGTGAAAGCTGTCTCCTCTGGGCAGGATGGATCACTTAGGATGCACAGCTGATGAAGCCCGAAGTGAGCTGGTTCTCAGCCCTTTCCTGCATCCTCTGCGCAAGATAAGAGCTTGTCCTGGGTTTCTCTTACCACTCTTCCTGGAGCAAGCCAAGACCCCACGATGACTGTCCCTGTGCGTCAACCACCCCAGGAAAAACATCTCCACAAAACCCAGCCCCTGCATCATCCCAGCCAAGAATTAGGACTGGACAGTGCTTTCTAAGCCCTGGGGCTCGGTGACCACTCCTCATGGGACGTACGGGTCCAGGGGGGAAGAGATGGTGATCCAATCAATGGGACCTGGGAACCCAACCCCTGGAGCCTTGTTTTGAAGCGACCATGCTCTCGCTGCAGAAAACACAGCTATTGACAATAAATCACACCAGAGTGAAGGAACATGTGCAAAAGTCATTACTAAGATTGTCACTAAACACACCTGACACAATCGCTGCTCCTACAAATGATCACAAGCAGACAAGGCGCCCATAAACATCAGTGGGGCTCTCCAACTCAGCAGCCGCCTCCCGAGGCAACCAGGACGTTCATAGATGCCTGCTCTGGGGAAACACAGTTACTCTTTGTGTCTCTCTGAGACAACCTTTTACTTCACACTTCAGTTGTCTCTTGCTTTATCTGCAGAGACCGTGCTGAGGAATTGTACATAATGTGAATTTCGGTAATGCTAATAATTTATCATATAGTTTGCATTTCAGTGAAGACTTTTGAGGGGCTTTTAAGTTCCAGGGGTCTCTGCTTTCCAGAAAAAAAGTATAGACAAAGTTTGTGCATATGGAAACTATCTAGAGCTTCTACCTAAATACTGAAAGGATGCCATAATCCAAAACGTCTTAGAAGCCAGAAGCAATTTTATTTTGTCGGTCTGGAGCTGTCGTACTGGTGCACACCTGTCCCACGCAGGGCAGGACTCTCCTGTACTGCCCATTAGGCCATGGGCTACAGCCATGAAACGACGAAGTGAGGGTTAGAAGACTCCTTCGTTGTCTGGCACCTAAGAAGCTCTCCAACCTCCGGGTGCATCTGTGTGGACGAGAAAAGAAATCCCAGGACCCAGACTAACCAACCACCCACCACTCGGTTCACAGGAAACTTCTTGGAGGAGGGGGTTAAAGTTAGGGCTCTGTCAGTACAGAGTTAGGACACTGTTGCTTTTCATACTCCAGAGGCAGCTGCCCTCTCAGGTCGACTCTCTAAGGTTGGGGTTGCCAAGCCGAGATCGCTTTTCTCGTTTCCCTTTGCGTCTTCCACGCACGGGAGGGAGAGCATTCTCAGCCAGACTGAAGGCCTCCCGGTTGTCAGCATCCTCACTAGGAGTTGTTAGACGTGCTGATGGGTTGCTGGGTTTGGCCACCATATTGGAATCTAAAGAAAAATGAAGGAAGCAAAAATGTTGTAGCGAATGCCATCATGGGGTCTTAACATCAAGCCCAGGGAAAGGAGGTGGTCAGATGGCTTTGGGGTGAGAGCCAGCTTGCCTTTTCACTGGACCCTTAGGGATTTAGTTTCTCTGCCTCAGAGCCAAGGGACAGAGGGTGTGAGGGTCGAGAACCAAAGGCTCCAGAACCCTCTAGTGATCATATGACTCCATCCTTGGCCTCTGAATGAACATCCAAGACTTCGTTCCCTAGACTCTTAGGGAGGGGCCTCAAACACCCAACTGTGAAGGCTGGGTTAGGTCAATGAATGCTGAATAGCACGTCATTCCCTTGTACACCCCAAGGATTTTAATTGCTGTCCCCTCCTCTCCCTTCTCAAGGAGGGAAGATGGGGACCTCACATGCTCACCAGACTTGTAAAGTGACTTGTAAGTAAGCCATCCATCCCCATCCACTCCATCCATCTTCCACATGAAATCTGTGATCAGGAAAGCAGAGCTATTTTTTTCAATTGCCCCCAAACTCCCAGAGCAATTTCATCTAAGCGAACCAGGCCACACTGGTATTTTGTAAACAACCCCATGGCGTAAAGCAGTTCCCTTGCCAATGCACATGGCATGATGTTTTATTTTTGATGATTTCAGAGATTTAAAAATGTCAAAGAGATTCTGGGCTGTAACTGTCCCCACAGTGATTTTGTTATTCTGTGTAAAAAGAATGCAAGCCTCGCCACCACCCCTTTCAGAATAGTCCAAGCTGTGGGCTCTCCCCTCCTTTCTCAACCTCTTGCTACCACACCCCCGTCCTATTCATATTCTGATCTTCGATGCACTTGAAAAGATGTCATTTCAGATGTTCCTTCCAAAGAGAAAATTTTTCCTCAGGTTTTGAGAGCCTGCTGTCAAAAGACTCATTCTGCATTGCGGGCTGCGGGCTGCAGATGTGGGCGATCGGAGGCTAGAGAATCATATTTAATGGGGCAGAGCTGATGAGACCTCCCTGCTCCTCTGGCTGACCCACTGACCTTACCACTGGAACCCTGAGGGCGCACGAGGACGGCTGGTTTGGTCTGAGGTGCCACGGACAGGTGGTGGGAAGAACCCAGAGGACCAGCAACCCCTGTGCGAACTCTGCCCTCCTAGAGTGGCCTGCAAGGTCTAAGGACTGCTAAAAGGATGAGTCTATCTATCTGTCTCGGGAAGATACAGCCAGAGTGCTCCTGAAAGGCGAGGATCCAAAACATACTTTGGACATGTTTTCAGGAGCGCTCGGTCCCTGGAGAAGGACATGTTAGGTAAAGTAGAAGGCAGCAAAAAAAAAAAAAGAAAGAAAGAAAAGGCAAAAAGGACGGCCTTCAAGGAGATGGATTGACAGCATGGCTGCTACCACAATGGGCTCGGGTACAGGAGCCTTTGTGAGAATGGTGCAGGCATTCTTTGTGAGAATGCCTGGCAGTGTTTCCTCCTGTTGTGCATCAGGTTGGAACTGGCTCAGTGGCACCTAACAAGAACAGCAGCTGCAGCAGCCATAAAACTAGAGTCAGCCATCCACTCAGGCCTTACTAAGGCGGTATTCACAATCAAGGTTACCTTTGCACGCATTGGGGCAAGAGTCAGTTTGCCAAGCAAGTTAATCACATAACAAGAATTTGTGGGCAATCTTAAAACCATCTAATAAGACTAACTCAGACCTCTTTCGACAAGGATTGATGGCCTGTGTGTGTCAGTTGATGAAGGCGACCACATGTAGCTCTTCTTAAAGAGTAACTCAGACAAATCAACAGGCCAATGCCACACCAGCTAAACATGCGGTGGGGACGTGGGTGGGAAGGATACTGAAATCTGACTTGGGGGGTAGTGGAGCTTGGATGTCTTCCCAGTGGAAACTAGGTCTAAACTGAGATCTAAAAGCTACAAAGTAAAGAGGAAGTTTGGAAAAAATGCGCAGGCATCAGCCAGAGAAATAGAACTGCTAAGCTTGGAGATGGGGAGATATGAGGAAGTCTATGAGGATCGACAGGAAGAAGAAGAGAAAGAAGAAGGAGAAGGAGAAGAAAGCAACAGCAGCAAGTTTGGAATTAACTCCACGATCAGGCACAGAATAGGCTGAAGAATTATTTTACACAGAGGATTTGGATGGTCATTTGTATCTTTGTTCCTAGGAGGTAACCTCTACACCCTTAGAATTTCCCAGTGAGGGGTCTTGGTCATTCATGGAGGGTTCCAGACCACACCGCAGAGTGTATGATGAAGAGGTGACTCGTGGTAAACCTGGTCACTACAGAAAGACCTACCATGTGACATCTGCCGGAAATCTGGTGAGGAATGGGGGTGGACATTGAGTTTGATCATTCAACCAAAGATTCAGTCAATCGTTGCGACATAATGAAACAAATGCTGGGCCCTGATGCTCATGTGAAGCTTCCTGGTTGGTGATAGACAGCAATGCACCAGTACAGTCACACGGTTCTGGGACACAGACGTTCACATGTGAGACCCTGTGCTTCTCTTCTTCATGTTGATCCTGATTTGTATTCTTTGTAATAAAGCAGCAATTATAATGTTTTCCTGAGTTCTGTGAGTTGTTTTAGAAAATTATTGAACTTGAATGGGTAGTAGGAGACCCTTGAACTTGAAGCTAGTAGGTCAGAAGTACAATTGTCCTGTGGATCCCTTAGATTGTGGCTGCAGTATGGGAGCCCCGCCCAAATTTGTAGTCTGTTGTCCTAAGTGAAGGGAACCTGCGAACATCTGAACAGGGTCTTCCAGCTTGTTGGTGATCTAGTCTAAATACAGAAGGAGACTTGTTGTGGAAGATGATCTTCGTTGTGCTCTTGCAAAGACTGCCCCGAGAATGTCTGCTCTGTGAGAAAGAAGCTATCTCAACCTTCCCACTGACATTGGCCTTTTACTCATACTGTCGCAAAATGTAGTGACGTAGTTTACCGCTGTTCTGTTAAGAGTGTTACCCATGCTACACCATGCTCAAAGACAAAATTTCATTTATTTGTAATTAGAAATCGATATTTCACAATATAACTGCATATTGTTTTGTGATTCATCACTAGGCTTTCATTATGATCAATTAGTAACAATAAAAATACATCCTGCACATCAGTTATTTGCATGACGATTCGTAACTGTAGCACAATTACAGTCATGAAGTAACAAGGAAAATAATGTTCTGGTCGGGGGGGGGGGCGGGGGGCACCACCGCACGAGGACCTGTATGAAAGGGTGGCGGCGTGAGGAAGGTGGAGAAGCACCGCTCTAGAACAAACCTAGACGTCTGGAGGACTGTGTGTGCCACCTGGCCTGATTCTCATGGGAGCCCTCCAGGAGTTGGACACTTGAGTGAGGATAACAGACTTTGAGAAATAGTTGAACTGCGCCCTCAGCCACCAAGAATTTGGTGCTAATTACACATAACAGCAGGCTCATTTGCATATTAACCACAAAATGTACTAATTACAAATCAGCTATATCTATTCATTAAAGTGAGCCCGGGAGGCCTTTTTCCTTGGAACGGTTTGCTAGTATTTAGTTAAACGACTGTGTGTGCACCTGGAAATAATAGCAGTTCCATTTCTTGTCTGCCATTGTGTCAGTCAAGGATGCAAGTTTTATGAAAGCAGACTGCCACATCTTTGTCCTAGGGAGTGACTGGTGGGTTTGAACTGTCAACCTTATGGTATCGCCCAACCCATAGCACCACCAGCACTCCCTATTTTCTTTCTCCTTCCAGTTCCCATTGACCAAAACTGCTGTGTCTGGACTCAGCCCCCCCTGACTGACAGAGGAGGAAGGGGCTAGACGCCTCGAAAAGCCAAAGGCTTGTGATCCTGGGTGCTGGGTCTTTTGTTCTCTCGTTATTGTCAAGCCTGGCCGCCAACCTCCAACACAGAGGGCAGCCTTTGGAGGCCTGGCAAAGTGCCCCTCCTACAGGCCAAGTCACTTGCCCGGGGCCAAAGGGAAGCCTTACCGCTCACCCGGCAGCCTCTGCGGGGCAGCGAGCCTATGCTGTGCAGTTTTCAGGATGCTGCACTGGGCCGTGGGACCAGCCTTGTTCGCCTCCTCACCCACCGAGGCCCCAGCAGGAGCGCCCCGGAGAGTCCGGGGCCGCGCAGTGAAAGCACCGCCCTGTGCAGGCCCTTCAGCGGCCTCACAAGGACATCGCCTTCAAAAGGATGGCCCGCCAGAGAAGACCTGGCCAATTCGTCCTCGAGAGAGGAACCAGGGGTTCTGATGTTAGTAATCAAGACCATATCGTCTGTTTCATGGTTTTTAGGTCTGCCGTGGAGTCGATTCCAACCCACGAGCAGCGTGGAGTTGTTCCGAGGTTTCCAAGAGGGAGGCCTTCTGGGAGCAGATCCCGGGCCGTCTCTGGGGGAGCGGGCGGGGTCCAGCTCCCAGCTTTTCTGTGAGTGGCCGCGCACTTACGTGGTTGGCACCCAGAGCCTGCTTGGTAACACAAGAGACCGATGGCGAGGGCCGGTCTGTTTGGGTGGCAGATTTCACGCCGGGCTGGGGCTCAGTGTCTCACTGACATCATCTTAGCACATGGGCACTGGGCACGTTCAGAGGGGGTGCTCACACAACGATGGTGAGGGGACAAGGGCTGCGCTCAAAGCACCTGATCGTGTCACTTGGGTATTATCCTGCCACAGCCCAGGTGGACAAAGTGGGGGAGTTGGGGAGAAGCAACGCGATGGAACCCGCTTGAAAAGGTGCGGGCAAAGCTCAGCATAGTGTGGCCATGAAAACGGTCCAGGAAAAGGCAAGGCGCCTCCCCATCCAGCCACAGCATAGCGACCGATGGATGGCAGGCAGGTCTGTTTCGCAGCCAGGAGCTGGGAGCTGGAGGAGCTCCGGGGTTACTTGTTCCTTCTCTTCTCCCTCCCCGCCCCCCTGGTCCTGGTTCTGCAGTGGAACCCACTGTAAACAAGCAAGCCTTTGGAATCCCGCGCCAGCCCGGGGGTGTGTCCTCCATCGGCATCTTGTCTAGACTTCCCACGGCTCCTGCAGGCGCTCCAAGCTCCGGGCTGATCTGATCGTTAGCCACAGGTTTGACAGGCAGTGAGCTCACGCGGATGCTGCCTGATGGCTCCCATGGCTCCCGGTGCCTGAAGAAACGAGTTAGTAATTTCAGCTGTGGCGGGAGGGAGTTCCCAGAGGCAGAATCACACTTTCCATCCGAAATTAAAGCTCCATTTGGTTGAATTGTTGTTGATTTTATCAGACGCGCGCCAATGCTGATTCCATACGCGGAAATAAATAAATAATTAGCGGTGCCTTCGCGGGGACAGATCCCCATCAAGCTCTCGGCTGCCTCTCCGGCTATTTTCATCCACCCAACAGTCCTGAGCTGTCTCCCTCCTTGTCTATTTTCTCTCCCTTCCCCACGCTTCTCCCACCCTGACCAGACACAGACAAGCGCCAGTGTCTTGCTGGATGTCTGTCTCCTCGGGCTGCGTCGGTTATAATTTTAGAATGGAAGTCCCTTAAGAGCGAGAATAGTTCCTTCATCCGAGGGTGACAGGCAGAAATCTGGCAGCACCCATTTCAATATTAGATTAGATTGAAGACCATAAGGAAACGTGGCCGGCTGTGACTCTGGCTACAGTTTGGGGGCAACGTCCCGCCATATGTGGGGCTAGGATGGAGTGTGCCAGGCCTCTGGGTGGGGGGGACCATGGTCTCCCAAGAACACCAGAGACAGACCCTCAGAGGCAGCCTCTCCTGGGGTCCTCAGGAGGAAACCAGCGGACGGTTGGTGGGGTCTGCAGTGACTTCCAAAGGTGGCCCGAGTGACCAGTGGAAAGAGTGGGGCTGGGGGGCTATCAAGTTCCAGAGGAGGCCATGGAAGGCCCCGCGACAGCAGTGGCTGCAGAGGTGAGAGGAGTCGAGGCTTTGGAGAGGGGCGTATGTGGCACGGTTATGGGGACAGTGTCTGTTAGCCCCACATGCCAGTGTCTGGCTCAGAGGGCTGGGCATGCCTGCCTGCGGTCTCTCAAAGAAGCCACTGGCCACAGGTAGCACTTGAGCACGTGAGCAGTGGTCCCTATGACGGAAGTCTGAGCGGCTCAGAGCCACCGGTGGCCAGCTGCTCCTGTGGTGCTGGGCGGAGCAGGGGCAGCAGCTGGCAGGCTGCAGTCTTCCCCAAGGCCCAGAAGTGGTAGGCCCGGTGGGCTCTCGGGAGCTGAGCAAGAAGGGAAGCACCACCCTTTGAAAGAAGCTGGAAGGAGGCTTAGCCGGCATTTGGTCCGCGGTGCATCCCCAGAAGAGGAAGCTGGATCCAGCAGGTTCGTTCTCGTGATGTTGTTGGGAGGGCAGAGGAGGTGGGCAGGAGCAGATAAATCAGGAAGATTCCCTCACCCCCCCCCACCTCTACAGTCCAGCAAGCACTTCAAGACGAGAACCTTAGAGCATGGAGTTGGAGAACTGACATTGAGAGTGAGACAGAAAAGGAGGCAGATCACAGGAGGCCCAGCCGTCCAGAAGGTCCGGAGCAGCACCCCGTGACCTCGCCCCCTGCAGGTGCCTCACCTGCTGGTGCCTCACCTGCCCGCTCAGAGTCGGGAATAGTGTCCCTGATCAAGGCACGTGACCATGATGGACCGTTCACTGGAAGAGGTCTAGGGATGGAGCTAGGCGGGAGGGGGGGGGGACAACTCCCTGGCGAGCTAGGGCTGATGGGTGGAGGCTGCCCAGAGCTCCCGATGGTCCAGTCCCTTCTCTGTCCTGCTCTGGTTGCGGTCTTCCTGGCCAGTGCGCCCACCTTCACTGATTCAGGCTCCAGGGGCTAGTCCAGCTGCCGGGCATTAGGGCGGGTGGGCTGTTCTCTGCAGCCCTGCAGGGGCCCGAGGCAGAGAGGAGCAAAGAGGCTCTTGGCTGTTGAGGGGGTGGGCGCCAAAGGAGCAGTTTAAATCGGAGGTCCAGTTCCTGCTGGGATGGGAAGAGACCAGGGAGTGTCAGAAAACACCGCTTCCCCTCCCCCTGCCCTGGTGAACCACGTTTACAGTAAGAAACCGGCAGGGGTATGTACCTGATTCTGATCTTGAAAGTGAAGAGCTGTTTCTTGGTGCTCACTTTTCCTATGACTAAGGAGCCCCGGGTGAGGCACCTGGCACGTGTGGCTAAGCACTGGCTATCTGGCTAACGGTTCGCTGCTGGGACCCACCCAGATGTGCCTTGGAAGACATGCCTGGTGAGCTGATCCCAACAGGGCATCACCCCTCGAAAGCCCTATAGAGTTGTTGGGCTGCCCAGAAGCAGAATTTATTGCCCCAGCAACTGACAACATCTTCCTTGCCTGGGTGACACCAGGCTCTTGCGTCAGCCCAGGCAGAGGCACGGGCCGTGTGAGGGGAGAGCTGCACGTCCTGATCATTTCTGAGGCGTCCCGGTCAGCCAGGGCTGGGCCAGCTAGGAGCGGGAAGATTCCCCCACTCTCTCGTCACACCAGGGCTGTGAGGGGCACAACCCTGCTCTGACTCCCCTTCTCTCAATCTCTCCCTCCAGCCAAAAGCCCTCTGGAAAGTTTTCAAAAGCAAAAGTGTTACTTCAATGGCTAAGGTATATCTGATCCAGTCCATGGTCTTTTCAATCACCTCTTATACACGTGAAAACTGGACAATGGACCGAGAAAAGAGGAAGAAGAATCAACGCAGTTGAGCTGTGGTGTGGGCAAAGAATATTGACTCTGCTTTGGGTTGTCAGACCTAGTCTATTTTAGAAGAAATACCACCGGCATGCTTCTTAGAAGCAACGATAGCAAGACTCTCTTTGTACACATCCCCAGGAAAGGACCAGTTACTAGAAATGACAGCCTGTTTGGTCAAGTAGCGGGTCAGTGAAAGCGAGGGGAGAGGCACTAATGATCATGCGAATGATACAGGGCCAGGCAATGTTCTGTTCTGTGATAAGCACATCGAGATGGCCAGGGGCCAGAGCCAATTGACGGCCGCGGACAACAGCACCGACCCATCCATCCACCCACCCATTCAATAACAACTTGTTATTTTGAATCTTTTGCAAGCATCCGGTCCAGAAGGGATGACTAACTTCTTCCGAGGACTGCATTGCCAGGGAGGCGTGTGTCTGAATGGAGGGAGGTCCAGCCCAGCAGAGTGGCACAATGAGGAGGTGACTGAGGGAGAGGGACTTGGTCTCGCTTCCTGGGAAGGGCCATAGAGTCCGGCTGAGCTTTTCCAGGAGGCGGCTGGCCATTCACTCATTCTCTCACTCACTGCCCTCCAGGCAACTCCGACACATAGAGATCCTTTAGGGTGGGGCAGAACTGCTCCTATGGAATCCCTCCTCTTTCTCCCACAGAGCAGCTGATGGTTTCGAACTGCCAACTTGGCGGTTAGCAGCCCAGTGTCAACCATGCACCACCCAGGGCTCCTTTACTACAGGAGCATCCGAGCGGTGGGCTTAGTCTTGGAGGGGTTGTAACTCGACAGAGAAGCCAGTGGAAACATTAACAGCAAGTGCCACAGTTCAGGGACCACTGCTGCCCATGCAGTAGGACATTTTTTAAACTTGAGATCTAGCACTGTGGTCAAATAAGGAGTCCTGGTGGCATCGGGGTTAAAGCTCCCAGCTGCTAACTAAAAGGTCTGTGGTTCGAACCAACCAACCGTGCCATGAAGGAAAGATGTGGCACTCTGCTTCCACAAAGATGTACAGCCCTGCCAGCCCTGCGGGTCAGTTCTACTCTGTGCCAGAGAGGGGCGATGAGTCAGGATCCACTCAATGACAGTACTTGGACTTGGGGGTGGGGGCTGACGATGGAATATATATAACGTCACGCGTGCCATTTTAACCACTTTTTCAAGTACAGTTTAGTGGTATTAATTACGTCTCATGTGCCATAACTATCACCACTATTGGTCCTCATGTTTTCATCACCCCAAGAGAACTTCGCCAATATCCTGCGTCAATACTGTTCCAGGTATGATCACCAAACGCTACCTAAGAAGCTCGCTTTGCAGGTTATCTATCCCAAGGACATTTCTTCCATGGATACCTGTGTCTGTGCGCTCAAGCATCACCTCTCAGCAAATGAACTCTCTCCGGCAAACATTCCAAGGCCACGAAGCATGTAGAAATGGAGAGAGGCATCCACTTGTCTAAAGAGTCTGAACATCTCCCAGAGCCAGTCAACGAGAAAAGCATAGCTGTGCCTCTGCACAGATTTCAAATAAAAATCATTGGGATTTGGGGCTCAAGAAATTGCTACCACCAACCTCCTCCCCCACTTCCTCCCCCTCCCTTTGTCTTTGAGTGGTCATTTGTGTTGTCGGCAGTACTGGCCAGAGCAGGAAGCCATCCTTGCCAGGGCGTGAGTGCATCCTCAGGACGGTGAGCGCCTGCCCTGCGGGGCTCCAGCTCCCCTGCACCAGGAGCGAGAAGGCCGCTCACGTGCCTGAAGAAGTTCATCAGTTTATTCATGCTCCGTTCCTTGAGCAGCCAGGCAAAGTGTTGTGTTCAATAACAAAACGGTACAAGTAGTGCCAATTGTGGGATGATCAATTCCACTCCAAAAACACCCGGAAAACGTTGGCTTTTAAGACATATAAACAGTAACGCCGAAAGAAGAGAAACCACATTTCCTAAGGATGACAAGCCGAGAACGCTCAGCTTGTCTCACTTTTGCTCCAGCGGGGATCGCTTGGGAAAGGCGACTGGCGCCTTCTCAGAGGCGGCATGATTCCCAGTGTCGTCCCTAGGTGGCGCGAGTGGCCGCACGCCCAAAAACTAACAGGAAAGTTGTGGTTTGGGCCCACCCAGAGGCACAACCTCACAATAACCAAACTCCACACTCATGGCCATCAAATAAATTCTGACTCAGAGCGACCCAGCAGAACTGCCCTGGGAGTTTCGTTGAGCATCTTTACCCAGGTCACCGAAGGGTTGGTTTGGCAATGATGACCAGGCTCTTAAGTGACAACTGCAGTAGTCCACACCAGCTTCGGCCAACCTTAAATAGCTGCTATAACACAAATACCACAAGTGAGTGCCTTTAAAGAGCAAACATGTCTTTTCTTACCATTTTGGAGATCTGGGTCTCGATCATGTTGCTTCATCATGGTCCGGGCTCTGGTATTCCTTGGTCCTGAGGCGTCCCTGGAATTGTAGATGACCCTCACATGGCATCTGCCCTTCCCCACCAGTGTCTCTGTACGTGCGGGTTCTTTTATAACTCAGAAGTGATTAGATATAGGATCCACCCTATACTGGTATGGCATCATGAACAGCACACACAACCACACACACACACACACACACACACACACACACACACACACAAGTAAGGGCCGGGAATCCAATGCATACTTGTATTTTGGGAGATGAAATTCACTCCAAAGCTATTCTATAAGTGTTTCCCCTTTTCATCATCCAGTTTGCTTCTGTCTGTTGGGAGTTGTTGAAGCCAATTCATAGTCAAAGATAGACTGGAGCTGATCTTGCTCAGCTAGGAGTTGGAAAGTGTGCATTTAAATTGTAACACCCACACACCCCTCTCTGAAGATGGTCAGAGTGCAGGGCGCACTAACCATAGCTGCAGCTCTTTCACCAGCGGACATTGCCTGGCATTGCCTCCCTGGCCTTGCCTCGGCCCTGCCCAGCATCCCGTGTATAAGTGGGAAGCGGCGAATGTGCTCCACTGCCCTCATTTCTCGCCACTTCTCTCACGAGCCCTCCTCTGAGCACCCTGAAGGCTCCGTGGGCTTGTTATGACTTTGTCTCGCTAACTGAATCATCCCCCAATCTCCCCAGATGCTGGTCTGCACTCTGATACTGTCTGGCAATATGAATTAATTTTCCTCATGAGGTAAGAAAAATAAAACCCAGTTATCCCTTCTGTGTTTGGTAGAGGAGTAAGAATTAATGTGAGTTGTATCTCCAGAATGTAACTTTATTAGTCATAATTCTCCAGAGAAACAGAACCAACATATGCACACATATATATACATATCCATAAGTGTATGTGTGTGTACGTACGTACATGGAGAGAGATTTATTTTAAGGAAATGACTCATGCAATTGTGTGGGCAGACAAGTCCCAAATCCATAAGTCAGGAAGCAGGTCCGAAATTCCAGAAGGAAATCTATATTACAGTCTTGAAAAAGGATACCTCCTTCAGGCAAACTTAATTATCGCTCTTAAGGCCTTCAACAGATTAGATGAAGCCTGGCCATGTTGTGGAGGATAAGCCACTTCTCTTATAGTCAATTATTGTTTGCAAATGTTAATCATATCAAAATATCTTCACAGCAACATTAAGACTAATGCTTGACCAAAGAAGTAAGCATCAAGCCTAGCCAAGTGAGTGCAGCAGTTGAACCATCACAGTCGCCCACGGGCTCAGAGATGCCCTGAGTAGAAGGCTGGCTCCCCTAGTACACAGCACAGGTCTACAGGTCAAGGCTAGTCTCTGTGAGCACCTCCTTACAAGTAGTTAAACTCACCCTGATGTCTGAGCACAGCACTTTCTGATAAAACTAAATCAGGACTTCTGATTCCTGACAAAATGAAGTGGATTCCACATTTTCTTTCCTCTGACACTTGGTGGTAAAGCATTTATACCTTGGGCTGAAATCTTAAAGTCAGCAGTTCAAAACCACCAGGGAGAAAGATGGCACTTTCTACTCCCATAAAGAGTTGGTCTCAGAAACTTACCAGGGTCATTGAGTTGAAATATGGAAAGATTCTATGGAAAAAATATTGAACAATGCAGGAATCATAAAAATGAGATGGAAAGAATACACAGAATCATTGTACCAAAAGACCTAGTTGACATTCAACCATTTCAAGAGAAAGCATATGAACAAGAACCAATTGTACCGAAGGAAGATTTCTAAGCAGCACTCGAGGCATTAGACAATAACAAGGCTCCAGGAATTGCTGGGATACCAATTGAAACGCTTAACAAGCTGATGAAGCACTGGAAGCACTCACTCATCTATGCCAGGAAATCTGGAAGAGAGTTACCTAGCCAACTGACTGGAAAAGATCCATATTTGTACCCTTCCAAAGAAAGGTGACCCAACAGAATGCAAAAATTATAGAACATTATCATTGATATCACATGCAAGTAAAATCTTGCTGAAGACCATCCAAGAAGAGTTGCAGCAGTTCATTAACAGGGCGTTGCCAGAAGTTCAAGCTGAATTCAGAAAAGGATGTGAATAAGGTATATCAGTGCTGATGTCTGATGGATCTTGGCTGAAAGCAGAGAATAACAGAAAATTTTTTATTTGTGTTCTATTGATTATACAAAGCCATTGGACTGTGTAGATCATAACCAACTATGGCTAACATTGAGAAGAATGTGGGACTTCTAGACACTGATGAGTGTGCTCATGCGGAAGCTATCATGTATCAAGAGGAAGTTGTCCTAACAGAATAAGGGCATGGTTTAAAGTCAGGTAAGGTGTGCTTCAGGGTTCTATCTTTTTACCATTCTTGTTCAAACTGTATGCGGAGCAAAGAATCGGAGAAGCCAGAGTATGGAGAAGAAGAATGTGGCATCAGGATTGGAGGAAGGCTTATTAACAACCTGCAATACATGGATGACGCAACCTCGCTTGCTGAATGTGCGGAGGACTTAAAGCTGATGAATATCAAACTTTCAGTATGGATTCTAATGTAATGTAAAGAATACCCAGATCCCCACAACTGGAACAATAGCTAACATAATGGTAAATGGAAGAGAGTTATCGAGGATTTTCTCTTGCTTGTATCAACAATCAATGATCATGGAAGCTACAGTCAAGAAATTAAAGGATACATTACATTGGGGAAATCTGCTGCACATGACCTCTTTAACTTGATGAAGAGCAAGGATTTTACTTTGAGGACTGAGTTAATCTGGGTCAACTAGAGAAGCAAATCCAGAAAGATACTCATTTGTGTATAAGAAAGAACTTTCTATACAAGAGCAGTTGAATATTGAGAAAACATCCCAGCCCAGTCCAGATCAAGTTCATAAGTCCGGTATTAGCTCATATGTCTGATGCCAATCTATAAATTCCTCTTCAGGCTCATGAAACACATGCAATGATGTAGAATGCAGAATGAGCCCAGGTTAGTGGGTGAAAAGTCTTGTGGATCCAGTGACAGCAGAAACATCTCAGTGTTGGCAGGGGTCTCCACACGGCTATCCAGCTCCAAAACTCTGGCTGGGAGTCTCCCAGGGAGTGAGCCTGCATCCTGCCTCCAGCGAGCTATTTATCTCCTTAGCACCTCCAAATGAGGTCATCAAACTGCGACTTGATTGACAGGCTAAACTCCACCCCTTCACTCTTAAGCCTCTAAAATTGACAACAGATTGTGTAACTACAAGAACTAAGGAGCGCCTGACCCAAATCATGGTATTTTCAATTGCTCCATATGTATGTGAAAATTGGATATTGAATAAGGAAGACTGAAGAAGAATGGATACATTTGAATTGCAGTGCTGGGGAAAGAATATTAAAAGTACCATGGATTCCCAAAAGAATAAATAGATCTGTCTTGGAAGCAGTACAAGCAGACTACTCTTTAGAAGCAAGGTAGGAGAGATTTTGCCTCACACACTTTGGACATATTATCAGGAGAGACCAGTCCCTTGGAAAGGACATTAAGCTTGGCGAATAAAGCAGGGGGGCAGAACAAAAGATGGCCCTCGATGAGGAGGATTGACACAGTGATTGCAACCATGGACTCAAACCTAGCAGTTGTGAGGAAGGCCCAGGACCAGGCGGTGCTGGCTCTAGTGCCCAGTGTTGCTGTGAGCCAGCGCTGACTGGATGGCGCCTCAAGAGCACGTGATTGGAAGATGCCAGAGCAGTGTGGCGGCGACTCCAACTAAAATTCCAGCGAATACAGCAGGTGATGCCAGCTCTTTGGGGCAGAGTGGGACCACGTCACAGGGCTTCTGAGGCTCTACATTTTTATGGGAACAGAGTGCTACAACCTTCTCCTTAGTAGTTGCTGGTAAAGCTCAACCTTTCTGTTAGCAGCTGCTTTAACCCCTGTGATACCAGGGCTCTATCACCAAAATTGTCCAAAATATCACCTCTCAAACATTGTGACCACATAAGGCAATGTTATAACTTTTCCCTTTCCATAGTCTATTACTACTAGAAGGTTTCAAGAAGTTCATGGAAAAAATCCATTCTCTTTCATTTCATATTGCTAATACTGCCCCTTGTTTTGTTTTTAAATTATTGAGTTACATTTGACACATGGTATGATTCAGTAGTTGAGTCATATGAAGTAGGATTGTGCAATTGTTGCAACAATCACCTTTGGAACCTTTTCTTCCTTTTTGTACCCATTGCTGTTCACGTCCCATCCTCCCCTTCCATGCGTCCAGGCAATACAAGATGTCATTCAGCTTCCATGTGGGACATTTCCCCCTTATTCTTCCTGTTACTGATTTTAAATTGGATAATGATGTGGTCAGAATATATGCTTTGTATTATTTTTATGTTTTTGATTTATTGATTTTTGCTTTGTCTATTAGGTCTATTTTTGAGGAATGATTCATGGGCATTGGAAAAGAATGTGCATTTTGCAGCTGTTGGGTCGGGTGTTCTGTATATGTCTATGTCTATCCCCATGAAGTCAATTGGGCTGATTATGGTGTCTAGATTTATTGTAGCCACGTTTCTGTGCCATGGTTCTGTTCTTCATTTAAAGTCGTTCTATTCTTCATCTACTACTATTGTGGAACTCTTTCTCTCTTCAATGCTATTACAGTAGGGTTTTTGGTTTGTTTGTTTTTGATCACTGCCATTAAGTGCACAAATATTTACTAAGGGTATATCCTCCTGGAAAATATTTCCCTTCTTTGTCCTTTGCGGTGGATTATGCTTTAAAGTCAACTTTATCAGAGACTAATATCACCATTCCTGATCTTTAAAAAAATTCCATTATTTGGTTTTTAGCTTTTAAAATATATTTTTATCCCTTATAGACAACATATTGATGAGTTGATTTTCAAAGGTCTGTTCTGCCACTCTGTTTCTTGACCACTATATTGGAACCACTTATTCGATGTGGTCCTGTGGGTCCGTGTGTGTGCGCATGTGCACACGCGTGTGGTGTGGATGGTTTCTTTGTGTTGCTTAGATGTGGGTGCTGAGTCCTGTTTGTTTGTGTATCTGCTTTTTGGTTCCTTCCTTGCTCATTGGGGTCATCTTGACCAAAGCAGGTGGCCAGGACTTTCTCCCATTGTACCACAGAGTGGGGTGGAACCACCAACCTGCCTGGGACTACATGAGCACAACTGTTCATGCCATCCAGGTGCCTTAAGGCACAGCCTACCATCAAGAATATAGAAGAACTCAATAAAGCCATCAACATGCAACATCTAACACTTACACGCCACTCCACCCACAATGGCAGAATATACATTTATTTCAAATGTACTTGGAGCATTCATCAAGATGACTGTATTTGGAACATTAAACAGACTTTCTACACTTACATGACTTACAATCATATGAAGTCTGTTCTCTGGACATTAGATAAATAATAGGAAAAATCATCCAGCATGTCAGAATTAGCAATACACTTCTAAATAATGTATTAGTCAAAGAGGAAGTCTCAAGAGAAATTTTTAAAACTATGAAATTAGATGAAAATACAATATATAAGAATCTGTTGGGTAGAGCTATGCAGAGTTTAGGAGGGAATTTATTATTACTAAATGTGTATATTAGAAAATAAAGGATTCACATCAATATTAAAGTTTGCATTTCAAGAGCTGAAAACAAGGAGAGAGAAAAACAATGCAAACTATCAGCAAAGTAAGCAGAAGGCAGGAAATAGTAAGGCAGGAACAGAAATGAATACACTTGAAAACAAAAACAATAGAGAACATGGTTCTCTAAACTAAGAGATTCTCTGAAACTCAAAGCTAGTACTTTGGAAAGAGCAATACAAGGGACTAACCTGTAACAATATTGATAGAGAAAAAAAAGACACAAATGACCAATATCAAGAATGAAAAAGTATTACTACAAACCACACAAATAAGGAAAGGATAATAAGGGACTAATCCAAATAATTCTACACATATGAAGCTGACAACCTACATGAAACGGATCAACTCCTCAAAAACCATCAGCTACTGAAACGCCCCCAAACCCCGTCTCTACCAAGGAAATGGAGCTCGTAGTTAAAAATCTTCTGAAAAATAAATATCTGGGTTCAGATGGTTCACTGGCGATTTAGAAATATCTGGGTTCAGATGGTTCACTGGCGATTTCTAAATATCTGGGTTCAGATGGTTCACTGGCGATTTCTACCAATCACTTAAGGACTGACCTTAGTTCTACACAATCTCCTTCAGAAAACAGAAACAAAAGGGAACACTTCTCAATTCATTCCGAGTCCAGCATGAACACAATACCCAAACAGTGCAAAGAAACGAAACAAAAGACTAAAGCAAGAACAAAGCAACAATCCATCAAACCCAAGCAAGTAAACAAAATTGAGAAAAAGCAAACAAAGCAAAAGAGAGAAAACTACAGACCAGTACTCTACATGACCATGGGTATAAAAGTCCTCAGTAAAACATTAATATACCGAACCCAGCAGTATAAAAATAGAGTGGTGCACGATAGCCAGTACAACACCATGCTGTCTTTAGCTGCAGATAACAGAATTGTGTCTGTACAACTTCCCCCAAACTACACAAGAACTTCCAGAGCTGAAAAGAGAGTTTGTCAAGATTTCAGGATAAAATTTATTTATTTTATTTAATCATTTTAGGGGGGGACTCTTATAGCTCTTATAACAATCTATACATCCATTGTGTCAAGCACATTTGTACATATATTGTCATCATCCTTTTGAAAACATTTCCTTTCTATTCGAGCCCTTGCTATCAGCTCCTCATTTTTTTTTCAGGATGCAATTTCAACACATAAAAAGTCATTCATGCTTCAAGCAGAACAATCAGCATGGACATAATGAGAATGTGCAACCATTGAGCAGAATGTAGCCAATACTACTGAAAACTTTTGTAGAAACTATTGAATGACGATGTAAAATGTTGTGTAAACCTTCACTGGAAACACAATAATGTATTATTTAAAAAATAAAACAATTCTATATACTAGAAACCAAAAATGAAATAAAATATAGGAGAGTCATACCATAATTAGGGGTGGAAGATCGACACACGAAAGATGCCCATTCTCTTCGAATAGATCTGTAGGTTTATTCAAGTTATCTAGTGCTGCTACCAACAAGCGGATGGCTTTAGCAAACAGACATTCATCTTCTCATAGTTTAGGGGACTGGAGATCTAAATTCAGGGTACCGGCTCCTGGGGAAAGCCTCCTTTCTATGTTGGTTCAGGAGAAAGCCTGTTTCAACACCTGTGGACTTGGCATCCCTTGGTGAACTATGTATGTCTTGGCATCTATCTTACCCTGGATCTCTGAGGTTCACAGCACAGAGACCTTGGCTCCAAAGGACATGCTTTATTCCCGGCTCATATTTTTAGAATCACTGAGGTCCCAGCAATGCCTGCTTGCATGTTTAATCTCTTATATCCCCAAAGACACTAACTCCAGATACTACCTTACCCTGCAGATTGTATTCTGCCCCGTTAATATAACTGCCACCAACCCTGCCTATTTAACATTAAATTTACAACACAGAGGATCATTACAGTAGATCACAAAACAGGCTAATTGCAAAGTACTGAGAGTCAGGGCCTAGCACAGATGATCCGTATTTGGGTCGTGATGTGTGGGTGTGTCGGGGTGGTGGAGGCACATTTCAGTCCATAACAAAGTTTAAGCCATCCCTGCTAAAATTCCAGCAGGATTCTTTTTTGCATACGTATGGATTCTAAAATGTATATAGAAAGGTAACGGAAGAACAGCTGAAACAATTAAATAAAGTTGGCGACATTACATTATCTGATTTTTCAAACTTAGTGCATGGCTACAATAACACCATGTGGGGTGGTCACATAGCTTGACAGAATAGAACAGAGTCCAGAAATAGACTCATAAAAAGTGTAGCCAACTGATTTCTCACAAAGGTGCAAAAAACAGCTCAAAAAGAAAGGATAGTCTTTTCAACAATGGTATTGGAAAAAGTAGACATTTATTGACATAAAAGAAAGAACCTCCACCCAAACCACATACCATATAGAAAAATGATCTCAAAATGAATCATAGATTGAAATGTAAAGTGTTAAGGTTTAAGATCTTGGAAGAAGTTATATGTTACGGATTGAAATGCTGTTGTCATTAGAAAGCTATTTTGACGTTCTAGCCTGTTGTAATCTGGGAAGATCTTGATTGGAAAGAAGGTCTTTGGGGACTTAGCAGCAAGCATTCGGCTATTGTGGAGAGGGGTCTGACCTAATGCAATCGACGCGACTCCTTAGAAAGGCAGAGACCCTGCCTGAGAGGGACAGTAGCCGTGTGAACACACAGAGAAGCGAGCACTTTCCCCTTTGGAAAGTTCCATCCTTTGGAGAGGACACGGCCCTGCTGATATTTCTGAATTTGGACTAGCTGTCTCCCAAATGGCGAGAGCACAGGATTCCGGAGTGCTAAGCTAGCCAGTGTGTGGCATGTTGCTTTATCATCAGAACACGAATACGATGCAGAAACACATGTTTGTGACCTAGCATCTGGAAAGGATTTATTAGCTAGAACACCAAATGCATAATCCATAAAATACCAATTGTTAAATTTACAGAATTTTTCTACGTGAAAAAAGCTGCGAAGAAAATAAAAAGACAAAGAGAAAATTGCAAGTCCTAGATATGGCAAAGAACTTTTCTATCCCCAAATCAACCAAGAACTCTTTAACTGTAAGCAGTTAGAAAGTGGGTAAAAGTCTTGAACGACAATTTAGTGAATGACTAAATATTCACTAAATAGACTATGTGGTTGGCAAATAAGTGTATGACAAGATGTTTAGTATCACTAGTTATTCAAGAAATGCAGGTTAAAACCATGGTAAGATAGCAGTACTCACGTGTTTGTTTGACTAAAATAAAATGAGTCAACATGATCAAGTGCTCACAAGGGCCCCAAACACCTGGATGTCTTCACCTTGCCGTTGGGGATGTAAATGGCTTGACCACTCCAGAAACCAGTTGGGCAGTGTCTTAAAAAGTTCAGCATTGACTTAGCACATGGCCCATTAATCACCCTCCTGAACATTTTTTACATAAGTAAAAGGCATGCCCATCCACATGACTGTACACAATGATTAAAAGCTGAAAGCAAACAAGTAAAAACCCACCAGACTCACTCTCTGAGTCAATTCTGGCTCAGAGCCCACCCTGTAAGACGAAGCAGACCTGCCCCGTTGGTTTCTGATACGTTCACTCTTTATGGGAGTACAAAGTCTTGTCTTTCTCTTTCGGGGCCTCTGGTGATTTCTAACTGCTGACCTTGTGGTTTGCAGCCCAACGTGCAGCCACTATACAACCCAGGCTCCCCCCGCCCCATGAACCCTAATTCTATTGGTTGTCTCTATGGGTTCATCAATCCTGGGTCTCATATACTAAAAAACATAAAAGCATATGACAAAAATTCAAGAGGGCTACCCCCAATGCCAAAATGCTTCAGAGCTAAATCCCAATACAAGAAGGAAGAAAAAACAACACACAAAACACTGAAAACCAGATCGGGCTTGTCATGTTTAAGAGGGGGGATCAACTGACAAGGTTTTAACCATTCAAGCCATTTCGATGACTCAGCAAAACGAGGCTCATCAATTTGATCACCTGTAGTCATCTCTCCAGTGTACTCGGTCTGGTACACAGTTTCTTCTCATCCCTCTATTATGGACAGAGGGAGATCACCGAGGCTTATTTCCTGTGTAGGTCCCACAAATGAATCTTTGGCTCCCACTGTCATCCATAGCCTTCCCAAACAGAATCTCACAACTAGGCTCTGATACTATTCCCTCTTTTGGCTTCAGATTTGCAGTCCTTTGGTTATTGATGTGCTTCTTCCATGTGGACTTAGTTGACATCTCAGTTAGATGGCTGCTTATTTGGAAACAAGTCTTTAAGACCCCAGATGCTAGTGGCTTTGAACAACTGACCATATGATTAGCATCCTAAACATGTAGCCAGTGTGCCACTGGGCGCCTGAGGTAATCGCTACTGACTACAAATTCTTCACCACAAGCACCCTCACTTGCACCTTCGGATTTATTTACATTTTTCTGAGCCTTTTCTTGCACTGAAGCGAGGCTAAGTAAGAATTTGTGACGTGCCTACAAATTCTTAAAGATGTAGAAGGGGCTTCATTGTGACCGAGGGGCTGTCTGCTAAACACCCTCACATGACGGCCAGCAATGGGGAGCCTATACAAAGGCAGCTTAGGACAGTTTCACGGTGGAGAAACACTTTTGTCTCATGATTGTTGCGATCAGTGGTTCTCAACCTTCCTCATGCCCTTTCACACAGTTCCCCATGTGGTGGTGACCCCTAACCATAACATTATTTCCATTGCTACTGCATCACTGTAATTTTGCTACTGTTAGGAATCGGGCAACCCCTGTGAAAGGGCCATTCAACCCGCCAAAGGGGTAGTGAGTGACACACAGGTTGAGAACCGCTGGTTTATATGAATGTATCCATGGACTATAAGCACACACACAGACTACAGGTAAAAACTGGTGAAATCCAAATCTGCATCTGTCTGTAGCTTCGTTCACCATATTGAGCCATGGTCAATCTCCTAATTTCTATAATGCACTATGATTTTAAGATCATTTCATATGAGGGGCCTGGGCAAATGGTATACAGGACCTCTCTGAACTTTTTCTTTTTTGCCATTCCTTGTGAGTCTAAAGTTATTTAAAAATAAAAATGCATAACCCCCTCCAAAAAAAACCCTCAAAAAATCAAAATCTGAACAGAAGGGATTTTCTTATTTTGTTGTTCATCGCTGTTGAGCCAAGTCCAATTCCTGGTGACCCACGTACGCACACGAGAACTGCTCCACATGACAGTGGGATGAGAGGAAAGGAAATAGAGGAAAGAGCTAGGCAGCAGAGGGCATTTATAGAGGTTTAAATAAAGGCATGTACATATGTACATGTATTTATATATGAGGATGGGGAAATAGAGATCTATGTGCATATATTTATAGGTTTAGCATTAAGGTAGCAGATGGACATTGGGCCTCCATTCAAATACTCCCTCAATGCAAGAATACGTTGTTCTATTAAACTGAGAGTCCATGATACTCACCTCCCAGGCACGACCGCTGAAGACAAAGCTGGTGCATAAGCAAATGTGGTGAAAAAAGCTGATGAAGCCCGGCTATCAAAAGATATAGAGTATGGGGTCTTAAAGACTTGAAGATAAACAAGCGGCCATCTATCTCAGAAGCAACAAAGCCCACATGGAAGGAGCACACCAGCCTGTGTGATCATGAGGTGTTGAAGGGATCAGATATCAGGCATCAAAGAACAAAAAATCCTATCATTGTGAATGATGGGGAGTGCGGAGTAGGGACTGAAAGCCCATCTGTAGGCAACTGGAAATCCCCTTAGGGAATAGTCGTGGGGAGGAGATGAGCCAGTCAGGGTGCAGGGTGGCAACGATGAAACATATAACTTTCCTCTCGTTCCTAAATGCTCCCCCCACCCATCATGATCCCAATTCTACCTTACAAATCTGGCTAGACCAGAGGATGTACACTGGTACAGATAGGAACTGGAAACAAAGGGAATCCAGGACGCGTGATCCCTTCAGGACCAGTGGTGAGAGTGGCGATACTGGGAGAGTGGAGGGAAGGTGGGGTGGAAAAGGGCAACTGATCACAAGGATTTACAAGCTCCCTCCCTGGGGAATGGACAACAGAAAAGTGGGTGAAGGGAGAGGTCGGACGGTGTAAGATATGACAAAATAATAATTTATAAATCATCAAGGGTTCATGGGGAAGAGGGGCGTGGGGAGAGAGGGGAAAAATGAGAGCCGATGCCAGGGGCTTAGGTGGAGAGCAAATGTTTTGAGAATGATGAGGGCAATGAACGTACAAATGTGCTTTACACAATTGATGTATGTATGGATTGTGGTAAGAGTTGTATGAGCCCTTAATAAAATGATTTGAAAAAAAGAGACCTACTCCAAAGCATTCCCAGGCTGTGACCTCTTGGGAAGAGATCACCAGGCCTTTCTTCTGAGGTGCTTCTGGATGGATTCAAACCACCAACCTGTTGGTGAGGAGTCCAGTGCTGAACCATTTTCCTGTGCAAATAATCCTGCACAACCCAGGACGCCAATGCCAGACTGAAGTCCGTCTTCCCCTCTCTTTCCTCTGAGTTATCAAAGTCACCTGATTTCTTGAAAATGCTCAGTAAGATGGAGCTTTCTTTGGGGCAGAACACAATAAAGACAGAGCTCCACGAATCACCAAATGTGAAGATGACTCAGGACCAGACACTACTTCATTCTGTCTGCAAGCACACAGGCTGCCGTGAGTCAGAGCCGGCTTGACAGCGACGGGCGGCTGCAACTTGCAGGACATCTTGAGAGCGATGCACACACGCTCTGCTGTGCCCCAAAGAGCTGTGTGAGAGCGGCCAGGGTGCTGTCGGATGTAACCCTGCTCCAACCATCCACTCCGTTCCTCAACGGTCCTGAGAACCAATGTTGGCTCTGTTGGAGCTCTGTGACTCCTTTTGACCCGTCAGCACCCCGTCAACACAGACCTGGTATGTGTGGAAACAATAGTTTCTTATACAGAGGAGCCCTGATGGCACAATGCTTAAGCACTTGGCTGCTAACTGACAAGGTGGCAGCTTAAACCCACCTCCAGCTCTGCGGGAGAGAGCCCTGGCCACCGGCTCTCTTGAAGATGTGCCAGCCGGGAGCACCCACTGGGCAGTTCTGCTTTGTCACAGGGGTTGCTGTGATTTGAAATGAACTGGACAGCACCGGACAACAACAGCAGCAGCAACGACAGCACAGGAGGCTTAAAAAAGTTGGATTAAAAAAAATGGCAGTTTCCCATGATCTTTTATATCTTCTTGTATCTGCTCTGCTCTTACTGGCTGCGGAACCCAATTCCTTATAGAGGCACTCCTGTCAGCTGGGAGCACACAGGGCCTCTGAAATATCACCAGGTCTGGTTCTTCACAAACATGCTGCTTTCTAAGAACCCTTGGATGAAGGAAAGAGTTAGAGAGAGGGGTGTGTAGGTCGAAGAGGAGGAACTTGGCCTAGGGGTGCACGAGTGGGCTGAAGACTGAGCTGACCTGTAGAAACTTCAAGAAATACTTTCAGCTTCCGCTGGGAGAGAGGTCACCTTCTTCTCCACCCGGTTCCTTCTCTGAGTCACTCGGGGACCCCGTGAAATGCAGTGGGAGAGAAGGGAAGCTGGGTGGTGGGGGGCGGCCTTCCTGCCCCTCCTTCAGTGGGAGAGAAGGGCAGCCAGGGTGGTGGTGGGGGTCTTCCTGCCCCTCCTTCAGTGGGAGAGAAGGGCAGCTGGGTGGTGGGGGGCGGCCTTCCTGCCCCTCCTTCAGTGGGAGAGAAGGGCAGCCAGGGTGGTGTTGGGGGGTCTTCCTGCCCCTCCTTCAGTGTGAGAGAAGGGCAGCCAGGGTGGTGTTGGGGGGTCTTCCTGCCCCTCCTTCAGTGGGAGAGAAGGGCAGCAGGGGTGGTGGGGGCGGTCTTCCTGCCCCTCCTTCTACCAGCTGAACACACACACACACACACACACACACACTGCAGTTACGCAGCAGCCAGCTTATTGATTTTAAAAAGAAGTGGGCAGTGCAGGAAGGGGAGATTCAAGGCTATTCTGCACTGGGCATTTACATAAGGAAATTCAAGGCTGTGACAACTGGCAGTCACGGGGAGGACTCCATTAAGCTCTGGCCTGTGTCGGCCCTTTTGTGGGGGGGAAACAATGCGAGCGAGGCAGCTCTTGTTCTCCCCTAGTGTCACTGTGGCTCCGACCTGGGGACGTGTCCAGAGAACCACTGGCCGCCGGTCAGCAGTCAAGGACAGGTCCATGGTCACGATGGGCTTTGCGGCCACGCTGAGGGAAGAGTTGGGCTGTTTGCCTGCTTCCTGGGAGAACAGAAATGCCACCTCGCCTTTCTTGGCTTCCTCTGCCGCCCTCTCCTTGCTGGCCTCCCTTTCACAGCTGCGTGGGGGGAGAGGGGGGGGCGCTCCCGCGGGACAGGCGCCGGGGAGGAGGGGGCCAGCTGGGGGGGGGGGGGCAGCCCGGGCCAAACTGGCCAGGACTTGCTGCTCCCCATCACTCGAAGGCTCCACGAAGCTCTCCTCCGGCTCGAGAGAGGAATTTAAAGGAAACCTCAGGGAGCGGCCGCTCCCTTTGATTCCCGGGCAGATGCCCCTTGCTGTTGGAGTCTTGTTAACTGGCCGTGAACACTCCGCGGACCAGCTGTTCCCATTAAGCTGCCAGGAGGCCACGGCGCGGGGTCAGTCCCCGTGCACTTGGATGGCTCTGACATGCGCTCCCAGTGGAGCGGCCACACGGAGGGTCTTAGAGCCGACCTCAGAGACGGCTGGTTAATGGGAACTAGGGCCCCTTCGGCCTGGGGGTGCGGGTGGGAGGGCCGTCCCCCCTGGCCAGGGACCTCGACCCAGCCCCCCCCCCCCGCGGACCTCTGCGGGAGGCCAAGGCTCCCATAGGGACATCCCGTAGAGACCTGCCCTCTGGACGACCAAGCAGACCAGCGCCCCAGGCTCCCGGCGTCGTGGAACCGGTGTGTTCAAGAATCTTTATGAGCTGCCGCCAAGTGCACAACACACCGAAACGTCGCCCCGTCCCACTCCAGCTTCGGGTGGCTGCCTGCTGGGACCCCCTGATGCAGCCATCATCGCTTCGAGGGTCCCCCTCATTCTCTCTGCCCTGCTGCTTCGGCAAGCACGATGTCCTTTGCTAGCGAATCCTCTTTCCTGATGGTGCGTCTCAGACTGAGGGCTGTGTCACATGCCACCCACGAGCCTGAGCGTCCCTCGGTGGGAAGCCTGGGGATGTCCACTTGCACAGGCTGCATCTTTGTGTGACTAAGGGCCAGGTCCCGCCTTTGGGTGGGCACAGCCCTGGACCTGTAGCCACCGGCTGCCCTCGTGTTGTTTGTGGGCTGTCTTTATCAAGGCTGCACGGGCTCGGGGAACTTGACATGCAGCAGAGGACTGACTGAAGTTTTCCCTTGGCAATCTGCCTCCCCCCGACATGTGCTCCTTGCTCCCCCCCTCACTCCCCTGTCCTGAGCACTCACACTGATGGGAGGAAGATCCTCTCCTGGCTTCTGGATCAGGACCTCAGGGGGCTCTAAGTGCTCAGGGGGCAGACAGAGTGGTGGCACTGAGGCTTGGACATGGGCAGGACCCAGGAGGGCATAGCCACCAAGTTCACCTTCTTCCCTTGAGATCATTGCTACAGGCAGCAGAAACATCACTGGATTTGGGTTTCAGCAAAAATGGTTCCAAGCAAATCCCGAGACTGTTTTGGCCTCGGTCCAGCAGCTGTGGACCTGGGAGCTGGATGGCAGGGACCAAGAGGATGGGTTCTGGTGGCTTCATGTCTGTTTTTGACTCTGTGACTGCTGTCGGGGGGACTTCCAGGGTGGGACATACCACATGGGGAAGGCTTCAAAGAGCAGGAATGTCTTTGTCAAAGTTCTGGAGGCGAATAGTCCAAATCAGGGTCTGAACCACATGGACTTCTGGAGGCCTCGCTATTTCTGGGGTCTCTGCCTCTCTTTGGGGTTACTTAGCCCATCAACAGCTCCTCACACGGTGTCTGTCACCTCTCTGGGCGCTTGTCTCCATCTTTTGATGATTTAAAAATGACGAAGTTTAAGACTCTCCCTACTCTTGTGTGACTCCTTTAACATGAAACAAGCCCCTATCTCTGCGCAGAGTCCTGTTTACAAATCCAGAAGCTAGGATTCCACACGTACTGGGGCCAGGGAGGGCCCGGGGACAGCGTCCAGCAATCCATCTCACTGACCTTGTCAAGCGAACAGCTCAGAGCAATCATCCCGCCGAGAGCGGTCTGGGTGATTTTCTCGTTCAGTCCACTTTCCCTTCTCTGATCCCACCTGCCACTTCTCTCATTCATCAGCTCTGATAATGCTTCTTGGCACTTTGTCCCCTTCCGTCAGCCTTTC
The DNA here is from genome assembly GCF_050624435.1 of Tenrec ecaudatus. Lineage (NCBI taxonomy): Eukaryota > Metazoa > Chordata > Mammalia > Afrosoricida > Tenrecidae > Tenrec > Tenrec ecaudatus. Next base: position 85,661,429 of record NC_134536.1, read on the forward strand.
CGTGCAGACTTTGAATTTCCCCCCTGCGGTCAGCAGTGTGAGAAGTGGTTAAGTGTCGTCTAGCCCGAGAGTCCGGCTTCATCACCGGGTCCTTTAGGCTGAATTTTCTGCACGTTTCTTTGTCCTCCATTGACCTCACAAAAATAAACAAATAGATAGGTAGATAACTAACTAAATAAGCCACTGGTCCACCAGGTGGAGGAGAGGGAGGGACCAGGCTCTGGTCTCTAACTCCCTCTCATCTACACCTCTCGGCTCCAGTTTTGACCCCGCTTTTGAGAGGCAGCACTGGTCGGCAGAAAGACTGTGAGCTTTGGAGTCCTCTGGCCAATTCTGTTCCCTTGGGAGAGTCATGTGCTAAATATTTCATCTTCCCGAGGCTTGGTTTCTCTGAAGCAATAAGGGGGTCAGAATGCACGCTTCCAAAGGCAAGGGAGGAGCCATTCAATAGCCAGGGAGGATGAGGTCATCACTGATTTCCAGGTGCCCTGGGCTCCTCTTCACTCGTCTTTGTCCCAGGGAAGTGAAGGGGGTGTTCCTAAGACCGCAACTACTCAATTGGCGCTGCTTCTTCAGGTATGTGGTCTTTCATCCAGCTGCCAGTTTGAGAAGCAGCAGTCCATTTCCTCCTGTTTCTAGTTGAAAAGAATCAAATAGTTCCCTGCTTAAGAAGAGGAGCCCTCTCTCAGCCTTTCCCACCCTGGTTGCTCTCCAAGGGCCATGCGTTTCTATTTTCAAGCTGGGAAATGGGGCTCCTTCTGAGAGGCAGGCAGAGAGGCAGAACAGACCATTTCCAGGCAAGTCCTAGAATCAAACATGACAGCGCATTGGAAAAACAGAGGTCCCACCAGCCCACACTGACAGAGCCTGGCTGCAGAAGGTGTGGAGCGGGGAGAGAGCCAGGCTGCGCTGCCCGGGGTTCCCATTGTGGCTGGAAGCTTTCCTTTTCCCAGTTGTGTAAAGTCCACAAAAACCAACCAATATCCCCACGCCACGAAAAGCAGAGGCAGGGGGAGAAGAGTAAACAATGCAGAAAGAGCACCAGTGATAGCTATAAAGGTAAAAAGATTGTAAACATAAGAGATAGAGCTCTTCCAGGGGGCAGCATAGCACCCAGGAAACACACAACATTCCTCTACCTCTTTAATGCTTCCTCCCTCCCCCCCGTCCCCCTCCCCACTGTCATGACCTCAGTTGTACTTTACACATCTGGCTAGACTGGAGTGTGTGTACTGATACAGATAAGAGCCCTAGACACACAGGATCCAGTACAGCTAAGCCCCTCAGGAATAAGAATGCAAGTATTGATATCATGAGGCTAGAGGGAAGGGGGGGGTGGGGAGTAGGGGGAGAACAGGGGAACAGGAGGAACTGATCACAATGATCGACATATTAACAACCCCCCAAACCCCCTGTGGGGAATGAACAACAGAAAGATGGGTGAAAGGATACAGCGGATGGTACAAGATATGAAAATAATAATAATTTGTAATTTATCAAGGGGTCACAAGGGTGGAGGTGGAGGGGAGGGAGGGGAAAAAGAGGAGCTGATACCAAGGGCTCAAATAGAAAGAAAATGTTTTGGAAATGATGATGGTAACATATGTACAAATGTGCCTGATAAAATTGATGTATGGATTGTTATAAGAGCTATAAGAGCCCCCAATAAAATTATTTATATGCTTTTTTAAAAAAGAGAGAGCCCTTATTATGTGCAAAGCATTTTTCTGACACTCTACATAAATATATTTGGACAACAATATACAAGGCATTTAGTCCTCATACAACACTATGATGTAGACAGGTCCATTAGCCCATTCACAATTTCCCGTCGTGGGAGTTAGGGCCCTGGTGGCATAATGGGTGACGGGTTGGGCTATTAATCACACGGTGCACAGTTAGAAACCCCCAGCCCCTTCATGGGAGAATGATGAAGCTCTCTGCTCCTTAAAGATTTACAGCCGTGGAAACCCACAGGGACAGTTCTACTCTGCCTAGAGGGGTGGGGCCCCTTTTTCTCTGCCAAGAACATTTCGGATATTTACAATATCATTAGGGAACCATTACTGGGAAAACATTTAATTAATGATGTTAGTATGATGGCGAGAATTGCTTTTCTTTGATGAGGTGCGTGATGTTAGCTGGTCCTGAAGACATAGCAGGCCTTACATGAAAAGCAAGGAGATTACTTTGAGGACTAAGGTGCACCTGAACTAAGCGCTGGTATTTTCCATTGCCTCATAGGCATGTGAAAGTTGGACACTGAATTGAGAAGAACAATGCATGTGAACTGTGGTTCTGCTGAGGATTATCAATGTGCCATGGGCTGTTAAAAGGACAAACTGTCTTGTAAGAGGCACGTTCAGAGTGCTCCTTGGAGGCAAGGACAGAGAGACTTGTCCTACATGATTTGGACACGTTGTCAGGAGAGGCCAGTCCCTGGAGAAGGACCTCCTGCTGGGTCAAGTGGAGGGGCCGTGAAGGAGAAGGCTTTCAAAGAGATGGACTGACCCAGTGGCTGCAACGATGGGCTCAGGCACAGGAACGCCTGCGAAGGTGAAACAGGACCTGGCTGTGTTTCACTCTGTTGTGCAGAGGGTCGCTAGGGGTCAGTGTGGGGGGAGGTCAGATGCTTACAGACATCTTCCCTGAAGGCAGTCGCTGCCAGACTGCTGTCTGCCCCACCACAGAGGTGGTCCTGCTGCCTGCTGCTGGGAACAATGGACTACTTCTCCCTGAAGTTTGCAACCATTCACTTGGTTCCTGTAGGTGGGGTTCACACCCTACTGCTAATGGTTCCTAGGAGATCCAGAGAACAGGTCAAAGTTAAGCTGCCATCCTGACTCTAGGATCCGCCCATCTTGTCTCACGTGTACCCCCAATCCCTCCTCTTCCTATTGCGTGTTTGTTCTTATACCATGCCCTCTCATGGCTGTATAACCTACAGTGTAGCCCCTTCCTGTGACGTATGTCTTTGCCTGTAATTAGTGGGCTTGCACACCTCCCCCCAAAGGTAGATAGGCCTGGCTTAGCAATGGAGATCTCTCTCCACTCGTGCCCTCTCTCACTCGTCTCTTTCCCCCTCTCTTCTCGGCCCCCTGTTTCCCTTTCCCCTTGTCCTCCTTCCCCTCCCCCCTCTCTCCACGTGGACCACCAAGCTGGGCTGAGGTGAGCATGCTACCATGAAATGTGTCTGACTCCATTACCTTAATATCTCTTATCTCTCATGCGCTCGATGACTATAATATAATATAATAAATATAATATATATCTCAACCATACAACTGTGCTTAATTAACCTGTGATTAGTAGTGGGGGACTGGCACCCCCCAACTCATACCACAGGTCGGAAGTGACTTGATGGCATTTAACAACAGCAACAACAACAATAACAGAACAGCATATGACCCGAGGGCCGGCCATTCCCCACCCCTGGATACGGTTGCTATGAATTGGAATTGTTTTGCTTCTTAAGCTGGGAGTTTTAAAATACGGTGATGGATAGTAGTCCCAGGCCACACAGCTAGGGGCAGCACAGCGGGGTTTGCATCCAGCCCTTCCAGCTCCGGAGTGCACAGTCGCATGGCTGAGATGAGAAGGGGCAAGGAGAAAGAGTAGAGGCACAGCCTCCAGGCAGCCTCCCAGGGAGGGCCAGATGCTGTTGCTGAAAGTGCTCAGATCCTGGAAAACTGGCAGCTGCGAACTCAGGAAAGTGGAGGGAGAGGGGCCTCCACTAGAGAACTGGAGGAAAAGAGTGATCTAAATTCTGGGAGGCTCCAATGTCTGGGGGGCTGGGACTTGAGGGAGCTATTTAAAAGGAAGATGAAGGGACAGGACTCTGGGGCTGGGAGAGATTAGACTACTGGGAGCAAAAGCGGACATACCTTGAGAGAGGACGTCCAGGGGGAGAAGGGAGGACGAGGGGCCATTGCGGGGTGGTGAGAGTGACAGGCAGCTCTTTCTGTACTGTACATGTAGAGACTCTGACCTGCTGGGAAGAGTCACGGTGGCACAGGTATGGTCAGGCTCGTGAGAATGACACATGGTTGTGGGAGGACCACATTCAACCATCCATCCACCCATCCTGCCACCCACCTTTTTTTTCTACTCATTTTTCCTTTCTTCTTCTCACCTTCCATTCCCTCCATCTATTCAACTCTCTTTCATTTTCATTTTTCCATCTATCCATTCAATCATTTAAAATTTTCCATTTATTTATTCAGCAAATATTTACTGAGTCTCTATTTTGGGTCAGGCACTGTGCTAGGCTCGGGGAATATAAAGATACAAATCATCTCCCCAGATAGTGAGCAAATGGACAGTTTTCACCTGGTGAAGAAAGTAGTGGGAAAGAGGTGGCCAGTCACGGATGCCCTGTGGGATGAGAAGAGACCAGTACCTGACTGAGAAACAGGTGCGGCAGTGCATGGGAGTGACAGGAAAAGACCACCGGAAGATATGATAATTAAGCTAGGTATTGAGGAGAAATCAAACTGGTGAAGAAAGTGGAGGGAGGGAAGATGTGTGCTCCAGGCAGAAGGAACAGTATGTGCACCGACAAAGCTATGTAAGAGGACAGGACAAAACCACATTTGGAGAATTGCAACAAGCCTATTCTGACTGGAGACCGCCATGCAAATAATGTAGCAAGGGTAGGGAGCTGAGTTAAAGTTTATTGTGCCAACCTGGCCAATAAACACATGTGGGGTTAATTGAATGGCAGAGGGATAAATGGCTCAGTGAGCCTCGCCTATTGCATTCTCAGGTCTCTTGCTTTGTGGTGGTCGGAACAGGGTGCAGCTGCCTTAGTCAGTTCCCTGCTTCAGCTGGCAAGGCTCACTTACTGCAAGACATCCCCAAGGAGAAGCCACATGGACCTACCCTGAGGCATCCCTGGGTGCTGGAGAAGCCTTGTGGAGACCTCTGCCAGCGCTGAGATGCTTACATGCTCACTGATTTGGCTTTCCGCCTGCGGTCAGCATCATTGCGTGTGTTTTGTGAGATGGAGGAGGACTTTTTGGATTGGTGACGGACATATGGGGTAATGTTGGACTTGTGGGCTTGGGCAGTACTGAGTTGGGATATTTTCTTAATGTGCACTTACCCTTTATAAAAAACAGTCTCTTATACATATGAGTTTCTGTGGATTTGTTTCTCTAAAGTACCCAGACTAACACAGGAGTTTTGTCTATTTTTGTGATTGTGGTATATCTAGAACCTAGAATCTCTCTGACACACACCGCAGGAGCCTCACAAATATGTGTGGAGTGATTGATCTGTGCTTAGAAAGTTCAGTCCATAAGTGAAGCTCTTATAAAAAACTGTAGAGATATGAAGAGAGATAGCTGCAGAATCTAGGTTCTTGCGAAACTGCCTACCTCTCCCCCTCCAGGTGGTGATTGCTCCCCAACTCCAGGAAACAGTACTGTAGGGATCATTCAGTGCCCCCCACCTCCTGTCTCTGTAACTCTTACCTCTGCTTGAACTTGGCAAGCCCATAATTAGCCTGATGCAAACTTGTTTATGCATTCAGAAAATATTTATTGAGCACCTACTACATGCCAGAGCATTAAATGCTAGAGCAAAACAGAAAAAAATGTCTGACCTCATGGCCTATATTCTAGCTGGGGAGACACAAAATATGCTTAAATATAATAACTAATTAAATGATATACTGGGAAGTGGTAAAGCTATAGAAAAAAATCAGGGTAAGTAGGATTAGGCGTGTGGACATAGACATATATGAAAGTTAAGGTTTTATGTGTTTATGTGTTTTGGCAGTTAAGATGTAGTAATCTCATAAGATCTAATATCGTGTAATCAGTACCATGATGAGATATGCTATAAGCAGCCAATCAGTTATAGACACTGGAAAAGCTTGCTTGTTTGTTTTTGTTGTTATTGAATCTGGCTCCTGCGTCTGGCCCCTATCTGATTTGCAGTCTTTTGGAATTGAGATAGGGGCCTGTCATATTACCTGCTAATCCGGGGAGCAGACTGCCATCTTAACTGCCAAGCTTAAATTCATTTATCTATTCAGCGGGAAGCCTGGTGTCTGATGAACCAATCTCAGGGTCACCAGTCCCTGCAGCTAGCCTAAGACATAACATGCAAAAGGCTGGCATTTGGTGAAAAGGTAATAATAATTGAGCAAAGGTCTGAAAGCGCTGGAGAGTGGTGAGACTGGGGAAAGGTCCAAGCAGAGGGACCAGGGCCCTGGGGAGTAGGCTGAGCGAGGAGAGGAGTAGGGGAGTGGTGTCCTGTGTGTGTGCTGGGAGAGAGGCAGCAGCCAGCTTGTGCAAGCCTTGAAGGACTGAGGCTTTTCCTCAGAGTGGATGGAGACCCTCTGCAAGGCTCTGCTAGGTGTGCTCTTGGGGCTTTGTAAACTCATGACATCTTAATCTCATTTTATAGGCTCCTAAGCACCAGGCTTGTATCTGAGTGAATCAGTAAAGTACTTTCTCAAGGCACATGATGGGGGCCAGATGGCATGATGTTGACTTCCGACTCATGGGGCACTGATGTCAGAGTAGACCTCTTTTAACTTTTTATTGTGAATTGGGTAAAGGTTTACAGAACAAATAATCAGTTTTGCATTCAACAATTCAGATACACTTTGTTTCATCTCATCCATTGCAATCCGCTCCCCACTTATCCCACTTCCTCCCATGTTTCCTGTTTCCGATCCTCCTTCTTCCCTAACCCTCGGCACTTTGTTCCTGGCATCTGCTGCCCTTCTGATATTATATAGTTGTTTTTGTAAGGTATGTGTAGCATAGGGCTTTCGATGGCTTTTTTTCCCCCTAGAAATTGCTCAATGGGCTTTCTCCTGAGATGCCTGTGGGTTGGTGGATTAGGCTGAAGTCTCCTGAGGAACAAAGCCTGTGACACGTGTCTAAATAGGAAGGACTTTATGTCAACAAAGAATGTTATAGCAAGAAGTGGCCCAATTCAACTGAAGCCAGTGGGTTCAATGGTACCCACAGCTTCTTCAGACTCACGAGGCTGCCTGCCAGTGGATGAAGTGGCAAGGCGAAGCGGGAAGCTGGGAGATCGCAGGTCAGGGGGTGCAGTCACGTGGACCCACGGTCCACAGAGTGACACAGTTCCCAAAGTTGGCAGGCCGCATGAGCCACCAAGCTCAGAGCCAGAGTGATCACCCCGCCAAAGCAGGAAGCAAAGAGACACAAAAAAGAGAATCTTTCTTATAAAAAGATCAGGACCTCTTATTATTATATTAATCTTATTATTTTTTAAAATATTATTTTTTGCCCTAGCTTACACCAGCCAATATATCTGTTTACCTACAATTCTGTTATTGTTTCCTCTCGAGTGGGGTTATGTGGTCATCATTGCTATTCCTGGGGGGGGGGGAGGTTAGGGGGTAGGGGAGGGGATAAGGGGAGCTGATATCAAAGAGTTCAAGAAGAAAGAAAATGTTTTGAAAATGATGGTGGCAGCAGTTGTAGAATTATGCTTGATCTGATTGAATTATGGATTGGATTATTATAATGTCTGTAAGAGCTCCCAATCAAATGATTAAAAATAAATAAAAATAAAAAGACCACACTCCCAAAGAAGTATCATCAGGCTAAGACTTGATTGAGAGGGTGGCCCCCCTGGGCCCCCACCCCTCTCTCCATCCAGGAGTTGTATGCCATACAAGTTGACATAAAAGCTAACCATCACACATCACAGCAGACTCAAATCTTTAATCGTTTGGTGAGTAGCCTTGTGTGTTAATATTTGCACTGCACAGGGATGCCCCAGTAGACTGGAGTGATTTCCAAATGCTGGTGGGGAGGAGGGGAGTGGGAGGGTCTCACAGGCTCTGGCCATTTGGAGTGATTGATGGACAGCAATAGAGCGAGGGCGTGAAGAAAGGCGAAGCCATTCAAGGAGATGTGTCAAAAGAGCATTTTGAAGACAGGAAAGAGCTGCCTTCTTCCACCGTGGATAGTTGGAAGTAGCCACTGGGTGAGAGTCCAGAGGCCAGTCATTTCCCTTGAAATGTCTAGCACACACTGATTGTACTGAGGTGACCTGCCTGAGCCTTTGGCCAGATGGATCCTCTGGCAGTGGTCAGTTCAAAGACTCTAGAATTCCATTAAATTCCATTTATTCCAATACTTCCCAACGTTGACTGTGATATCCATGTGAACTGGATTCTGGAGTCATTCTGGGGCACCCCTACCCCACCCCCACTGGTTCTTCCTCTACCTGTGGATTCGCTAAAAGCGAACATTACTGTTGTCAGCTCCTGTCACGGAAGTCAGAGTCACATGAATGATTTATTCCTTGGAGTCAGCAGATTTCCGAGGCTGGCCTGGAAGAGACCGCATGGCGGCGGCGAGAGACTGCTGGGCTCCCAGGGCTGTCGGTTCTCATCAGGCTTAAGGGTGCTGCCCCCGCATTGCTGAGTGGCAGCGTTGGTTGTCAATCTGAAGCCGGGGCGGGGGTGGGTGGGGGCTGGGAGAAGTCCAGGTTCACAAACAAACAAAGGTGGCGCCACAGCGTCGTTTCCCCCACCCCACCCCACCCCCGCCTCTGCGCGCTGTCAAACAGGCCCAGGCAGCCCAGAGTGATGCGCCTGACAATGTGGAGAGCTTCCCATTTATCTAATTTTCTAAAAGACAATTTCATACCAAGAGATTATTATGGGCTTTGTCCCAGTGGAAGCTATCGACGCCCGGACTTCAGGGCTGACAGTAACGTGCTGTGTAGGGCATCTGTCAGCCAGATGGAAGGCAAGCCCTTTTCCACCAGTAAACAGATTGAAAGGAATTTGCGAGATTAGAACCAGCAATATCAGCCCGCGGAGGGGAAGAGCTGTCAGCTTGTTAAGGAAAGGCAAAAGAGCGTTCTATACCTTGGCTGTAAAATCCAGTACCTCTGGCTTGCACACACGAGGAGGAGTATGAAGATTTTTTCCCCTCTTCCCTCCAGCATCTGGGAGGCTGGGGAAAGTGGAAAGAAAACTGATCTTAAGGCTAAAAGTCAGCCTCAGTTTTGGTCAAAATCGGTCACCTTTCTGGAAGATCCCCCTGCAGCCCCCAATAATGTGGCGCGCTTCATTTTCTTTGGCAGCACCCACAAATGCAGGTCTTGAACTTGTCACTGACGTCTTAAATAGACACACTTATTATGGGAAACATTGCATAAGTTCAACTCCGGTCTTAAATGTCGTCGGTTGACGTTTATGTTCTACTGCAATTTATAATTCTGTGCAGAAAGGTTAACACTTAATTTAAGTACTGCCGGAAATTGCCTTTTTTATCAACTTGGGTGTTGTGCTTACCTTTGCCTAGGGTGGAGAAAAAAATAATCACCCGGGATCTCTTGGTCTCTCCTGAGGCATAGTCATTTCAGGACCCAGAGGGAAGCCACGGGGGCTTATTGCTCACAATTCACCAGGCCCTGGGAGAACAGTAGCCCTTGTTGATAATGCTCCTGGCGCTGGAAGTAACTGCCTGGGCCATTGGCCAAGGGTTGGATTCTTGTCTCTTTGCTTTCAGTTGGAAGCCAATAAAGGTGAAACCAAAGGCAGATTGCTGGTTCCTCCTTGAGTTAATTACTCCGGAGAGAAGCAGTATTGGTCATGAAAAGAAACCTTGAAAGAAAACAGGCTGGGAGACCAGAAAGATGTTTTGTCTTATGCTTACCGGCATCTTTGGAGAAGGAGAGTATTGTGTGGCCTAAACACTGTGAATCTGATTCATTACAAATGAATACATTTTTAAAAAAATTAAGGCACCGATTAGCCCAACTCAGAATGACACTGTTCCTGATTAGGGAAGAAGATCTTCCCAAGCCTTTCCCTCCTTTTGGGTCTGGTTTTCAGCAGGAGTGGACGAGTCAGGGATCAGCCACAGCAGTGGGTTCACCGACCACAAGAGGAAGAAGAGGACCACCCAGAGGTGCAGACATGCACACGGAAAACAGGAGACCCCTAAGATACATGACTACTTATTGCATCTGTGGAGATGGGTCATGTCACAGAAGATGATGTCCATGACAGTAGATTTACCCATCGCCTCTCTCATGGAAAATTACCAATGAGGATGCTGGTTGACAAATGCCTGTGGTTATAATAGGACTGGCTTTTGTGTATTGTGTGTTATTTCTTTAGGGCTTGTTTTTCTTAGATATATAGTATGATAAATCCTTTATTGAATACCTGTGCCATACTACAAATATACTCAAAGATTTCTAGTGAGTCTTGAACCTGCATAGGATAAGGGCCCAAGGTTTTTAGTACATGTGATTTGGAAATTGGAAATCCGGAGAAAGTAAGGGGGGGATAAAGGAGCATGAGTCTCAAGGAACAGAAGGGGGGCAGGCAGGGTGTGGGGTCAAGGCTGCCCTCCTTAAGCCCCATACCCTTTGACTCTAATTGGAGGGCACTGGGTAAGTCTGTTGGTGGCAGTATCAGCTGCTGTCCCGTGATGCTCCCATTCCTGGTGATTCCGTGCATCAGAGAATAAAATGCAGCACAGGCCGGAGCCATCCCCACGCAGGGTTGTGGATTGGACTGTTATGATAAGTAGGATTTTGACTGGATGATTTGGGGGAATTAGATTGTCAGGTGTCCTTCCCCGCCCCCCTCCCCCCCCAGTCCTTCGCCGTCTGGAAGCTCCTCTGAAACCTGCACCGTTCACCATCATAACAATATCCAAACGCCAAAGCCTGGTGGGTGGCGCCTGGGCATGAGTTGCATTGGTTGGGAATTGGATCTAGATCCGTGATAGGAACTGTGGTGGCCCAAGGGTTGCACACTTGCCTGCTAACCAAAAGGTTGGCGGGGGGTGGGGGTGGGGGAGGTTGGACCTACCAGCCACACCACAAAAGCAGGACATAACTGTGTCTGCTTCTGTCAAGGGCACAGCCTTGGAAACCCTATGGGGCAGTTGTGCTCTGTGCTATAGTGGCCTCATGAGTCAGAATCGACAAGATGGCTATGGCTCTCCTGCACAGACGGTGAGAATGCTTCCTCTGAACTCCATTCGTAAGTATTAAAACGCTCACCATTGACCATTAAAATCATGCAGGTAAGGCATCAACGTAAGACCTACCACAGCGTTGCTGTGGAGGCAGCCTCAAAGTTGAGTCTGCAGATTATAGCCAGTCTGATTCTCGGCAAGTTACTTAGCTCTTCTGGGTTTCAGTGTCTACAGCTGGAACATGGGCACACCAGTGGTACCTACCTCCCAGGGGGGTGAGGATTCACTGAGTAAACATTCAACACATTTAAATGAGTAAACATTAGACCTGTAAAGCACCAGAGTAGCACCTGGCACCTAGCTCTCATCATCCTCATGTGTTAACTTGGCTTGCATGTAAAGGAAGAGGGACTGGCCTTTAATTGGACCTCCTGAGCTAAAACGATCAGACCTTGGCGTTTGGCAGGGCAAGTGAGAAAGAGGTTAATTGTTTTAGCCTTTCTAATAAAAGCTCTGCTGAGAAATCGCAGCCTTGGCAGATGAACTAGGAACAGATACATGTACTCAATGCTTTCGGTCACATCCTCTATTATTAGTAAGAAGCACATTTCCTTTTGGGGTGAACATTAGGGATGAAAATAAGGCTCTTCAGATTACCGCCCCTTTTATGAATGCCGTTGAAGCACTTGGACTTGCATGGAGGCTGATTGGCAAATGCATTCTCAAAAAAAGCAAATGTGGCATATTTAAGGTCCTTCTCAGTTGGAGCAGAAGAAAGGGTGTGTGTGTGGTGGTGGTGGTGGTAGGGATTTTGGCATTGAAAATGCACCTCGTGATCTTGCTTCGGTCACAGCTCTTAGGGGTCATAAGGTAGGGAGCAGCTGGTTGTCACAGGAAGGAGGGTGCCAGAAGGATCTGCAGGCTTGTGGCTCGGCGTTTCCTGCCCACATTCCGGCCGACTCATCTTTAATAGAAAAGATTTCACTGGAGCCCATTTCTCAGTTCCAGCAGGTAGATTTTATAGCTTTCCCTGAATTTCACTTCTATTTGGACTCTGTGAAAGAACAAGAAAAAAAAATTATCAAAGTGTTGCCTAATGGCATGATTCTCCCCAATTCCTTTAAATCAATTTCACCTTTCCCTGCATTACCCAGCTTTGTGTCTTCTTGTACAGTATTATGAGAGCTCAAAAGAATGTTCTTGAGTATTCAGAGTTCTCATCTGAAGAGAAGCCTGCAGCTCCACGGGTGTCGGGTAAACGTGTTTGTCTAGGACATGCAGCCATGCTCCGGGAACAAGGGAACAGCGGGAAGCCCTCTGGTACAAGGCGTCCTCAAGCAGCCTTGCAAATTAGAAGGAGGCATGTCTGCTGTCTCCTTGGGGGCTTCTGCTATCACCAGATGCGAGTCTGCCTTAGGCTGCGGGTACGGGGATGTAGGTGAAATGAAGCCGAGGTGATCGGGGCCAAATGCTTCATGAGAAATATCAGCTGCTAAAAAATAAAAAAAAAACCCACAAAGACATTTAAAATAAAACCTCACAAGTAAAATGAACACAGATTTGTTTTTCTTTCAAGATGTTTTCCAGCTATAGAGCTTGCTAGCTGCCATCAAGCCAACCTGGTTCATGGGAAACCCAGGCCCAACAGAACCAAACAACTGCTTCACCCAGGACCATCTGTGGACAAGGCCACTGCGCTCCATGGGTTTCCCAGGTGGACTTTGGGGAGTAGATGACCAGATTTGTCTTCTCACCTCACTTTCGTTTGGGCACTTCGCTGAACCTGCTCCTGCAAGCTGAGTAGCGGCTGTCCACGAGGTTCACTTAACTAGGAAGCTCAGTGGTCTCGCCTACAGATGGGAGAACTCTAAACCTAGTTTAATGAATTTAGTTCCACCATGCCCAAAGGGAACCCCCAAACCTATTGCTTTCAGGTCCACCTGACTCACGGTGACCCAATAGGCCAGAGTAGAACTATTCCATAGGGTTTCAGAAGCAGTAACTCTCTACATTAGCATACTGCCACTTCCTTCTTGTCAGTTGGCAGGGCGAATGGAACAGCTGGTCCATTCAAACTGCCCACCTTTAAGTTAGCAACTGAGCACGTTACTCATTATACTACCAGAGTTTCTCCGTCCAAAGAAACTACTAGCTAACTTGCTACTGCTACTACTGATGACCTCAGGATTCCTAAGAGCGCTCCAGAGCCTACAGAGCTGGGACATGGTAAAGGCACAGGCCTAATCCTGCAGTGACGTTGCGGGAAAGGCTGCGGCAGTCCTGTTCTCGTGACATTGAGAAGAGCGCAGCCTGTGGTAGACCAGCAGCAGAAGGGCATTTCTAGCTGAAGTCTTGTCTGCGAGTCCATAAACTTTAGCCAGAAACTTGTCTCTGTAAATAGTCCAGTTACAGTGAGCGCCAATCCCAAGATTAGAGGGCCGATTCAGTGTTTAAAGTGTTCTAAAAAACCCAGAATAACAACAGACACCCGCCCCCCACCCCACCCAAAGACCTGCGTTTGCAGGTGTTTTTTTTATAGTTTTATATTTTTACAGAATGACAAAGGACACGCATGGAAAAGCACAACCAACTGTGACCGATCCAAGTGGAAAAAACCGGAGCATAACAATGAGAAGGCTTATGGGCAGAATTGCAAGAAGACAGCTTTCCTCATCCGCGTGTGCAATTATGTATGGATGAAAAATTACAGGGGCTAATAATTACAGCAGCAATTGTCCACTTGCAGAACAATTAGCCCTTTGCTCCTCATTTTGAGAAAGTGACTAATTGTACCCATCGAAAGCCAACTATTGGCGCATTTGTTTTGGAATGAAATTTCATGCTTGCCAGAAAGTGCCAACCACAGAAGCAAAAGACCTGGGATGCTGCGAGTCCCGGGTCCAAGAGTCCCGGGTCCAAGGAACCAGACCTTTGAAAGACGTACCCTCTGGTCCAGGACAGTAGGGGTGAGGGGGTAAAAGGCCTAAGGCTGGCACTGTTGTGGACATCATGCCATTTGCATTAAGGAAAATGCAGGAAGTAATAACAGAATTCAGGTGATGGTGACAATTATTCATAATGAGTACCGCTCATCAGATAGCACAAATGCCTTCTAGTTAAATCTCACAGCCTCCTGTGAGACCTAAGGGAGAGAGATTTGTAAGCTCAACTTTACTTCTCTGTCAAAGAAATCAAAAACACATTAGGCGGCAGCAAATGGCATGATTTCTCAAATAGGTAGAAGGCAAAACCCAGAGATTTCTGACTTCTTGCTTCACAAATTACCCTCCTATTTCCTTTGCTTAGGTGAATGCCTTTTCAGGATAAGGTGTGTCATGTGTCATGTGGGCTATAGATGTATAAATGGGCAAAAAGAGATCCTCCCACGTGCCCTTTCACTCCTCCACACGTTCACATCCACACTGAGGTTGCATGAAGTTCCGACTTCAATGATGAGCTGCCAGTCAGGTGGATGGATACAACAGGAGGAGATACGGTCCATATCTGAGAGGCTTCCTGCTTCCAGATTTTCAGTAGTCTTCCAGATGTCCATACAGGGTACAGACTGCTGCCACCAGTGTCCACAAAGTTCAGGTCTCCATCAACTGGGGCTGCCACACAGACCTCAGGCTTAGGGTTCCAACATCATCCCAGAGAATGCAGCGTTTCTTTCTCATTCTGCTTCTTCTAGCCAAGTTTCAAAGCAGCTTCCTCCCCCACTGCCACTGCTTGGCTCATCCAATGTGAGGAGGTCTGAGCTGAATGTGGGCTGATAGCTCTGTTTCTGAGTTGAGAGGATGGGTGGCTCTGGGGACATAGTTCAACTGGGAACAGAGGGGTCAGATCCTGTCTGCTTCCTCTTTTTCTTGTGTTTGTGCCATACGCAATCCTGAAGAATCTCTCCAGTCTCTTTCTCAAGTCCCCTTGCTTATTCTCTCTTTCAGACATCTTTCCTGACAAAACACCTGATTTTTTTTCTTCCAATGCTCAATATTGTACTCTCTGCTCAATACTATCCATTTCCCATCACCCCCAATTCTACTGCATTCATCTTCCACAGAATTTCCCAACATTTTACTGAAGAAAAGAGAGAGGCGCAGCTGTCTAATCCTCCGGGTTAGCATAGACGCTTAGATACCAAGGAAATTGTGGCCTTGAGCCAAGATTCTAAGGTGATCCAACAGAAAGGAAAAACACTTATTTCCCTAAGATTTCTTCTAGCTTTGGAGATGCTGGGCACTCTGCCAATCTCCCCCTTGTCTCCATTGGCTCTGGTCCAACACGATCATTTAAGCAGAATCACGTCTGTAAAACACAGACGTTAGATACTCAGTGCTTTAGTTGAATTGTCTTGGATTTCAATCCAGCATTCTTGGAAACCATGAACATCCTTACTTATACCCTTTTGCTTCTACAGCTAGCCTAGGCACCCACATACTCCGCTAGGCCAGGTTACATATGCATGCGTGTTTCAGGGAGAAGTTTCAAAGAACAAAGACCATTTTTACCAAGAAAAAGGCCACATTACTTAAAACCATAAAACCTCAGAACAAAAAATGAAACCCAACTAATTCCCAGTACATTTGCCCCGCTCTACCTCAAGGTCGTATTTTCAAGCCTGGGGAACCAATTTGCCTGCGCTTTTAGAAACAAATTTTTCACTCAGAATCAGCATTTTCTTTAGTTGCTTTTTTCTAGAAAATTCAGTCGAGGCTGTGTTTCAAGGCTGTGAATCTACTTTACCCTCACCCTCCACCTTTTCTTAAATTCTACTTACTTTGTGGTTGTTGTTGAGAATATATAAAACAAGAGTTTGCATATCAACAATTCAGTAATATCAACTACATTCTTTGAGTTGAACAACTTTTTTATCCTTCTTTTCTGCCCATGGAGATTATCCACAGAGTGCACCTGCAGGAAATAAACTCATAGTAGATGAATTCCATTAATGTTCATTTCTACCCCCCCCCCCAAACATCCATCAACAATTTTGAGCCTCATTTTAAGGAATATCTAGTCTCCAGGATTTGAAGCACTTGCTGATAAAGACCCAGGATTGCGGCCTTCAGTATGGATCACAGCTCAGTGTAAAGAAAAACAAATCCACCCAATGGATCAATAGGTACCATCATGATAAAAAGACAAAAAATTGAAATTGTCAAGGATTTCATCTTGCTTGGACCCACAATCAGTGCTCATTGGAAGCAGTAGTCAAGAAATCAAAGGACACGTTGCCTTGGGTAAATCTGCAGCAGACCTCATTACAGTGTTGCAAAGAAAGTGTGGTAGTTACGTAATCTGGTGTCAACTTGCAAAGGTTGCAGCTTAGTGACCTCATTTGGAGGTGCCATGGAGATAAATAGCTCACTGGAGGGAGGACATACACACACTCTCCCTGCAAGACATTCCCGTTGACAAGACCTGTAGAGCTACGCTAGAGCCCTGGAGCTGGAGGAGCCACACGAAGACTTCTGTCAGCGCTGAGATGCTCCACTGCCACTGGATCCACAAGACTGGATCCACCCACTGGTCTGTAATCTTCTTGCATTTGACATCATTGCATGTGTTTTGTGAGTCTGAAGAGGAATTTATAGATTGGTATTGGACATATAAGCTAATATCAGACTTATGGACTTGATCTGGATGGGGGTGGATGTTTTCTTAATGTAAAATTACTCTTTGATATAAAGTTCCTTTTTATACACATATGAGTGTCTATGTATTTGTTTTAGTCTACCCGACTAACACAGCAAGGATGTTACTTTGAGGACTAAGGTGTGCCTGACCCAAGTCTTGGTATTTTCAATTGCCTCCCATGAAGGACCGATGAAGAATCGATGCATTTGCATTATGGTGCTGGCAAAGAATATCGAAAGTACCATGAACTGCTAAGAGAACATATAGATCTATCTTGAACAAAATACAGCTAGAATGTTCCTTAGAAGCAAGAATGATGAGACTTTGTCTTACGTACTTTGGATATGTTATCATTAGAGACTGGACCTTGGAAAAAGGTAAAGTAGAGGGGCAGCAAAAAAAAAAAAGAAAAGAAAAAAGGAAGGCCCTTGACAAGATGGGTCGACAGAGTGGCTGCAACAATGGTCTCAAAGCTAACAATTGTGAGGATGGCATAGGACTTGGCAGTGGTTCATTCTGTTGTACATAGGGTCACTATGAGTCTCACTCAACTCAACTGTATCTGCAAGTCTCCATTCAAATATTTTCAGCTCACATTGCCCTCCTTTGACATCTTGTTATCTATTCTAAGGTCAAATCACAATAATAGGAGGGTATTATGCCAATCACACTTTTGACACCAACTGTGATATTAAAGTTAGGGTGTGGAAAAAGGCCTTTCACACACATACATCCCCTTCTACAAATTCCCACCCATAAACTCAACTGTAATGTTACATTAAGTACCTCTCTGAAGCAGTTCAATACATAAAATCTTACTGAAGGCCCTACAAGGTAGGAAGAGGTTGAGCGTATTTCAGTGTTGCCTCTCTTGGCCTTTGAAATCCTTAATGGAACTCAGAGTTGTCAGCAATACTGTAGTTTCCCCTCAACCAGGAAAGCACAATTCTTACTAAGACCATGCCCTTTCAATCTCAAACCTGATATCAACGTTTCAGAAGAATTCACACCAACAGTTTCTATTACTTCTGTTTAAGGGAACGCTTATAAAAATCCCTAGGCCCGCCTTGTTCTGGAGCCAAAGTTAGCATCAGTAAGGCCAAACACTTCACGGATAGTGAAAGCAGAGGTAACACCCTGTTGCTGCTGATTCAAGTTTCTGCTTCCAATTTTGTAGTGTTGCAGAAAGTACATTCCCTAGCAATTACTTTTCACTTTATTTCTCCAACTTTCCCAAACCAAACTCTCTGCCACTGAGTCTATTCTAACTCATAATGACTCTGTAAGACAAGGCTGGAGCTGCCCCTGTGTGTTTCAGAGACTCGTGTCTATTAGATCTAAGCTCAACACCAGGTTGAATTGAAAGCTTTCCCTATAGTGCCTGTGTCCTGGCTACCCAGTGTTGTGTTCTACTTTTAATCACAGTATTCTGCTTGTGTAATAAACTCAATCTCCTTATTTTCCTCCAGTTTTCCCTCATCAATCCCATGTTCAACTTTTCTGGTTTATATGATAAATTTTGTATTAGATATTTGCCTACATCCACTTATTCTTCTTATGGAACCCATTCCTTAATTCTTCTCTAGGAACCACTTTTTTTCATGCTCTCACCCTATAGACACCGAGTGAGACTTCATTTTACTACTCAAAATGCACCATGGGACCTAGGCCTAAGGACATGGTGTATGGTATCCCTGACCTCAAGGAGTACCCATGAAGATGCATATAAAGTTCTTAGTACAGACAGCGCCTTACATGAAGTAACTTAATGCAATCCATTCAGAACCAGAGACTTTGTTGAAGATGTTGTGTGATAGAGCAGGCTTCTTCCTCTCTAGTCCTGAATCTGAGGGCCAGTATGGTTCAAAGCAGTTGAATACCACGCAGAAAGGACAAGGGGCAAGCCAAGTGCAGAATAGTGTGACTCAGCAAAGGTGGAGCCAGCGGACGAAGAGAGAAGAAAATGACATTGTCTTTGATCAAGCCGTGTCTAAAGCCAGCCTCAATTTTTTTTTGTTATACCATCTAACAAACGCCTTTGTTGTATAAGTCAATTTGCATTGAATTTTCTATTCTCATCACACTCCCAAAGTGTGTGCACTCTTTACAAATTGTTATGAAGATTGTACAGAAATTGCATATAAGGTTCTTCATGCCGTACCTTGCATGGAGTAATTAAATGCTAACCATTATTATAGTGCTGGTGGATTGAGAGAGTAAGTCAATATACTATTGAAGCAGTTTAGGTGTTTTCCTGACCCTTTAAGGAGAGATTTAAATGTTTGTTCTGTGTAGAAATGACCGATAAGAAGAACTTGGGAAGGTACAAGGGAAATAGACCGAGATCTCCATTTGATGTTAGATTTTGTTTTCTTATTTTCTAGAGAATCAGTAACAGTGCCTCATGTGTAAAGATAGGTTTTTATGCTTAAGAAATTCCCTTTATCATCTCTGATTTCCCGGGCATTTTTCCATGCTCTTTTAGTAAGCTAGAAAGGTGTTCAAAGAAGCCTTTCTATTTGAATTTTGATTTTGAAGTCTCAGATGCAAGATGACACCTAGTTTAACACCACATACTAGAGGCTTCAGTCTGACACACTCCATTGGCTACTAATCGGAGTTTCCTCGCATCTCCAGTCTTTTGGGGTCTTAGAAAAGGAGCATTTTCCCAGGTGGGTGGCTACCAATCTGGCAGGTCTTCCTCAAATGGGGAATTGATTTATTCATTATTTCCACGCCTAGTCATTTATTTGCTTGAGAGATGCTTTCTCTTGCTTAGCGTCAGCGTTTTCTTTGAACAATTAATATTATCCTCTTCATCTGAAGTTAAATCTTGGCTTGACCATTCATTGGCTTCTATAGTTTCACTGAATAACTCGGACTCCCAGTCCTCTATTGAAGCAATATTTATAAAATGCACAAAGTTTTACTCCCCACCAGATGTTGGAATATTTTTGTACTCTACAAATGCAAGATGTTCCAAAGTAAGTGGTCATTATCGCCCTCACCCATTTTTAGATGGGAGATTTAATAATGCTGATTCTAATTTTCTTTTTGTCTGATAATTATAGGGCCTGTAATTTGAGTCTAAATAAAGGTTAATATTTGTCTTGATTTGTCTCAGTTCTTTTTTCCATTGCCTTATACCCAGAATAGTGACTGTCATCACCAGGCTCACAGGACTCTTATTACCTGCTGATATTCTCCACAGCACTCTGCAAGACAGGTTTCCCAGGTGCTTATTTTGTAAGCGAGACAATGCTGATGAATAAGTATGAAAAATTATTGGCCCATCCAACTGTTTAGTCAGACTTCCTTTGCGCCTTCCCCAAGGACACTCACTGGTTATAAATGAAATGAAGCTATACTTCTTCCCCCCCCTCCCCCCATCCTGTAGAAATGGTTTCTTTATAAGACAAGTGGATTACAGGTCGTTAAAGTTGTTTTAAAGACAGTAAACTGCCAAATGGCATCATTTGATTTAATTGTTATTCTTACTTTATACTTAAGTTTTGGAATTTATGAGAAATTCTCTTCCTCTTTCAAGTATTCACAATTTTAGATTGTGACAAGACTGAATGGCCACATGAAGTTGAACATAAATCAAATGAACCCTCAGAGAAAACAAAAAATTATTTACAGGGTAAGGGATTTGATATGTAAGATAAAGTATCAACAGACACTTAACAGATGGCGTCCACGATCATTTTGAATCTCAATGTCACAATGTGGAGAGAAAGGGGATCTTAACAGTATTTATGTACAAGTTTCAAACTCACAAAATACACTAATTGTATCTGTGGATACAGATCTTAAACAGTCTAAAAACAAAACCTCCCTAGTCTCAGGATAATGGTATGTTCTTAGGATTCCATTAATTTATTGGACTACATCTGAAGGAAATACAGCAAAATTGTATGATATGTTAAATATTACCATGAATAGTTGTCATGAATTATATATTGTTTTCAATGTTTCATCTGCATGATACCAAGTCTACTAAAACCGAAGTAATAAGACGAACTTGAGAAGGTTTACTACTTACCAGTAAACAACAATAGAATCGTGGGATTTCAAGACCCGAGCAGTCACTTTGAGAGTGATCCCTGTCCATATTTCATGAACGAGTACCCTGAGCCATCACAGCATGGCCCCTTATCAGGCTGGAGCTCAGATCCTTGTAAACTTCCAGCAAGGGCTCCTTCCATCACCTATTCTAAGAGTGGACCCCAAGCAAAACCCACTGATGATGAAATGTGCCTGGCTCTGACTTCAGAGTCAATGAAGAAGAGCTCCCCCGCCCCCCTGCAGAGACTTTACAAACCTTTTTAAAGGGACACTCCAGTCTTGAAATCAATCCAACAAATATGTGGACTCATCAGTAAACGCAAGACATTGTATGGTCTCCCGAGACACGATCTTTTCCAAGTATAACTGATTTTGTGATGTCTTTCCTGTGAGTTGGTTTGATCAAGGGCAGAAAGATGCAATGAACCCACATGTCCTTGGTGAACCAGAGGAGAAATGAAAGGCCAAGTGGGATAAAAAAAAACCCCACCACAACAGCCCCAATCCCAAAACTAAGACACAACAGCTTTAAGCTATCTACAAGGGTGAAAATCAAGCAGCAAAGGGGTGGCTATGGTCAAGCGAGGCAGAGTAGCATTTAGGGGTCTTCACGGGGAGCCGCAGTGAGAAATAGTGTAACAGGTATAAGCATCGTATTTCCACATAAGTAGAAAAATTACAAGTGTTCATTCCTAAACCATCTTTCTGGAAGTCCATGCAACCAAAATTGATGGTGAAACTACTTAGAATAAGAGAGATGGTCCAAGTGTTAGAAAGAGGGGTGTCATGAAGGATGCGCCGTAACGGCACTAGGAGAGGGCGCACCACAATGGCAGACAAGAGGAAATTTGTCTTCTTGTCCCCAGCATGTTAAACATAAAGTTTCTGGTCGCTCATTTTGGCAAATAGGGGAACAGATTTATTTACAGGGGCTTTGACAAATTCTAAGAACGAAATCCATTAAGATATGACTGAAACCATTTTCGTTGAAAGTCAATGAATGGAGCGGCCATCTCCCAAATCTGTGATTCTAAATCTATGCCTGCCATCAAGGCTATCTCTTGGCCAACCAAAAGAGTATTCCTAAGTGCCATTTGCCTTACTCACAAATTTGGCTTCGCGTACGCTGGGTCGTGTAATGGGCTAGGCCTGGGGCTGCTCACTGCAAGGTCAGCGATCTGAAATCCTAGCCACCTGGCAGGAGAAAGATGAAGCTTTCGCTCTCCTCAAGCCCAAGAAGGCAGTTTTATTCTCTTTTGGAAAGTGTCTGTGAGCTGGAATAGACTCACTGGCAATGGTGGGATGTCTGGTTGTTTGGGCTTGGCTGCGCCGAGCAGTTTCTGAGTGCAGCAAACGGTTCCCTTGCTGGCTGCTAACTGCAGGGTTGGAAGGTTGAGTCCCCCCAGAGGCACCTCGGGAGAAAAGGCTGGGGATCTACTTTCCAAAGTAGCAGCCGTCGCCAAGCTGGTAGAGCCCCGTTCTACTCTGACACACCTGGTGTCGCCAGGGGTTGAGGTCATGTCCATGGTGACCGGTTCTGCTGGCTTTGTGGCTGGTCGGTTCCAGGGTACAGGTGGGTTGTGATGTGGGGAGGAGAGCAGCCCTGCTGAGGCAGGTGTCATTAACGGAGGACTAGCAAACCATCCTGAAGAGCTATCATGGATGGACAGAGGGGCTCAGGGGAGTGTTGGGGCCCTGGGTGCCACCTGCACCCCCCTGCCTCACCACGTCTATCCCCAGGGGGTATGGAGGACGTCACCAGGGGAATGGAGGTTGGCGGGTCCAGGGCTGAGGTCTTAGGGAAGGAAAGGAAATGGAAGAGAGTGGCAAATTGGCCATATTTCCCATTGTTCTTCCGATAGTCTTTGTTTATGACTGTTCCCTGGCAAAGTATTAAAGGGGGCCCCTTTGTTCTCTCTCAGATATGTCCCCATTTGGATGATAAATTATACAGTGGCCCCAGAGGGGTCATAGGGCATGGAACAAGCATATATATACGGCCCGTCCTCATCCGGCCAAGAACATTAAAGCCATCCCTTACAGACGTCGGCACCGGGGAAGCGTGTGCTCTGACTCATAGCTGAGTTGAGGGGCAAAATGTCAGCATCGCCACAATTCCTTATAGCCAGCTCTTATGAAGACTGTGAATTTAAAAGGCTCCTGTCTTTGAAGCTGCCCATGAGCCTGTCAAATTCCCAGGGTTGGCAGGTCCGCCCGGAGAGGCACGCCTCGCCCGGGCAGGCTGACCTGCTCACCGCCGTCACCTCCACAGCTTGCTCAGGACCCGAGAACTGGAACATCCTCTGGGAAAACCCCTGTTCGAAGCATTACCTTTCCATTTTAATATGGCCAGTCGGGCCACATACATTCACTAGCATATGTGAGAATGCATTCCGAGAAATCTTAACTGATTATTGCCGTGATCGGCCAATGCTGAGTGTCATCCTCACACAAATGAAAGGATGAATGATTAAATCGGAAAAGAAATGTGGGTATTTTCAACAAATTGTATTCTTTCGCTGTTATAACCATCTTATTCATGTATTTTCCACACTCTGATAGCATTTTGCTACACTGCACATGTTCTAAATCACCAGCGGAAGCAGGCACGGAAAGGGAATGAAGTGCACGTCCACAGAGCGCGTTCGGGATTCTGGGCATTTATTCTGGTGGACGGGAGTGCCTGCTGATGAAGTGAAGGTCTCAGGGCTCACCAGCAAACCACAAAGCCATTGACTTGGTAGTCCTTGTGGGAAAAGAACTGGAAGCAGGGTTTCTGTAGGGACAGCACCTGGCCGAGTAAGTTGATTTGGGAGCTTCAGGCCGGACAGATGACACTCCGATCCCCGTCAGAATACAAAATAGAGATTGAATCCTACGTAGGAGTGAATCATATGTAGGAGCGGCCTTTTCCAGAGTCCCCGTTGGGGTTGGGGAGAATTGTTCCACAGAAAGGACGTCAGACCCAACTCTCCTCAAATCTCAGACAACAACAACAACAAAAGCAAAACAAACTCGACCTAGTTTCTAAATAGCCATTTTACGAATGAGGGGGAGGGGGCTGCAGCCACAAAGATGAGATCCCTTCCATTAGGGAGAAGAGAGTTCACAAGAAAAGGGGTGGGATCTTGGGCCTTTTTGGGGGTACTTCACAGACATAAGAGGAGTCCAAACAGAAATAGGAAGGAGACTGGCCTGACTTGTTTCTAGCCATTTCAAGACCGAGACAGGAGAACAAAGCATTCTGCTGGATTGGACATTGAAGGAAAATAAAGGGGTAACCCGGAGGGAAGCATTGCTTTGAGCTTTCTGTTGTTGGTGATGCCAGGTTTTGTGCCCTGCAGAATACCAACGATGACCTGAGGCTGCTGGGAGTGGACCGAGGGAGTGTCGAGATAATGAATCCTTTGAGCTTGGGATGTGGGCAGGGTTGGGGCAGCCAGATTTCCTGAGTGAACGCCTCAGACTGTGAGTGGCCTTTCTTGTCCCAGGTTGTTGGAATCCTATCGTTTCTATGTGGGATGCCTGGTGGTTGAAGCAGTCTACTGCTTACTGAATGGATGAAGGGGTGGGTCCATCTAGAGACATCACGGAAGAAAGGCCTGGCTGTCTGCTTTTGAAAAACTAGCCATCAAAAACCCTAAGGAGCCCAGTTCTACTCTGACGCAGGTGGGGTCACCAAGAGACAGAGCAGCTCCACGGCCATTATTGATGTCTTTGCTTCAATGTGTGCTCTGCGGTGAACGAGCCCGGAGAGGTCTGGAATGGATTAACTAACTCTGGGAACTCCTAGGGATGGCAGTGACGTTGACAAGGTGGTATTTATTTCTGTAGTAGGTTAAATTGCGTACCTCAAAACTATGGCCAAGCCTTACCCCTTTGGTCTGTGAACGTGGTTCTGTTTGACAACAGAGGCTTTGCTGATGTGATGCGGTTGTGGGTTGGAGACAAGATATGACACAGGGAAGATGACCACGTGATCAGTTACACAGAGATTTGGGTGAGGCTGCCACCATCCAAATATTTCTTGGGGCCACCAGAAACTGGAAGGGACAAGGATCCTTCTGAGAGCAAAGCCAGGCCAACACCTCGATCTCAGTTACCTAGCTTACTTGTTGAACGTGAGGAGGACTGGGAACTCTTGGCGAGGAAGATCAAGGAGCCGTCTTCAGTACGGATTACAACCCAACACAAAGAGAACAAAAGTCCTCACAACTGGACCATCACCCAGTCCTCCTCATGTGTCTGTCAGTCACCGAGTTTGTGGTAATTCACCGTGGCAACCCTCAGGAGTGAGCCCAACTACTGCTGAAGGACCCTGGGTGGCGCATTCGTGAAAGTGTTCAGCTGCTAACTGGAAGCTGGTGGTTGAAACCCCCTGACCCCTCCTTGGGAGGGGAGACCTGGCAATCTGCTTCTGTACATTTTGCAGCCTTAGGGGCAGGCGGACCCTGCCTGGTGGGGTCCTGTCCTTCTAAAGTTGACTCAACACCACACAAGGTTCAACGGCATCCACTCTTAGGAGAAAACTCCGAGATAGATTCATTGTGCTCTATTACTAAGCTCCCTTTCTCCTCTTTTCTTTTTCATTTCCACTTCCAGCCTCTCACCCAGACCCCCTATCCCCCATCCTCCCCCCTCCCCCCACTGCCCCCCCCCCACCATCTCAGAAAGACCTCCGTGGACTCTTCTGCTCTCGGTAGTGTGGCTCAGTTTGGCGGAGGGATAAGAACTAGACAGGCCGCCTCAGTACAGTCAGTGCTGGAGTTGTGCAAGGAATGAAGTGCCAGGGAACCAGAAGAGGGAGCAATTAGTTTGGTGGGTGTCGGGGAAAGGTTTCTCAGAGGGAGGAGCATTTGAGCTGCACTTCTTGAGGGCTGAGTGACATGAAGATGTGAGAAAAATGGGCAAAAGCTTTCTGAGCGAAAGGGAAATGTCATTTGGGGGTAGAACCCTGATGGATGAGTCAGCGTGATGAATTGTTTCCTCGGGCTTCTTTCTGCTCGGGTGGCATGTGATGAAATACTGGGCTGCTTGGTACATTCCATTATCTCCATTCCATTTTCCCCAAGGTCATTGCTGCGTTCTGAGTCTGGACTGTGGTGGGCATGGGGCTTGATTATATTCAGAGCTACCCGGGGAGGCGTGGTCCTTTCTCGGTCGGGTATTTCTGCCGGTGTCATTGAATGAACACTGCCTACCAATGTGCAACGTACAGGATGAGCTTGAAGTGCAGCAGAGACCTGGAGCCACTTAAATACAGATCTTGCCTGAGATGTATGTGGTAGAAAGCACAGGGATCTGAAAACGTGGTATAACATTTAGAGATCTCAAAGGCAGTAGTCGTGTGCCTGTCGAGAGGCACTGTGGGTCCTTCTAACCTCTAAGTGAACTGGCCTGTCAAGGGTTATACAGATATTTCTTGATGCCAAGGGAAGTGGGAAATGAGAGTAAGAGACTCATTTATTTTAAAACTAAGAGCACATTGAAGGCTAAAACTATAGGTTTGAAATGCAAGCTTCGGACTTAAGTTGAATTTCATGTGTGAGGGTAAGAATCTATGTACTCCACTCTCAGGGCAATTCGTATTTGAATGAGGAGCAGACTTGATTGTTCTGGAAAGTTTAGAACTATGGACCTATGCTTCTGATAGCACAGTGCTTTAACTAAGCCAAGGGAGGCTACTTTTGGCTTCAGCCTTGGAGACAGGTCCCTTGAACAAAAGGGAACCAGCTGAGAGTGAGGCGGGCCAGGCAGAAGGAAACACGATGCGACGCTACAGAGATAGTAGCTTAATACGGAGTGTAAGCCTCCCACTGTACAAGGTACAAGTCCTGGCTTACCTCTTGTATGTCTTGAGTAAATTAAGTACTTTGTGCCTCAGTTTATTCACAGGCGAAATGTGCCTAATAGCAGTGCCTTTTTAAAATGTGTTTTGGGACTTCAAAATCAATGGATGCAGGTGAAGTGCTGAGCACTGTACCTGGTTGCAAGACCTTCAAGCCAATCTAACTCAGCAAGTGGATAGGACAGAGTAGAACTGCTCGTAGGATTTTCAAGGCTGGAATCTTTAGAGGAGCAGGTCGGTGGACTAGTTTGCTTTTATTTTTGTCTCACGGAGGGGCCGACTAATCTGGACTGATACATTTTCAGTTAATGTGCTTGACACAATGGATGTATGCATTGTTAGAAGAGCTGTAAGAGCCCCCAATAAAATGATTTGAAAATCAAACAAACAAAACAAAACAAAAATGTTTGGGTTAGCAGTTGAGTGCTTCATCATTGCCTCACCATGACTCTTCTGTGTCAGTCACTGTCTGACATGCTTACTGCAAGGCATTGAGCGAGAGCCTGCACGCGAAGTGCCCGCAATAGTGCTAGCAGTCAGTAGGGGCTCAACGAATGCCAGTGGTCCCTTCCTCAAGGTGCTCCCAGCTGATGGAAAGTCAGAGGCCAGGACTCAAGAGACACTGTGCACATCATCAGAAAAAGAGACGTGGCCCCGGTACCAGGGGATCTGTAATATATACTGCTCAGGGAAGCCCTGGGAGACACTGGTCATAGCAAAGGGGATGGCTGGTATAGCACCCAAAGGTGACAGTCTGGGGAGGCAGCAGGAACCATCACCAACTACTTCCGTTCCAGGCCTGACAGAGGACAGAGCCATTGCCCACGGCAAATCCACTTCCTGAGAATCATGTTTGGAAACTTCCATTAGTCCCTAGTAAGGAAGCAGTGGGCTTGATCCCATGAGGAGTTATTAAAGAGTGGGGAGGTGGTGGGAAGTTGTGATAGGTAGGTTTATTGTGGCAACCTGGCCAATAGGAACATGTGGGATTAATACGGTTGCAGTTTGATAGGAGGGCAAAGAGATAAATGGCTTGGCAAGCCCTGCACCTTTCTCTTGTGCTTTTTGGTGATTGGGCCAGCATGTGGTCTTTGGTTAATTCTCTGTCTCAACTTGGGAGCTACACTACCTGTGGGACAGCCAACTTGTGGGACATGTTGCTAGAGCTTGAGTTTCCTTCAAGACCTGTTTTGCCACGCTGCTGGTATGTACATCGCTTGAGCTTGAGGCTGGTGGATCCTGACATCTTGCATTGCTTGAGTTCGATATCCCATCTGGGCCTGCTTTGCTAAACTCCTGACCCATCCAGCTATTTGCTGCCTGTCGGCAGACTCTGCCTACATTGCCTGAGGGACGACTCAGCTGTCTGTTTCCTTGGCCTTGGACCCAGCAGCCCTCATGAGTTGAAGGACTACCAGTAAATTAACTGTTGCATGAAATGAGTTAAACTTAGTCCTCTGTACTGCTGGGTCAACTAATTAGATGTTATATTCCTTTATGCTGTATAAATCTATCTATCTATAATCATAAGTGTCCTAGTTTTGTTTCTCCAGAGAACCCTACCTAACACAGCAGTACTATACTGAGTGTTAAGTATGGGGTTGAGTGATTCAGAGTGGCCTAAGGCAAGTCTTACTGAAAGGAGGAGCGATCATCTATTGGACATCAACCTAATGCTGACACATGCTTCGTCGACTGTTTGTCTCACTGTGAGCCATGTGGGTATTAGTGTCCCTGCTTTTTTTTGGGGGGGGGGTGTCCCTGTTTTTATAGGAGAGGAAGTGAGCTTTAGAGAGAATGGTAACTTGCCCAAGGCCACAGCGCTGATTGAAGGTAGAGATGAGGGTCGAACCTAGTCTAACCCAAAGCTCAGGTTCTTTCCTCCTTGAAACTACTCCTCAGTTCTGATGTCCCTTAACAACCAATAATAAGCACACACTTCCATTTTTTCACCAATAAGATGGGTATTTTTTCTCAATCTCATTTTAAAAAGAAAAGCATATTATTTTTGTTCTGTTAAATAAAAGTGTTTTTGTGTCCCTAAGGAATACCTAGGAAACATGGAGAATTAAATTGAACATACAAACTTTTTAATGTAGTGAAAATACCACGTTCCTGTAAAGATTTCATCTAGTTTTGCTCACAAAAGAGGACTAGATTGGGAAATAGCAAGAACAGCCTTCTTTGTGAATCTAGGAGAAATTGAAAATAGGATGTTATTGCTACAACTATCTATAGGGAAAATATTTGGGAGTGAGATGCTCTGAATTATTTTAGATATTCATTTTTTTCTGTCCTGGGAAGGGCAGGGAGGGGGATGGACTTGCATGGCAAAAGGAGACGGGTAAGAGGAGACCGAAGCAATTTCCTTAGAGCAAGCTTTCTGGATCTTGGCACTGTTGACACTTTGGGTTGCATAATTCTTGGTGGAGATGGTGGTGGTGGTGGTGGTGGCAGTGGTGGTGATGAGGTGGCAGTGGTGGTGGCGTTGTCCTCTGCATTGTAAGGTGCTGAGCGGCTTCCCTGGCCTCTACCCCTGAGATGCCAGCAGCCCCTGTCATGACAATCTCAAATGTCTGCAGACATTGCCAAGTGTCCCTTGGGGCAAAGTTGCACCCAGTTGAGAACCACTGGGTGAAATGAAAAAAATACTCTCATTGATTAATATTTGTACCGATCCACGTGGGTGGTGGCATTAGACCTAGAGCACCGGGGAGAGGGATGGGCGGAACAGAGACCTCATAACAGCTTGATTAGAATGTAACTCACGTGCTAGCAAATCCCTTCTGTTAAGCGCACAGTCCAGTGGCTTTAAGCAGAGCCTTGCAGCCATCGCCGCCACCCAACGTTAGAGCGGCTCTCATCAGTCCCCAAAGAACCCCAAACCATACGGCTTCATCCCCCAACGCCCACTCTTTCCAGTCCCTGGGAACCAGGAAGCTGCCTTCTGCCTCTGTGGATGTGAACAGCTCCACTTCAAACATGGGGGATTTGCCATGACGGTCTAACCGCTAATTGGGCATTTACCCCCTCCACCCCCCTGAGCTATGTGTTGTTAATTTGCTTTAAACCCTTGCACAAAATCCACTCCTTCTGGCAAGCATGCCCTCTATGGGCCGCCTGGGCACCTCCCCTAGGTACCCCTCCACCCTCCAGTCCCTCTGCTTTCTCCCCTGGCCTGGGGAGCC
This sequence comes from Tenrec ecaudatus, assembly GCF_050624435.1. NCBI lineage: Eukaryota > Metazoa > Chordata > Mammalia > Afrosoricida > Tenrecidae > Tenrec > Tenrec ecaudatus. Next base: position 85,691,110 of record NC_134536.1, read on the forward strand.
ACTCACAGCGCCAGTCGGGAGGCAGAAGAGCTTTGCCCGGCTGATGCTGGTGCCCCGCAGGCTCCCATCATGCAATCAGGCAGCGCCAGGGAGCAGCGCCTGGAGTTGATATAGCTCATCGGCGAATTTATCCTGGGCTTCCAAGTGTGCCTTATAGAATGAAAAAAAGAAAATTGAAGTAGTAGGGGAGGAGATAGACCAGCTGGCTCCGCGGCCTGTCAAGTTTCCAGGAACTTATGTCAGTGACTGCGCTTTTGGGGGAATTGAAACAACAAGCTACAGGCAGAGGTAGAAGAAGAGACATGATGAAAATCAGGCATCCAGGGTTAGCTCCTAAAGGTCAGAGCAAAGAGGTCATCCTGCCCCAGAACTGTTTCCAAGTTGCCACTCTTGCCTTTGGGTGCTGTGGCAGTCAGCCCTAGATTAACCCACCCCTGGAGCCTCTGAGAACTGGGAAGGGAAGGGACGGAGTCCTCTGAGCTTTCACCAGATGTCAGCACTGAGCCCATGGTGACAACAACTCGGGGCGCCGGACTGATGTGATAGGCAGGTGCCATTGCTAAGCCCAATTTAGAGACCATGAAACCGAGACCCAGGGAAATCGAGTAAATTGCCCAATGGCACGGAAAAGTGGGCGAGTGAGCTTCTAGTTCAGAATCTGAGCATGTAACCATTGACTATAACAGCTTCTCCGAGGATCATGACCAGCGATTTGCCGTAGTTTGCTCTTGAGGTTTCATGAGGGAACTATTCCTATGACCCCATTTCCCATATGAGGAACCGGAGCTCCAGAGAGAAGAATGCCTAAGCAGCTGCTGGATGCACACCCTGGTTAAAACGTGCTCATCCCACGACGATCCTTGCACAGGGCAGCCTGGAGGTGCCAGTCCTTGTCCCCTAAGGAAAAGCACTTCGTGGCTTTCTTATTTCCTCATGAAGGTGAGAAATGAAGATTCCCCCAGAAGGACCCGAGAAGTGAACCCTGGAAGGGATGGAAGAATGTAGAAAAAGAGCAATGTTGCTCAATCTTAGGACACAGGCAAGTTGTTCGGAGCGATGGGGCTTCCAGAGAGGAGGCCTTGTCCAGTGTGAGCTGAGCATGCAGCAGGGAGGGGCCACAGCCAGGTCATTCTCAGCTGTGACACTCGGAGGCTCACCCCTGCTTGGACACGCCTGTTTGGGATAGACGTACCCCCTGAGCCTGATCAATATGGATTAAGACAACTCCAACCTGATGGGAAGCTCATCAAAGAACAGAGGTAATTATGGTGCTGGTTATTTACATAATTTAGATGACAATCTCTAAAACAAAGTTCCACTTGAGGGATTCATGACTTTAATCAGGTTCCAAATAATGGAGAACAACGCAGATCAATCCGAGCCGATTTGCAGGAGCATTAAACAGACAGGTCAGCACTGCACAGAGAACAAGATGCCAGAGATGGCAAATTGTCTTTGAACAGTTCTAGAGAAATGGGATAATGGATCAAAAGGGAAAGTATGAAAAATAAAAATTGATTGGGGCAGTTACTTGAATGCAGAATTAGGTGGACCTGTCACTGCTTTAATCAAAGTATATAGCTGTAACATAAAAGGGTATATCTTAATGAATGCTTAGTGGGCATAAATGAAAGGATTTTATTACCATGGAACCATAAAGTGCAATTTTATGCAAAAATAAAATGTCAGGTAATATAACAGTTGGGCTCTCCACGAAATAACCCTCTACAGTCATCATCTGTTTTCCGGCTGGCTATAGACAGTTTGATTGCTTTAGTAACAGATAACTGACCACAGGAAGCCCGCGACTTGCTCTCTCTCCAGAGGCTTTGGCTTGCACACATAGATAAGAATATATGCTGTTTCTTCTGTCTGCAGTACCCTGCCTCCTTTTGTTGCTCACCAAGCTCCTATTCATCACCCAAGATTTAATTTAAGTCAGACTGCTGGCACAGTGAAGAGAGGGAGCTCTAAGCTTGGAATGCCAGTTGAGTCTCCAGTCTTGGGCAGCTGACTGCTTAGGAGTCCTCTTTGAGTGCCAGCTTGCTATCTGTAAGACACGGGTAGTCACATGCATTCTGTAAGGCTGTGATGATTAGCTCTAGTCACATAAGGTTAAAAACAAGGTAACGTCGCATAAGTTGACAGCTGAGTACTTGTTATTACTACCCAAGAGTCACTTCAGAAAAATGTCTCTGCTTCTCCATTTCCAGCAGCCCCCAAACATGTTAGTCTCCTTCCCTAGTGAGTTCCTTCACCATTTGGCTTTCCCTACCATTACCGTGGGAACCCCGGTGGCATAGTGGTAATGTGCTAGGCTGAGATCAGCATGGTGGGTGGTTTGAAACCACCAACAGCTCCGTGGGAGAAAGACTGGGCTTTCTACACCCATCCACAGTGACAGACTCAGGAACTCCCAGGGGGCCCTGTGGATCAGCAGAGACTCGAGATGGCAGTGAGTTTCTTAGATTATCGCTACCACAGCACTCCCCGTGAGAGTGGATTTGCTGTTCATGTGAATGTGGCCTTTGTCTTGCCATCAGAGGATTGGGGTTCAAATCCTGGAGCTGCCACTTACTGGCTGAGCCTCAGTTTCACCTGCCAAATAAGGATGATGCCTCTTCAGGCAAAGACTTTACAGCTGATCACAAAGCCTGCTCCTCTTTTTCCCGAGCACATACCTAAGATCCTGTTTCCCACGGCCCATAGAGTTATATGAGGTCATGTCACAGAGGAAGGACAATGGAGAAAGAGTGAAAGTGATGGGGATCATTCCTGGTCCTGGCCCTTATAAACCTCCATGTTCTTTCCTCTATGTTCAAAACAGTTGAGAGTATAACCTACTGTCCCATGACTTGAAGGTAGCAGAGACACATGGGGAAGTCTAAGCTTCTGAGTGTCTCTCCTCTGCAATTCCCTCACCTCACTGCCATCAAGTCAACTCTGACTCAGATTGACCCAATAGGACAGGGTAGAACTGCCCCTTCGTGTTTCTGAGACTAACTCTTTATGGGTGTAGAAAGCCTCGTCTTTTTCCCATGGAGCAGTTGGTGGTTTTGAACTGCTGACCATGAGGTTAGCTCTCCAATGAGTAACTGACTATGCCATCAGAGCTTGCCAATAGGAATAACCATTTTAAGCTTCATGTGACTGAGAAACAAACATCTCATGTTAATAAGTCATTGGTGAAAACCAACCAACCAACCTACCAACCAACCAACCTACCAACCAACCAACCAACCAACCAACCAACCAACCAACCAACCAACCAACCAGTTGTGGTAGAGTTGATTCCTACTCATGATGACCCTATGTATTTTAAACTAGAAATGTTCTCTGAAGGGTTTTCTGTGATGATGTTATGGAAGTAAATCACCAGACCTTTTCCCCAAGACACTTCTGGGTGGATTCAACCTCCGACCTTTTGATTAGTAGCCAATTGCTTAACTATTTGCTCAACTCAGGACCTCCAAGTTATTGATAGCTGGCGAGCTATTTGTTATCGCAGCTGATCCTACCTTAGTTCATATAACAATTTCATAGACGTCTACACTCTTGTAAAGATTTCAGTAATGCTTGGCAGGGTTTCTGGCACATAATAGGCCCTTAACAAGATCTAATACATAGATGAACTGTTAAGCTCTCCAGAAGACAGAGAAAATCAAGTTGGCTTATGTAATGGCTTTCCTTTATTCCAAGTCAAGGTTAGTTTTTTTTCCCTGTCAAACCAGATTCAAATAATTAGTATTACTCACACGTTGATAAGGTTTGTACTCTCTGTGGCTGAATTAGGAAACTTATAATCAAATTTCTCACAGATTTCCCAGATATTAGGGCTAAGTGGGGCTATAACACATGAGTCACACATGGCCTGCTCATTTCACAGATGGGAAAACCAAGGCTTCCAGAGGTTCAGTACTCTTGAGTAATCAGGATCGAGCAGGAGTTTTAATTTTTCCAGCTGTAAGGTTTATTTGTTAACTATAAAAGTTAACATTTTTGCCGAGCATTAGGAAAAGACATGTCTTATTTTATGAAACAAAACGAGACTAGCCGTGGTATAAATGTGCCTGGGTTATATTTGTAATCTTTTATCTATGTATAAGAAGAGTCCTACTAGCCAAGGTTAAGCACTGATCTGCTAACCAAAGGTTGAAGGCTCAAATCCATTAGCACTGATTTGCTTCCACAAATGTTAAAAGGTGTCCATAAGGTGGCCTAGTGAAACCTATGGGATTGCTGAGAGTTGGAATTGACTCAAAACATCTATGTTGATATTCTACTAAGAGAATATCAGAGATTATGGTGTTTCTACAGTTCTCAAAACTGGGCACTAAGACGGGTCTGGACCTCTTGGAGAATACAGGGATCCCAGGCTCCTTGAGATCAGTTTGGGGTAGGGCTGCTGAGGCTGTTGGGAAAAATGCATAAGAGGAGTCAGATCTCACTCCCTGCAGGAGGAGACTGTGAATTGAGACTTGAAGCTTGCACGTCTGGGTCGAATCTTCTGATCCACTCGGGGCTTCCCTTTCTCCTTGCTTGGTGGTAGGCTCTTTGACCCACCAGGTCCAGATCCAGGTGGGAAACTTTCAAAGGCAATGACATTGGAGCAGTGGGGTCAAGGCTGGGGAATATCTAGTGGTGGGCGTCAAGTAATTTAATCACTGGTTTGTTACCCTAATGACTTTTAAGTACACAAAAATAGATATACTGAAAGGTAGTTTATTATTTCAGTATGATATCAGAACACCAATGATATGCAGATGAATGCTTAAAAAGAGTAAGGAACATAAATATATGATTTCCCAAAATCTAATCCATCCACCTTAAGAGAGAATCCTGATTATAAGTGCATTTTAACAACTGGTTCATGAAACTCAACAACAAACTAGCTATAGGTTCTGCTCTACTGGTGTAAATAGACTGTATCCACCACTGGGAATATCTTCTGCCCACTTTCCCAGGAACGCTCAAAATACTTCTTCCCTTACATATCCTACATGATGACTTTTGAGTTGCTAGAGACAGAATATAGTCATTATGCACAGAAAACTTGTCAAAATTCTCTTTCTCTCTCTGGCCCCAAATATAGCAATTTCTCCCTCCCAACCTGATGTTGGGAGCAGGGTTCTCATTCCTTGCTCTTCAGGTTTTCTAAAAATGACTTATCATTTATAATTTTTTACTAATTTAAAGAAGCGCTAAGGCGGGTTGCTCTCACACGGCTCCTGTTAGTCCGCAAGGTGGTGAATGCATCGATACGTCTCCAGGAAACTTCGTGTCTGGTGAAGGTGCTTTCTCAGCTTCCATTACCATGGCGTCTTCTAATTAACCACTGCGTGGGGTGGGGTGGGGGTGGATGCTCGCCTTCCCATTTGACCACAGGGAAGGATGCTAACAACAAGGGCATTGTCGAGCAAAGCAGAGATCTGCGGTGCTGGAGCTCTTTGGTGTAATTCACTTCTGGTCTCATGATTGTCTTTGCCCTTTAGGGATGGGTTTATTATTTGGGAACAGTCTGATTGAAATTTAAGTCTGACTTCTTCACATTAGGAGAATTATGAGAATCTTACGTTGTTGTTTTTTAGGTGCCAAAGATCTGATTCCGCTCCTAGTGACAACAGAATGAAACTCTGTCTGGTCCCGGGCCACCCTCACCATGATTGTTACAGTTGAGCTCATTGTTGCCTTTATGTCCATCCATCTCAATTCACTGAGCGTCTTCCTCTCCGAGTCTCACACTTCACCAAGGGCAATGTCCTTCTCCAGGGACTGGTCCTTCCCTGAATCCATGTCCAGAGAGTGAGATGATGTCTCAGCACCCTCTTTTCCCAGCAGTAGTCTGACTGTGATTCTGCCAAGACAGAACCGTTTGTGCTTCTAGAGCAGTGGTTCTCAACCTGTGGGCCGTGACCTCTTTGGGGGTTGAACGACCCTTTCACAGGAGTTGCCCGATGTCTACCAGTAGCAAAATTACAGTGATGAAGTAGCAATGAAAATGAGGAGCTGCATAAAGGGGAACGGCATTAGGAAGGTTGAGAAGCACTGTGCTAGTGCTTAGGGCATGCTCAGCAGTCTTGATCATTGCCACGGTTCAAAAACCTCCGGTCTTCTTGATTCATCTTTCACATGGATGACAGGCAAATGAAAACACCATGGCTTGGGTCAGGCACACCTTAGTCTTCAAAGTGACATCTTTGTTCTTTAACACTTTAAATACGTCTTAAAAAATTTTTTTATTGGGGACTCATACAACTCTTATCCTAATCCATACATACACCCATTGTGTAAAGCACATTTGTACATTTGTTGCCTTCATTATTCTCAAAACATTTGCTCTCCACTCCCACTCTCTACTCCCTCATGAATCCTTGATAATTTATAAATTATTATTATTTTGGCATATCTTACATTGTCTGACCTCTTCCTTCACCCGCTTTTCTGTTGTCCATCCCCCAGGGAGGAGGTTATATGTAGATCCTTGTAATCGGTCCCTCCTTTCCAACCCACCCCCTCTCCTCCCTCCTGTATCGCACTCTCAGCACTTGTCCTGAAGGGATCATCTGTCCTGGGTTCCTTGTGTTTCCAGTTCCTATCTGTACCCGTGTACATGCTCTGGTCTAGCCAGATTTGTAAGGTAGAATTGGGATCATGATAGTGGAGAGGGACACACAATTTAAATAAGTATTGAGTAACATATTTGCTCAGAGAACTATAGTATTAGAATTCTTTCTTTTTGAAAAAAAAATGATTAGAGCAAAGAATGTACAGATGTGCTTTATACAATTGATGTATGTATACGTATGGATTGTGATAAGAGTTGTATGAGCCCCTAATAAAATGTTTAAAAAATAAAAAAATAAAAAAAACAACCTTGAAAAAAAAAGAACACTTGAACAAGAAGACAACTATGGTAAATATCTGTCCACCCAATAAAAGTCCTTTATAAAACATTAAAAAAAAGAATTCTTTCTTTTTATTGAATAAATCATCTTGTGGGTGGCTCTTACAACTGTTACAAGAATCCATACTTCAGTTGTATCAAGCACATTTGTACATATGTTGTCATCATAATTTCCCCAAACCATTGGAATTCATAACTGCTGCTTCCACGATCATTTATGGTGGACACACATTAACTAAAATCCTTGATAAGTTCAAGTTTTACAATTTCCCCTTTTTATTCTAGACACCCTCCTCACAGACTTCACTGTGCTAGCCAGCTTCAATTCAAACTTACTTTGTACAACGATTCCACACCTATCTGTAATCCATAGGTTGTAGGTTGAATTGTAGATGCCCTCGAGTATGTTGAAATCCTCACCCCCCAGTACCAATGAATGTGATGTTATTTGGAAATCCGCTCTAATCCAATGGTCAATGGCCTTGTAAGAAGGGAGTCATTTGGAGGCAGTCCCCCGGAGAGGCAGGGCCAGCACTATGTGGAACCAGAGGAAGAGCTTGGTGGGAGGTGTCCACAGGCCAAGAAGCACCAACCAAGAGTTATACTGGCGACGGGCAGAAGCTCAGAACAGATTCTTCCCGAGAACATTCAGAGGGATCATGGCCCTGCTGATACTTTAATTTGATCTTATTAACACTTTGATTTTAAACTTCTACCCTCTGAGATGGTGAGACAATAAATTCCTGTTATTTTAAGCCCCTCCCATTTATGGTAATTTGTTATAACAACCCTAGGAAATGCACCCAGCACATTAACATGAGCTGATACATGCCCCCCCCCAAAATCACTTTCACAATAAAATGCATCACCCAAAACATCAACAACCTGAGTTGTTACTATGTGGGTGCGTGAAAATACTGAAGACAGAATACAGTCATTATACACAAAACACATCAAAATCCTCCTTCTCTTGCGGACCCCAAATATAGCCATTTCTTTCTCTCATTGCCCACATCTTCAAAGTCTCTTTCCCCCAGTTGTTCTAACCTGATGTTGGGACAGGGCCTCTGGCTCCTCTTCCTTCACTGCTCTATTCTCAGTAACTTCACCAGCGTGGAGGTTCTTCCCCAACCCCCCAACTCCCACACTGTTTTTGTTATGCACATGGAAACAGCCCAGAACTCTCTCTGGCAGAGAAGAGGCAAGGCTCTGAATATTTATGCTAATATTCTTTCCTGCACCATAACTTAAATTCTTCCCTTCAGTTTTAGTTGTGTTTTTGCAACACGACTTCATTTCCATGATGATTACCTTTGCCAAGGGTATGCTCAGACATGCGTCAGGCAATGTTAAGGCAGTTCAAGGCACTGAAAGGCGAAGCCCACCGTGAACCATGGGTTCAGGGAGTTGTTTCCAAGCCCCCAGAGTTCTTTACTCCCTTGGCCTCTTCTTTCAGTTCCCTTCTTCCTCTGTCTTTAACCTTTTCTTTCCCTTTCCCCACTTGGCTGCCAACATCAGCGCCCACAGACCATGCTGAATTTTCCTGGTCTCTGATACAAAGGGAATGAGAAATGGAACAGAAGAGCCCGCAGGGCAGGGGAAGGGAGTACAAATTTACACCGCATTTCATAGCTATGGGAAGGAAAGCCCACCCTCAAAGCCGGAAACTGGCAGTTAACACTTCCAGCCAAAGAGAAATGTGAAAATGAAGCATTCACAGCGTTGCAGACAAAGAAGTCTGGATATTGTACTTCTAATTGGCAACACGATGCTGTCCCCCCCGCGGGGATTAGAGTGGGGTGGCAGTGGTGGGGAGGGGAGCTGGCAGACAACGGGAAAATCATGCAGGGAGAATTCATGTGAAAAATAGAATGATAGATGGCATGATCGATTTCCTGGTGCAGGAGGTATCAACCTGCTTAGCAAATGTGTGTAAGGAGAGGTGGCCTTGGGAACATCAGGTCGAACAGGGAGCATTTGCAGCTAGGGAGTGAACGTCCGGAGGTCCGGTTTACTCCAGTCTGCACACGGGTGAGTTCCTCTGTGGTAGGCACATGGCAGCTGTCTGATAATCACTGTCTATTGATTGACTGATTAATTAAGCGCATTCATTGTGTCTTGTCAGAGAGCTCAGAAAAATAAAGGGGGGTTTCAGGGAGATTTAAATGCAGAGCATGGTAGTCCTGAAGTGTCACAGAACCTGCCCCTTTGTGCTCTACTGGCCCTAGGTGACGATCATTGTCAGGACCATTACACATCCCATTCAAAGGGATTTTTCTCTGCTGTTGAGTCAAGAGGCATTGTCCTCTCTCCCCAGGTTGGCCTGGTCAAGTCCATTTCTTGCCCCACCCATGCCCCTAACAAGGGCAGACACAGGGTCTGCTCTTAGGCTTCTGTCCAGGTCCAGAAAGATGGCAGGGACCCAGGATAGGGATCATAGTCAGACAATGGCTTTTGTTAGAGGCTGCCCACCCTGGAAACCAAATGGGCACAACCAGGATGACTCAACCTGGAATCTGTCCTCATTAACACTGCCCCCTGGAGGACCAGGCAGGCACCCTCGTGGGCACAAAGGCCATTTGCAGCCCAGGTGAATGAGGACTTTTCACTTCTCGTTATGTTGAGCCATCTTTGTCATCTGGCTGACTCCGTATCAGTGAGATCCCCAGGGAGACTGTTCTCAACTCCCCAATGTCATTCACCTTTTAAAAAACAAAAATATGAGCGCCCATTATATGCTTACTGTGCTAGGAATGGAGACGATGAAACCTGCACAATACCGACCCTGGCTTTCAGCAGTTCAGCCTCTGGACAGACACACAAATTATTGCAATACAAACCCACAGTCCCAGCTCAAGCGTCCACTCCCTCAAATTGGCTCCAGCCCTTCCAGGGCTTGGTGAAAAAGAAGGATGTCTATTCCAGGCAGAAGGATGCTCTCTCTCCTTTTCCAAGTAAGCTGGTCTTATATTTGCCATTCTTAACTTTATTTCTCCTTGTTTGATATTTTAATCTCAAGTCCTTCCTCACAAACATTCTGTTCATGGCCACTCCATGTGCTGGAGTAGAATGCCCCATGGGGGTTCCATGGCTATAATCTTTGTAGAAGCTGACTGCCAGGTCTTCTCCCCATGGAGTCGCTTGGTGAGTTTGAATCATCAATCTTAACCATTTATACCAGTGGGGGTCCTTACCCTAGGGTAGGGGTGGACAAACTACTGAGATGGAAGAGCCAATTCTGTCCCTCCCAGCAATTTAAAAAGTGATTTGAGAGCCACAAACGTATATTTACACAAAATGAAATCATCATTATCTGAATAATATCCTTACTATTTTTTCCAATTTTACTCCAGAGCCACATGTATGTACCAAAAGATCCATGTATAGCGTGAAAGCCTAAGTTTGCCACCCCTTTCCCTAGGATTCACAGTCATAGAATTTGTTGGCTTCATATCATGCTTGCTTTTGCTGTGGGTTGGTGGTTCAAATCCACCAACTACTCTGCTGGAGAAATATGAGGATGTCTGATCCTATAAATATTTATAATCTTATAACAATATATAGGGTCACTATGAGTTGGAATCAGCTTGATGGCAGCGGGTTTGGGTTTTTCCGTCTCTTTCAATCCCCAGGTCCCCTCTCCCTGTGGCTTTGAAACCCTTGGTCATTGGTCCAGTGCCCAAGTGGTCTTCTTGTCCCTTGCTCTCTCTCCTCAGTCCTGCCATCCTGCTTGCATCTCATTTTCCTAAGGTGCATAGCAAGATGACACTACTCCTTGCTTAGAGATGATTACTGACTCTCTTAGCTTCCAATGAGACCAGGCTTTGCACCATCTGTGGAAGACATATATTAACAATATTCACTGGCCCAACAAAAAAACATAACTAGAAGGAAAAGGGACTCAACCACAAGCTAGGTTGGGCAAGGCAGAGATTTTTTGTGTGTGTGTGACTGCATATTAGAAGTCCTGGAGAGCCTTTCCAAACCACAAATGACCGGTATCTGCTAGACCCCACCCCCATCATACACATGTTGGAGTCTCTGGGCTTGGGTCTGAGCATATTTGAAGCATTCCCCTGATGCTTTGCGTAAATGGTGAGTAGCACAACCCACTGTAGTGCAATCCACTGGATGGTGTACGTGTTTTCCAAGGAGCATGCACATTAGTTCCAGTTCTTGGGTAGAGAAGCTCAGTACTTGTCCCTCCAGTGATCCTTTGGTTGATGGCCTCAAATGAAAGAGTCATCAGTTGACTCATCACAGCTTCATCTTAAGGAGCTCCTGCTTCCAGAACTCTGCGCAATTGATGCAATTTGACAAACCCCAGCTGTTTCATACATAGCACACGTTTAAGCACACAACGGTTACTCATCCGAGGTATAATCTCTTTCCTAAAGTGCTCCAAACCGCAAGATGTTAGTCATCTCTTTAAAATAGCATAACAGTCTATTTATGAAGCAGGCTTGAAACTGATTCTATCTCTAGAGAACCCTGTCGAACACATTTTGGTATCAGGAGTGCTTCTAGAGAAATAAAATCATAAATATGAAAACAACAACAACAACAAAACCGATTCTAATCTTTTTTGCCTCAGGTATGGTTCAGAAAGCTGGATGTTTCCGTTTTGGGGTACTTTGGTTTTCATTGTTAGGTGCCCTTGAGTCTGTTCTGACTCGTAGCAACCCATGTACAACAGAGCGGCACACGGCCTGGTTCCATGCCACCCCCACAAGGATGCTGTGCTTCAGCCCATGGCTGCAACCCCTGTGCCAACCCATCTCATTGAGAGTCTTGTGCTTCACTAAGCCTAAGGGCCATTTCCAGGGACTGGTTTCTCTAATCACATGTCCAAAGTGCAGGAAATGAAGATGCCCAATCCTTGCTTCTTCTAAGGAGCATTCGGGCTGTACTTCTTCCAAGCCACATCTATTTGTTTGGCATCCATGGCACTTTCAATAGTCTTCACCAGCACCATAATTCAAATGCAATACTATAGCGGTTTTAGAAAATGCGAGGAGAAATAAAAACTATTGCCATGAGGACTTCAGTTCATACATACATGGTTTTATGGCAAACAAAATATGTCTGAATATGCCCTTTTGATCACTGGATGCCTGCAGATAAACCGAAAGACAAACTCACTGCCATCAAGTCAAAGTGACTCATAGACCTGTCCTTGTGAGAGGAAAGTCTCATCTTTCTTCCATGGAGCAGCTGGTGTTTTCGAACTGCTGACCTTGTGGTTAGCAACTCAAGATACAATCCACTACGCTACAAGGCTTAGGAGTTTATGCCAACTCATCATGAGTCTATGGGACAGGGTAGAACTGCCCCTGTGAGTTTCTGAGACTAACTTTTTATGAGAGGAGAAAATCCTGTCTCTCTCCCATGGAGTGGCTGGTGGTTTCGAACTGCTGCCTTGTGGATTATAGCCCAATGCATAACCACTCTGTTACCAGAACACCTTTAGTCTTGTTGGGTGCCCTTCAAAAATGCCCAATCAAAGCAGTGGCTTCTGAGGGGATCTGTTGTGCCAGTTCAATTCCATGCAGAGAGACCAGCTCAGAAGGTCATGACTAGTGCTTTTTGCTTCCCAAAGGGGTGATATTTGTGCATTTCATTAAATAGTTTACTTTGTCTTCTCTAGCTGCCATTTAAATTTTCTGTTCAACTTTTCTTATGTGAAGTAGAATGTAGTATCAGGATCGGAGGAAGGCTTATTGACAACCTTCGATATGCAGATGACACAACCTTGCTTGCTGAAAGTGAGGAGGACTTGAAGCACTTGCTGATGAAGATCAAGGACTGCAGCCTTCAGTGTGGATACAACTCCATGTAAAGAAGACCAAAATCTTCACAAGCGGACTGACAGGTAACATCATGATTAATGGAGAAAAGATTGAAGTTGTCAAATATCCCATCTTTATTGGTTCCACAATCAATGTTCATGAAAGCAAGAGTCAAAAGATCAAAGCACGCATTGCAGTAGATAATATTCTGCATAAAACCTCTTAAAAGTGTTGGAAAGCGAGGGTGCTACTTTGAGGACTAAGGTGCATGGCACCCAAGCCATGGTAGTTTCCGTTGCCTCACTTGCATGTGAAAGTTGGAGACTGACTCAGGAAGACTGAAGGGCATCGTTGCATTTGAGCTGTGGTGTTGAGGAGGAGTATTGAAATTCCATGATCTGCCAAAAGAGCAAACAAATCTGTCTTGGAAGTGGTACAGGCAGAATATTCTTTCGAAGCAAGAATGGTGAGGCTTTGTCTCATCTACTTTAGATATATTATCACGAGAGAACAGGCCCTGGAGAAGGACATCATGTTTGGCAAAGTGGAGCGGCAGCGAAAAGGAGGAAGGCTCTCAATGAGATGCATTGACACAGTGGCTGCAACAATGGGCTCGAGCATAGCAAGTTTTCAGAATGGTGCACATCTGGATAGTGCGTCATTCTGCTTACAGAGGGTCCAAGGACATAGGATGGTCACAGGGACTTATTAGGAAGAAATTTTAAGGAAACTGAAAACTCCAGCGGTGAGAAAAAGACAAGCAAAATATGCAGAAGACCCCCCCCCCCCGCTTCAGTCCCATCATGGGAATGCACTTGTTTATTCTTTGAGAATAGCAAAGGCTGTCCTATAAGAATTTCATTCAGACACCCTACTCTATCCATCTTATAGCCCTCATCCTCCCCCTTCAGACCTTTTATTTGTTTCTGAAGCTCAAAGAACATTGGAAAGGACCACAATTTGCATCCCTGAAGGAGACCAAAACTTCCATTTTGAATTGATGTAAATAAAAGCGTGCAGAATTATTTGGAGTAGGGTTAGAGATTCAGAAACACTGACTTCAGAAACACAAAGGAACTTTGTGATATATATATATATGATGCTACCAGGTATTTAATCTATCCCTAAAGAACTGAATCCCATGCAAGGCCATTGAGTCTCTTCAACTCATAGCAACCCTATAGGACATAGTAGAATGACTTCAGTGGATTTCAGAGTCTATAAATCTTCTAACTTGGATCAGCTGGTGGGCTTGAACCACTGACTTAGTGGTTAACAGCCCAAGACTCAACCTTCTATGCCACAGGACTGAAGGTCTTAGGAATTTAATCATGCTGACCAAGTTTTTCTTTTTAACTTTATTAACATAAAATGGATGCCTTTGAAAGATTTTCCCTGGTCAGAAAATAAAATTAAGTCAGAAGGAACCAAATCTCTCATGATAACATATGCTCTTGCTTGATGGGAAAATGAGCAGGAACATTGTTGTGATGGAGAAATATTCATGGTGAACCTTTCAGCATTTTTCTGCTAACACTTTGGCTAACTTTCTTAAGATCCTCTCCTCATAAGCAGATGTTGTCCTTCTTTGGCCTTCCAGAATGTCAACAAGAATAATGCCTCGATCATCCCAAACAACTACTGCCATGACCTTTCCTGTTGACCTGTCTGCTTTTGCTTTGCCTGTGCCACTTTCACCATTGCTTAGCTTGTGGTTGACTTTAGTAAAGTCACGCTTCATCTTGTGTCTCAATTCTTGGAAGAAATGCTTCAAGGCCTTGATCCCACTGGTCAACAATTGAGTTAGGCGTCATACCTTCAGCATCCATCGAGTAATCACCTTTATTTCTCAGTCAGAATTATGTAAGCTGAACTGACTGGAAGTCAAAGTTGTAACGATTGCTTCTAACGTTAATTGCTGGTCCTTTTCAATTAGTATGTGTCCAAGATTATTTGCTTCCTTGAAAATTGATGTGGATGATCTGCCACGGTGGACTTCATCTTCAACATTGACTCATCCCTTCTTAAACTGAGTTAACCATTTGTAAACTTCTGATTTCTTCAAGGGATTGCCTCCATACACTTTTCATTAAGTATTAATGATGTCATCACCATTTTACACCCCCCAAATTTACCATCACTTACTTTGTTATTTGTTCTTTGCAGAATTCATGTTGCTCTGCTAGGGGCTTTTTTCAAACTGATGTCTTGCCCTTTTTAGGGATTCATGTTCAGGATAAGTTACAATAAATAAGAGTTTATTTTTAGTAATTTTTTTTGACATTTATGCATAGTTTTTCATGATATTCATTCCAGGAACATTTTGAAGGCCCTGTGTATATAGATCCAAGTGGACTACATGTTGAGAAACAATAGCTTCATATTTTGATATTTTTGTTTAATAAACGTTTCTATGGTATTCAGCAGTATTTTTGGCTCTCTTCTAGTTTACCAGGTAATTTTTCAGGGTAAAAATCTGGCGGATATTGGAGTTCACCTAAGAGTGTTTTTTTTGCTTCAGTTCAGAGTCCAACTAATGTGTGTTTTGGGGGGAAGAACGAGTATATTGGATTATTGGTTAGCATCTTAATTCATTTCCCAATAGAAAGCACCTGTTTCTTTTGGCGATGACCACATCGTGGCATCAACAGAAAGCACTCCGTGGCTGCAGAACACCATGTGTGAAACCACTTCCTGTCTCCCAGGAAGGGACTGATCCAGAGACTTTTGTTTTCTTTGGTTTTATAATAGAAGTTTCTGTTACTGGCCTCAGGTTAGTCCAGAAAACCTCATTTTTCCAGTCAGAGCTGACCAGACTTTAGGCAATGCTGCCTGTATAGAAATGTTTTGCTTCTTACGCCAACATTCTCCATATGCTGTTGTGTCCTGCCCCCGGCACGATTCACGTTTAAAAATACTCCACACATCTGCATGCTCTCATCGCTGACTGCCTTCTTTCCTTAATGTAGGCTTTGAGTTTCATCTCGGCTGCCCTGTCCCTCTCTCACTTTCTTCACCAATTTTCCCTACCTAACAACTACAAAGAAGAACATTAGCAATGAAAATTTCCTGCACCCCGAACTCTTTTATCTGCTTAAATATCTTTGACAGCAAGAGACCTGGTAGAGAGAATTCATTAGTTTTTAATTTGTCTCTTCTTGGGGTTACTGTGTTCCAGGGAATGAAGGAACCACAATAATGGTCTCCAGAACCTTGGGCTGAGTCTTTTATTTTTTTGTAAGCAGAGATATAGCTGAGGGTATAATGGAGTCTGGTCAAATAAACATCACTTATTTGAAATAACCTGCTCCGGGTGAATATGGATTTTCATCAGATTAAGTCCAAGCTGTGAGCCAAACTTTTGCATGCCTGAATATTATTAGCAAACAGAAAAATAATTCTGAGGGATGGCAGCCTGGAAGAATGATACCTTGCAGGCAAGCTGTTCTGGAGGCAGCTCAGGGGACTCTGAGGACAGGCTGCCATGAATCGTGGGGCAACCTCGTTGCAGATTTAGAGTCAGGGACCTGGCAAGGGATGGATGGAGGGCTCTTGTATGCTGTTGATGCTCCTCAGGGATCAGTGGACTCTCTCCTTGGAGGAGCTCCCCCACTTCTGGGCCCTGAGACTCTTCAGTAGGTGCCCCAGCTGTGATTCCTCCTGATCTCTAGAACCATGCAGTGGCCTCCTGGGAGTGTGCTCAGAACAGAGCTAGCTCCCTGCATGTCCCTATCATGCCCCAAACTTCCTCATCTCCTAAAGGTTGGTCTCCTGAGGAATGGTGCTAGGCCCACCTATACTCCTAGGCTGAAAACCTCAGAGGCTTCTATGGTTGCTTCTTCTCCCATATTTTCCCCTGTGAAGACTCCTAGTTGTTATTTCAGACACATCTCTCCAGTCAATTTGTTCTATCTCGGTTTTAGTTTGTTCACTTGCCATCTCTTGTATGGAAGAGGCAAACCCCATCCAGGTGAGTTGGTTGACACCTACCCATCTTTGATCCTGGCCTTTTTCTCTACTGCAGTAAGAACTATGTCCTAAAGCATTGATTGCTTTATATCTCATGAGGTCATGCCTGGAAAACTTCCATTGATATTCCTTATTCTTGAGAATACGCTGACCTTGACATCAACCATCTTTTCACAAGATGTTCCCATTTAATTCAATAGATACTTATGAACTGCTTGCTCAGGGCTGGAGATCCTGAGTGGTGCAAATAGTTAACATGTGTGGTAGTTACATAATCTCCTGTCAACTTAAGTGAAGGGGTGGAGTCTAGCCTGTTTATCAGGTCATAGCCAGTGAGGCCTCTGTGTGGGTATGGCCTTCTCTTGAGGATTCTGGGAACTCCTACCTTCCTCGCTGGAGGTAGGACACACTGTCTGCTAGACATTCTTGATAATCAAAATGGAGCCACACTGATGGGGCCAGAGCCCTGGAGCTGGAGGAGCCACATGAAGTACCACGCCAGCGCTGAGATGCTTCCACTGCCACTGGATCCACAAGACTCTCTACCCATTGGCCTGTGATCTTCCTGCAGTTGGTGTCATTGCATGTGCTGTATGTGTCTGAAGAGGGATTTATAGACTGGCATCAGACATATGGGCTAATATTGGACTTATGGACTTGATCTGGATTGGGCTGGGATGTTTTCTTAATATACAATTACTTTTTATATGAAGCTCTTTCTTGTACACATATGAATGCCTATGAATTTGTTTCTCCAATTTACCTGGAATAACACAACCTGCTTGGCTGCTAACCAAAAGACTGTTAAGTCAACTCCACTCAGAAGCACCTTGAAAAAAGACCTGGAAGCCTTCTTCCCGAAAAGTCTTCCATTGAAGACCCTGTGGGGTACAGTTCTCCTCTGACATACATGGCTCACCAGGAACTGGAATTGACCTTAGGGCAACTGGCTTGATCTGTGCAGGCAATGTTACCCTTTGGTGGAACCAGAGCAGAGTAAGAAGATTCAGGTCAAGCATCTTCAGTTTTTAGTTTTCAATAGGGTACTTCATACTGTCCAAGGATTCGTATAGGAAACCTTATCACAACTAAAAGTCTCAAACCGATATAGTTAACAGGAAGTGGAATGACCCTATGAATGTCTTTTATATAAGTCATTTTACTAATCCAACCAAGTTGCTGGGTAACGCAAATGATTCATCCCCATCTAGTAATCCTGAAGGAGCCCTAGTGACACTGTTGGGTAGACATTGGCCTGCTCACCAGAAGGTTGATGGTTCCAACCCAGACTCTCTGCAGGAGCAATCGAAGACTATCTGTTCCAGCAAATATTTACACTCTTGGAAGCTCCGTCTCGGGTTGATGTGAATTGGATTTGACTCAAGGCCAGTGGGCTTTGTTTTGGTAGTAATTCAAACGTTGAGATTCACACCCATTTAGCTTCTCTGGGAAAGAAAGGCCAGGCGGTCTGCTTTCAGGAAGATTTATGCCGGCGGGGCGCTGCGCAGGCGCAGTGTGTGGGGCGGCTGCAAGGCTTCCAGGCCTGAGGCGAGCGCGGGGCAACGAGGAGAAGGAAAATGTCGAGGAGGAAGAGGATGAAGGGGAGGACAGCGACCATGACGATGACGACGTCGTGGACGAGGAAGTGAACATTGAATTTGAAGCTGACTCCATCTCAGCCAACGATTACGATGGCGCTAAGAACTTACTGCAGCAGCTCTTCCTGAAGCACACAGGTGTGTCGGAAGACGGTGATGACGATGTGGGTGTGCATGAAGATGAGGTTTTCGGTTCCTAAGCCTTTTAAAGTTAACCGAGAGAAAGGGGACCCCGTGTGCTGAGCAGATTCAGAAGTGGATTCTGACCTGCTGCGAGAAGGACCTGGGTGAACGGCTGGGCAAACTGCTCAGGGACAGTGCCCGGCAAGTGGACCTCCTCCTGAGCGAGCGCTTCATCAACGTCCTGCCCCAGGTGGCCCTGCCCAGGCACCAGCAGCTGCAGAAAGATCTAGCGGAGGCGCACAAGCTGTGCGGAAAGTGCTCCTACCTTCTCATCAGCAAGACGTTTGTGCAGGCGGGCCCAGCCCTGACCAAGGAGAGGAGCGGCCAGAGGCAGGCGGAGCTCCTGTTCGCCAACGCAGAGGAGGAGTTTTTCTATGAGGAGGCCACCCTCGAGTTGGAGGACAGCGACACCCGTCTGGGGGGCAGGTGGTCTTTCGACGATGTCCCAGTGAAGCCACTGCACACCGTGATGCTAGTTCGGGCCGACAGGATGGGCGCCATCATGGGCAGACTGAGGGACCACCTCTGCCTGTGACTCGACCCCGCCCACCCGAGGGATGGTGGGGTGTCGTCATGGTGAAGTAACCAGACACTCAGTAGACATCTATTGAAAAGACTTCATTCAGTGCCAGGCCCTCTGCAGAAGTGGGCTGCTGTCCCTGGTGACTGTGGTGGGCTTACAGAATGCCTGCAGTTTTGCTGGATTTTCCCTTTGGGTCAGATTATGAATGGTGGGTTAAAAACCTTTCCAATCAGAAGAAAAACATGCGGTAGTCATTTCAAGAACTCAATAAGAAAACTTTAAAAAACAGATTTATGGAGCATCTCCGCTCGGGGACACATGGGGTAGCCCTGTTCTGGAAGCAGGGTGACAGGAAAAGGCTTGATTTGGCTGATTACGGCAGCGCACGTTAACGCAGTGTCCTCTAAGCACGGTCACCAGGACAGTCCTACTTTCTGCTGCCCATCCGATGAACGTCTCCTGTCAGCCTCAAAGCTCCCTAATTTGAATGATACTAAATTAAACCAATCATCCTAATGATACCAGAACTACTAGGGGTTGGCTGTTGCTGTCTTTAAGAGGCTCATGCTTTGCTGTAGGAGGGAAGGAATATGGTGAGAGATCTTTCCTGCATGGGAACAAGATGTCGCAGTGATGTTTAGAGATATAAATTGGGGGTCATATACATCCCACAGGTGGTTAAAGGTCAGTGGTTTGAACGGATTAGCCATTCCATAAGGGGAAGATGTTTTAGTCTCCTTCCATAAGATTACAACCTTGGAACTTATGGGGGCTATTCTACTGTGCCCGATAAAGTCACCATACCTGGGAATTGACTCAACTTTGGGGTTTGAAGTTGGTGAGTCAACTCATTGCAAACAAGTCCTGTGAATGACTAGGATGCCTTGAACATGGCATGGAGCAGTGAACTAACAGGGAGGACAAAGGGGCCAGGCTGGAACTGAACTATTTTGACCCCCTCTCCAGAAGAACATAATACAGAGGACAGCATGGAAGATAGAGCCTGTGGAGAATGGCAGATCTGTCAGGCCACACAGGCACACACACACACACACACACACAGAGAGAGAGAGAGAGAGAGAGAGAGAGAGAGAGAGAGAGAGAGAGAGAGAGAGAGAGAAGAACCTTATCATGGTTCACCAAACCCTGGGACCTCGCAGCACCCAATGCACAGAAAGGACTGTAGGGACTGTTCTAATGCTCCCTCACTGGCCCATAGTGCTACAGTGGACAGCACTGGAGACTCTGTTTGGAAAGTGTGCCCTGTCTTCCCCATGAACAGGAGGGCAGCAAGGAGAGCAAAGGAACCAAGTCCCCAAGGAATCCTGAAAATAGACTTTTAAACTTGGGGGGCAGGGCTTGGCACCTCCTCAGACCTGATTGGAAAACATTCATAAGGGTCAGCAGACAGACCTGAAACTGTTTGTCGGTCCCCCCCCCCCCCGCCTTCTTTTGGTCTATGTCTATCTATATAAGATAGGCAGGGCAAACAATCCTGATAAGAAAAAAACAGGAATGGCAGTTCCAGTGGCACATGGGAGAAGAGGGGACGGGGTGGGGGGGAGCCAAAAAGCTCAGGGATAAGGGAACAATAAGAGATCTAAAATTGATGGTGAGGAGGGCATATAATGTAATATATTATATAATGTATAATGATTAAATGTAATGTAATGTATCTGAATGTAATCTGTAATGTAAATGTAATGTATCTGAAAGGAATTATGGAAAGTCAGATGGAGGGTGAGCATGATAGTGGAGGAAGGTGAAAGGAAATAGAGGAAATAACTAGGAGGCAAAGGCTATCCATGGAAGTGTAGTTATAGGCATGTATACATGTAAATATATTAATTTATGATGATAGGAATAGAGGTCAATGCACATATATCTATATATTAAGTATTAAGATAGCAGATGGACTTTGGGTCTCTACTCAAAGCCTACCTAAACACAAAAACACTGTTCTAATAACTTGGCACTCTTTGATACTCACCTTCCCCACACAATTGCTTAAGACAAAATGGGTGCATAAGCAAATGTGGTGAAGAAAGTGGATGGTGCCTGGCTATAATAAGATATAGTGTCTAGAGTCTTAAAGGCTTGAAGTTAAGCAAGCAGCCATCTACCAGGGAAGCAAATAAGCCCACTTGGAAGAAGCAGACCAACCTGTGTTGACAGGAACAGGTTTCAAAAGATTCAAAACAAACAATTATATCAATACAAACAAGTGGGGTTGGAGTGGAGACCAAAAGCCCATCTGTAGACAACTGGACATGCCCCTACAGAAGGGTTACAAGGGAGGGATAATTCAACCAGGGTGCGATATAATATCAATGAAACAAGTATCATTCCTCCAGTTCTTGAATGTTTCCTACCCCCCGACCATTATGACCCAGTTCTACCTTACAAATCTGGCTAGACTGGAGTACACACATTGGTACATATAAGAGCTCTCAACACCTGGAATTCAGGATGGGTAAACCCCTCAGGAACAATAGTGGGAGTAGCGACATCATGAGGGTAGGGGATGGTGGGCATTGGAAAGGGGGAAGGGGGAGAAAAAGGGAACCCATCACAAGGTTGGATATAAAGCACCCACCCCGAGGGGGTGAATAGCAGAAATATGGGTGAAGGGAGACAACAGTGGTATAAGATATGAAATAACAATAATAATATATAATTGAGCAAGGATTCATGAGGGGGGTAGGGAAGGGAAAAAAAGAGGAGATGGTACCAAATGCTCAAGTAGAAAGAATATGTTTTGGAAAATTTGATGGCAACATATGTACAAGTGTGCTTAATACAATTGAATGATGGATTGCTATAAGATTTGTAAGAGCCCTCTAATAAATGATTAATTTAAATAAAATAAACCATGGATAACCTTGAAGAGAATGGGAAGTCCAGAACACTTGATTGTCCTCATTCAGGACTCGCACATGGATCAAGAGGCAGTTGTGCAAACAGAACAAGGAACACCGCATGGTTTCAAATCAGGAAAGGTGTGCCTCCAGGTTGGATCTTCTCACCATAGTTTTTCAATCTGTATGCTGAGCCAAGAACCAGAGAAGCTGGCTTAGGGCAGAGGAATGTGGCATCAGGATTGGATGAAGGCTTATCAATAACCTGTGATGTGCAGATGGCAGACCTTGCTTGCACTTCACATATCATGCAATTCAATCGTTCAGTCACATCCAAAAGAAAGCAGAGCTGCACGATCATTACCACAATCAATGGTAGAACATTTTCTTCTTCCTTGTACTCGTCGTTAGCAGTAGAATTTTAAAAATTGTGGCACAAATAAACACAACAGGACATTCCACAATGGAATAACCTCTACATGTCTAATTCAGTACTGTTGATCATACTCTGTGTTGTGCAACGACTGTTGACATCCTTTTCCAAATCCTTCCATCACAAGTAACATAAACTCAATGCCCCCAAAGGAAAAGCTCTTCCTCCCGCACCCGTGGTAACCATTGGTCTGCACCACGAAGCACCGGAAACTTCACAGAGGCTGCTTTCTTCACCTGCCGAGTTTTGGAGAGAACATGGCCAGCGCCATCTTTACCTCAAGACTCTTCATAACCAGCGCCACCACCAAACAACAAGGGGAGAGTCTTTTCTTTTTCTCTTGGCTCTTACTCTCCGCCATGCTTAAAAAGTTTTTTTTGTTTTTGATTTTTGTTACTTAGATGTCACCCTTCCTCAGATTATTCCTGCCTGGAGGCTGCCCCCTTTGGAGTAGTACTCTGGCACCTACCACATGTGAGAACATCAAGTTGGGAAGGAAGGTTTTGTTCACTCGGTCATTCTCCAAACCACTATAAAGTGCTTTTTTGCACACCAGGTAAGGTGAAGGAAGACCTGGTTCCCAATTACTGTTAGCAGAAGGAGCACGTTTAGCCATTTATCCCGTAGAATGTTCGGGAAAAGCCCCACGCAGCCCCAGTCATGTGCATCACTTGTCCTCTGCTGGGACAGATTAACTACGAGGGGCAGCGAGGAGATGCAAGGAGGGCTCCGATAGTGAAGTTCCCACTCACATCCCCTCTGCTAGCTCACGCCCAGCCAGTGGTACTGCGGTTGTTGCAGCTGAAGCCATGGCATCGGAAGTGAATCACAGATCTCTAACCCTGGGTGCACCCGAGGTCACACTGACCTAATGACTGCTTTAAATATTTGAAAAACCAGATATACCGAAAGTCGTTTATTATTTTATACAGTTAATACTTAAATAAGCACAACAAAGGAAGTACACAAAACTAGATCATGTTCTAAGAAAGCGTTTTAAAATATTAAATAATACCTGTCCCAAATAATAGACCTGTTATCGAAGATAGTTCCATATTGCTTCTTATTGCAATATCCTTCTTTGTTACACAAGCATCGTTGGGAGCGTGATTTATCCTGGACCATCTTTTCACTGTAGGAGTAGGCTCCCATGCCTTTAGAGAAAGGCCAATTAGCTCCCAGTCATTGTGTTTGATGTATTAGAAACAGGCAACTAATTTTCTCTGAAAATATCTTACTCATCTTTGAACACCCCTTTCTGCTTTTGCTGAACTAGCAGCAATCATTCCGACAATATTTTTAGCTCCTCGGACCCTTTCAGGGTTTGCGCCGTTCACTCAGAACATCTCGTGGGAACGAGGAGCCTGCACAGAGCGCATAGGAACGCCAGTGCGCCCGCCTCCGCTTGTTCAGTACTTGTTCTCTTGCTGTGATACGCTTGCTTACTTCATAAAAATGTCGTGTTTCATTAAAGTACAACACGTTTTATGGAGTGAGTAAATAAATATGGCAAGCATACTTCTGTCTACTTTTTTATACCTGTAGATGGGATGTACAGGGCCTGCTGACAGATGAACCGTAAAAGGATGAGGAATGTAGATTTGTGATTTCTACCTTCCTGTCCACCTGAGAGAGAACCTGATTACACGTGCCATTTTATAACAACAGGTTGGCCAACTCCACACAAAGATTAGGTGATTGGTTCTATGGAACCAGTGTGAACTGGCTGAATCCCACCCCTGCTCAGTACCCAAGAACTGCTGGGCTCGGAGCCAGACATCAGGGCTGGGTCTAAGAGTGAAGATGCTGTTCACATCGAGGCATAAACTCCAGACACAGGCATAACATCAGTGGTACGGTCTCACACAACTGGGTGAAATTTAGACTAAGTGATGTTGCTGGTTCAAATTGCCTGGGTGTCCTGCCAATGATTTCTCCTCTTACTCAGAGTTGAAGACAGAAAGTTTACACTGGCCCCTCAGTCTCTCTGATCTCATTACCCAGCATCCTCTTGCCACCTCTTTCTCCCTGGTCGTTGGCGGCACCAGCCATGTCCTGGCCACAGAAACTTGACACTTGCCTGTTTTCTTTGCCTGACACACTGTTCCTTCCCACATGTGTCTCTCCACATGTGACGGGCTCTCACGTTTACTGCTCCAATGTTCAATCGTCAACTTTGTAGTTAGGTCTTTCTGGATAATCCCGCCTTGACATTGCCACCCTCTACACCCTGTCATCTCCTTTCCTGCGCTATTTTCCCTCTAGAGCGATTCCCATTACCTGGAAGACTTCATATTCATTTACTTATTTGTGTATTGTCAGTCTTCTTCCTCAACCTGAAGCTCCACCAAGCTCATCGTGGGGTTGGCCCGTTTCCATTGTCACCGCACCCCAGAGTGTTGGCTAGCCCTGCCAGGCTCGCCAAGCGATGAAGGGCTGATGAATGGGCATTGTGCTTAGCTGCCAGTGAGTCATCCAGACCAGGGGTGCCCTGGTTTCCGGGCCGGGAGACAGATCACCAGGCCTGTCCCTGAGGTGCCTTTGGGTGTCTCCAAACGCCAACATGTGTGTTTGAAGGCCAGCTTACCGCATGCACTGCCCAGGGACTCTGACGTCAGCAGCTCAGGGGAAGGTAGTAGGGGGATGTGCGGCCATCGAGTAGACTTCTGAGGAAAGCGTTTCCCCAGACCTGGATGACTTTCATGAAAGTCCCTTTCAGCTCCTCCTTCCTCTTGCTGCTGTTTGGCTGAAATTCGTCCCTTCCTCACGCCGTCAGGTGGGCGCCCACCACTCTCCAAGTCCACTCTAGATGCACGGTACCTTAGGACCTAGCTCTTGCCGTGTGTCCACAGAAACCGGACAGGGCCTGCCGGCGATGAGCCTGGAGGGGAGTGCGGGTGGGGTTGGCTCTCAGCTCTCGGGCTCCGGGCAGCCACTACTGGGATCCATGGATGCCGCTTGGGACTTCGGTATCCTTCCAGCACCTCTGCCCCTTTCCTATGGCTAGAAGAGTGGCTGCAGGGACTCTGGGTGGCACTTCTCTGAAGCAGCCAAGAGTACCACTTCGGGCTGTCACGGTGCATTGAAGGCACTGTCTGGACGTGAACTTAAGGACGCTGTTCTGTGAGGGCCACGTCCTGAGAGTCTAAGGATTTCTTCTTATCTTATACATTTAAAGTCAACACGTTCCCTTCTTTTAGGAACGATCATCCGACTGATAGTGTTTGGAAGCTTAAAAACAAATCGAGTGCTTAATCTTCTTAGAGTCCTCAAACATCAGGTCTTTTTCAAACTCAGCTGGGGGATCAAGTTCTTTATCTACATCTGTGATCCTCACTGTGAGGCTATATCCCTGGAACCACCTCCAGAAGCTGCAATTCCTTGCTCAGAGCCTTACGCTAGACATTTCAAAGAAACGTGTTAAACTCCTTCAAGCAAGTGCAGAACCCTCCCTGGCACTGCAGGATCAGCGACTCAGGCCGGAGGGGCTTTCTAGCCTCCAGGAAACGTCACTTTCCTCTTTCCTGTCTCTTCCGCATTTGTCAGAGATATTTTGCACATTTAAAATTTAAGACAATTGTATGGAAAAACTATTTCTTATAGCTTCCAGATATTACAGAAAACGAGCATCTTTGCTTTGAAAGAGAAAACCTAATAGCACACATTTTATTCTTATTTCATTTTCTGTTTGGCTGTTCTGGAAATTTACATTGGCCATTCAATTGCACCATTATGATTTTATAAGGATATCATCTCTGTGTACAATGATGGGTTTTTTTAAAAAAAAAGAATTGTAAAATGTCTGGAAGTTTTTAATGCTATGCTTTTAAAAACTATTGCCATCATTTTTATTTTCCATGTAAGATTTGAAAGCCATTATCTTTTTCAGATTGATGTCTAAAGAACTGTAGATAAAGGATACATCCTGGGTTTACCTTCTATTTTTTGCGTGACTCAAGAGACGTTTCCGATGATTACATATCAAATGATAAATATGCATGTTTTTGTTTGGTGGACCTTTCCAATTCTGTTAAAGAACTGCCCCAGTCAGTGAGCACACATCAGTCATGAGGATGTCTGTTGAATCCATTTGCTTTTGTTTGGCTTCTCTCGCCATGATCTTATAGCGCCCCCAAAATGGCTGGGTGGGACTACGTAAGTAAGGTGCTTATTGTCTGCCAAGGGGATTGAACAGTTTGCAAATAATGCAAATAAGGTACATTATTTGTGGGGTGGAGAGCATGCAAATAAGGTATATGGATCCCTAATGAGGGGATTGATCTGTTTTGCCATCTTGTTTGGTTGAAAATGAATCATCTCAGAGGAAGAGGAAGAATGAATGTCCTACCACCACCAAGAACTTATGTGAGTGGAGGTTTTTGTTGTTGTTTTTTTAAACAGGCGAGGGCGAGGGCGAGGGCGAGGGCGAGGGCGAGGGCGAGGGCGAGAGCGAGAGCGAGAGCAGCCCTGGCTGGAAGTGGCGAGAAGACAGTGGTGGCGGTAGTGCTAGGACACCCATGAGGGATGGGGCATTGGACCCGGAGGCCCATGGAGTGAGGTAACAAGGGTGACGATGCCAACTTGAGGAGCAAACAGTGGCGTGCCTCTGGGCACTGACCTGCAGAGCTAGAGTTGTGCACCACTTACCCGAGTAACACAGAGGTCAGCCTGAGGGGCCTAGGGCCCCAAGGGCCACAGGACAGACCTGCTTGTAGACACTGCTGAGGAGTTGTCCTGAGTAAAGAACTGTGTCCCAAAATGTACCTCATCCTAAATTGTAACCAGTTATTCCCTAATAAACCCTATAATGGTGAGTATGGCCTATGCGTGCTGCCTGGCTACTGTGATGGCTTATCGTACTCAGTAGAAGAACAGGGCCTGCCCTGGGAGGATAGCTGGTGTCGGTATCGGTGGGAAGGTTGGACAGAGGAGGCATGTCTGACTTCTGTCTCAGAGGAATCGGCCTAGGGCTGCTGCTGCTGCTGCCTCTCTTTCCTTCCACTCGTGAAGTTAGATGAGGAGGTATGATGCTGCCCCCAACTCATTTCTATGGGATAAGTTTAGTCCGGGTGGACTAGAGAAACAAATCCAGGGAGACGCATATGTGTGTAAGAAAGAGCTTTATAGACAAGACAATTGAATATTGTGAAAACATCCCAGTCCAGTGCAGATTAAGTGCATAAGTTCAACATTAGCCCATATGACCAATACCAATCTATATATAAAGTCCTCTTAAGACTCACGAAACTCATGCAATGGTGCTGAATGCAGGAAGATCACAGGCCAGTGGGTGGAAAGTCTTGTGGATCCAGTGGCGGTAGAGACATCTCAGGGCTGGCAGGGGTCGCCACGTGGCTCCTTCAGCTCCAGAGCACTAGCATACCTACATGTGTCGTGTCCGCAGGAATACCTCACCGGGAGTGAGCGATGTATCTCCTTAGCGCCTACAAATGAGGTCATCAAGCCGCGACCTGTTGACAGGCTACATTCCACCCCTTCTCTCTTAATTCTCAAATTGATAACATATTATGTAACCATCACACTTTCTGTTTATACCTACATTTTTGCAGCTTATTATTTCATGATTTCTTCTTGATCCAAGGTATGAATCACTATGAGAATATCTGATGAGACCAAATCTGTAATTCACAAAGAAACACCATGAAAAAGTAAAAGACTTTCATTTACTACAGGCTAGTTTTGGAGGCACCATTTAGTAAGGATTGCTACAATTTGTTACACGTTTACAATTTGTGAAACAGGAGGCCCAATGTTCCGCAGAGAGCATTTCTTTGCTTTGCACGACAACTCCATCATTTGGGTCCCATCATTACCCTCTCCCTGTTTTATGGAGGAGAGAACTGAGATCTAGAAGGTGTCTGCCCAAGGTCACACAGCTGGCAAGAGATGGAACTAGCATTTAGACGCTATCGCAGTGTTTCCCAAAGTGGGTGATCTTGACTGCTGGTTGGCACTGGAATTACCTGGAGAGGCTGTGAAAGCAGATACCCTGGACGAGGAGCTTTACTACGAATGTTTTCTATCGTCAGGGGGCACTCAGTAATTTTTTTTTCCTTCTGAAAATCAGGTGGTAGGCCAAACAAGTTGGTAATCTATGCTGTAGAGTATTGGCACATAATTACTATGCTAGGATATCAACTAGCTTTGGAAATAGTATGAAAGATAGAAATGCAAATTCTATTTTAAAAGAAAATATATTCCTGGAAGGTATTTTTTCCTTTTGTTTCTGGATAAACCAGTACCTAGTCTCACTGGGGCTCGGAATCTTATTTTAACTCCCAGTCATTTTATTCTTCATTGCTTAGCAAGTCTAGGGAAGAGTCAACATTTTGACTCACAACTAGAATTAAAAGTATGCTTAATGTTAACGACATCAACACATCTCTAAAATGGTAGAGGAGCACTGCTGTTTACCCCCAGAAGAATCTCAAGAAGAATTAGCAATATCCAAGATCACAACTCTGAAAAACTCAATATGACTGGAAGAGGGAAAAGCAATAGAGCTTAAATTTTGCGCACCCAGTTTTCAGAAGCCTATGGCTGATGGTGAACGTCCAAATTCCATGTGCAGTGTTTCCACGTGGATTAAGCTTCCGGTGAATCCCCTTCCTATGGACAGGAGGTGACGAACCTTGCTGTCAGACAGAATGCACTGGACAGTGGAATGATGCTGGTGGAAATACATTAACATCGAACCATTCTCATTTTCTCTCTTTTGACCCAGTTTAAATGTGTTCTAGTTTTTAATATTTGTTGCTTTCTTTTCAATTGAGGCTTTTCCTCTGTTTTATTTTAATATTATTGGTTTTCTTTTTTGGTGGGGGTGGGGTGGGGCTGTATGAAATGCAGGATAGGGAGGTCTACAGAGACAGTGACTGATGAACAGTTTCTCGGGTTATGACAAAGGAAGGTGAGGGAGATGGGGAGCTGACAATAATGAGTCCAGGAAAGAAGAGCGGCCTTCAAAATTGATGGACACTCTTTTTAATATGGTTGAATGGCATGACAGGTGACTTGTATGCCAATAAAATTTAAAAAGCAACAACTCAGTCAGAGAGGAGTTTCCAAGAGTTCACTAGCCTGGAGAAAGTCTAAACAGGAGGCAGAAATTGGGAGTAATCAAAGTAGGAGGAGAAATGGAAGAGTCAGCAGAGAAGTAGGCAGCCGTGCGAGCAGAAGTCTACACAGCCTCTTGGTGATTTCTCCAGTGTCTAGCAGAATGTCTTTCCTATTTGAGATGCTCAATAAACACTTGTTGACTAATAGAATGAAAAACAAAAAGCCAGCTCTAATTTTACAGGAGGCATATCTTTCACTCATAAATACATCGCTAGCACAATATTAATGGCGTTGATAGGTGGCTGAGAAGAAAACCGCAATCCCTTCTAAATATGTTCAGGTAAGAATGGGTTGGATCATGCACTTACAGCTTCAGAGACAAGAAGGGCTTGGGGAAAAGCA
The DNA here is from genome assembly GCF_050624435.1 of Tenrec ecaudatus. Taxonomy (NCBI): domain Eukaryota; kingdom Metazoa; phylum Chordata; class Mammalia; order Afrosoricida; family Tenrecidae; genus Tenrec; species Tenrec ecaudatus. The sequence goes on from NC_134536.1 coordinate 85,720,849, forward strand.
ACCTCAGTAAATGAAGAGAAATGAAGTTATCACCACAATTATGATGGCCGGACAAGCCGACACGACCATTTTCATAGAGAAGTGGAGGATTACAAGAGCCAAAGAACTGCAAGCGGGTTATCAGTGACATTTCACAGCTGGCAAGGTCATGACAAGGAATTGTATGTATCTGAAGTTAGATGAAAGAGACCAATAAGACACGCAGACGAGGATGTCTCCAGAGAGGAAGGTTAATGTTCTAAAATACAACTGACAGGTAAATTAGTCAGATCATCCTCCATATTTCTTTTGAAGATCATGATTGTGCCATGAATAAAATAAAAGAATGCCAATATATTTCCAATATGCAGAAGAAATAAGTTGAAGAATATTGCTTCTCAATTTAATACTCATCTCCCCTCCCTTACCAAAATTTCTCTCAAAACATTGGTATTTGGTACATAAAAGAATATTTAAGGATTAAATACTTCAAGTTACAGAACAAAAGCAATTACTACTCATGGAAGAGTTTTTTTTTTCTTTAACTTAAATTTATTTTCATTCAATTTGTTTTTTAGAGCACTTTTTGGTTCATGGAGAAATCATGCTGAGAACAGAGTTCCTATATGCCTCACCTCCCCTGCACACCATTTCTCCGATTATTGATGTGTTTCCTTCCATCCAATTGGCATATTTGTTGTAATCGATGGATCAATATTGATATATTATTGTTACCTACCTTTCGTAATTTACATCAGGATTTATTCAATCTTTGTTTTGTATAGTCCTGTGGATTTTGACAAATGTAGGAGCTCTGGTGTCAGAGTGAGTTACTCACGGGGCTGCTAACTAAAAGGTCAGCGGTTCAAACCTACAGTCACTCTGTAGAAGAGAGATGAGGTTTCTGTGCTCATAAATATTTACAGTCTTGGAAAACCACAGGGGCAGTGCTACTTTGTCCTAGGTGGTCACTAAGGTAATGGTCTGTGTGCAGAAGCAGACAGAATATTTTCTTTGATCTAAAAATGCTCTTGTTTCACCCATTTATTCATCTTTCTTTTGTCCTCAGCGCTGCTGGCAACCACCGATCTCTTTTCTGTCCTATTATTTTGCCTTTTCCATAATGTCCTGCAGCTGGAGTCAGACAGCATGCATCTTTTTCAGACTCATTTCTTTCACTTAGGAACACACCTGTAAACTTCCTCCACGTCTTTTTGGGTAGCTTGCTAGCGCATTTCTTTTCATTGCTGAACAGAGCTGCATTATATGGAAACATCTCAGTTTGTGTATCATTCACCCATGGAAGGACATCTTGATTGCTTCCATAGTTTGGTAATTATGAATAAAATTTTTATAAATGTTCACGCGCAGATTTTTATGCAGATGTACATTTTCAACTCATCTGAGTAGATAATTGGGATAACTATTGTTGCATGCAATAAGAAACTGTCCCAGAAGTGGGAGGGTGCAGGAGGGAGGTAAAAATGAGGAGCTGATACCAAGGGCTCAAGCAGAAAAAAAATGTTTTGAAAATGATGATGGCAACATATGTACAAATGTGTTTGATGCAATCGATGTATGGATTGTTGTAAGAGCTGTAAGAGGCCCCGATAAAATGATTCATTAATAATAATAAAAAGAAATGGCTGGACTATCTTCCTAAGTGGCTGTACAAGTTAGAGCTCTCACCAGCAATGCTTAAGAGTTCCTGTTGCCCTACATCTTTGCCAGCATTTGGTATTGTCAATGTTTTGGGTTTTAATCATTTTAAAAGGTATGCAGAATATCTCATTGTTACTTTATTTTGAAATTCCTAAATGATATATGATGTTGAACATATTTTCATATTCTTGTTTAGTATCTGTTTATCTTTTTTGATGATGTTAATTTGCTCACTTTTAAAATTGGTGCTAGATATTGTTATCCTCCCCTATCCTACTCTTACAATGTTGCAGCTCATTACTCTCTGGACAAGAGGAGCTGATTTTGGTCATCAAGTCTTGGATTTTAAGTATGATACTGTAATTGGATGAAATTATTGGATAACCTATTTATGTGACATGAATGTGACTACTTTGTGGCCATGGATGACTGAGGTAGACTGTAAAAGTAGCTACGTGTCTTTATTTTCCAATATCCACTCTATTCCATTGTAACTTTGCAGATTCTCCCACCTTTTGAAGGTAGACTGGCTGTGGGACTTGGCTTGATTAGTTGGACATTGGCAAACATGATATCTACCCAGGCGTTAGAAATAGGAAAATGACCTTTGAAGGATGTGCCATACATTCTTGGCCAACACCTGCTAACTGCTAGGCCGGTGAGTGAAATCATTCTAGGTCAACTAGCCACGAGTCACCTTGTCAGCTGACCAGAGACAGCTAGCCCAGGTCGTCTCAGAGCTGCAGCCCTAGACTCCAAGAACATTTCGTCTCCACACAGAATTGTGAAAACTAATATATGGTTGTTGTCTTAAGTCACTAAGCTTAAAGGAGGTTTGATAGGAACTGATCCAACACTGCCCTCCCCAACCCCAGCACATACATATTTGTTGATTACATTAACATTTATGGTGTTAATGAATATGACAATATCATAACTTCTTCTAAAAGGTCTGCCACCTGATTAAGTTTGTAAATCACTGAATTAGATTATATGGTCTGAAAACTAGCAGGTGTTAAGACAGAATTTCAAAAATATGCAATCACAAGAGGCAATTAGGGAAACTGTAAAGTGGAAAATCCCCAAGCAGCTAGCTGTCTTACCTCTGCTAGATGTTTACTTAGGTATTCATAGCAGGACTAATGAAAAGGTTTAAGATTAAAGTTAGAAAAACAGAATATATTCCAACTCTGACTTTAAAGGAAAACAGAGGCTAACCGTTTTAAATTATATCTGTATGAGATAAAAATAGGAAGCAAAATAAAATGGCAATGTTTATAACAGAATGTAAAATATCTTTCAAGTTTAGCGGTATAGATCCATTATAGAAAAAGAAAGTAGCAATGACACATCAGACAAAGGCCTTATTACGAAAATCTACAACACTCTGCTAGCTTCCAAAAAGAAAAAAAACGAATTGCCCACTGAGGAGGTGGGCAAAGGACCTGAACAGAAGTTTCACAGGGGCAGAAATCTGAATGGCCAATAAACATATGAGAAAATGTTCCCGATCTTTAGCCATAAGAGAAATGCAAATTAAAACAATGATGAGGTACCACCTAACACCCTCAAAGGTAGCCCAATTCAAAAAATCAGAAAGCAACAAGTGTTGGAGGGGCTGTGGGGAGACAGGAACTCTTATCCACTGCTGGTGGACTTGTAAGTATGTACAGCCACTATGGAAATCAATCTGGCGATACCTAAAACAGATGGAAATCGAGTTACCATAGGACCCAGCAATCCCCCTACTGGGCATATACCCAGAAGAGGCAAGGAACAAACCAAGACCAGACATCTGTGCTCCAGTGTTCATTGCGGCACAGTTCACAATTGCAAGGAGTTGGAAACAACCTAAATTTCCATCAACTGACGAGTGGATTAAAAAGCTGTAGTATATACATACAATGGAGTACTCTGCATCGCTAAAAAGCAGTGATGAACGTCTGAAGCACATCGCTGCATGGGGAGAATTGGAGGAAATCATGCTAACTGAAGTAAGTCACGCACAAAAGGATAAGCACAACATGAGTCCACTGAGGCAAGCTTAAAAAAAGATGCAAAAGGGGCACAGGGAAAAAGCTATGGTTTACAAACATTTTTGGGATGAAGACCAGGTAATATGGCAGGGACCAGACCAAATACAGGGATACACATGGTAGACAACTAAACATGAGGTGGGGAAAGGAAAAAAAAATAAAAAAGAAATGGGTAGCAGGGGCACAGGGCACTAACCCATCCAAGGGGAGGGTATTGTTTATATCTCCACGGGGAAAGAGGGAGCAGACATCAACCCAGTGCTCCAAGATGTGGATGCAACATGCCGGCGTGCAGTAGGGAACCAGTGGAGAGGTCTGAGGGGCCGGCCCCAATCCCAAGTACTAGTGGACACCTGCCCCTCCCCCCAGAAGAATTTATTTCAAAGGATGGCATTGAATCTGGAGCTCTGGGAGAGGGACATATCTGATCAGAGCACATGGGAGCAGATGAAGGGGGAGGAGGAGAGATTGGAGCACATCCTGGCCCACCAGGCCTTGAGGACGATGTTCCCGATTAGAGCAGCCAGTCCACAGAGAGGACCACATGGCCGGCCCCACTATGAGACATGATGTCCCTCACTTACCCATAACCCTACAGGGGACAACACCAGAGACAGTGTGGGAATTGCGCCGGATCTGATCCCGCCACACCGAGGCAAAACACTAAGGGGGTCCAACAGAATAGCAAGATGATGGAGTGGTGATGTCCCCAGGGAATGCCAAAGGTGGACTTTGGAGCCAGGGCATGGTGCCCCAACAGACTGGACTGGAAAATACTCCTAAAGGCCAACAAACAGTCCTTGAACTAACTATAAGCTTTTCTTTCTTGCTGTGTTTTGTCATTGGTTTGTTGTTGTTTTGTTGTATATTGTTGTTCGGTTTTGCTCTGTCTTGTTTTTGTGCATGCTATTATCTCCACGGGTCTGTCTAAATAAGATAGGCTGGATGAACAATCTGGAGGAGAAAACAATGGGACTGACAGTTCCCGGGGGAGATGGGAGAGGGGAAGGTTGGGGGGAAAGGTAATGGTGTTAACAAATCCAGGGACAAGGGGACAACAAGTGATCCAAATCCATGGTGAGGAGGGTGTAGTAGGCCTGGTAGGGCATGACCAAGGGTAATGTAACCAAGAGGAATTACTGAAACCCAAATGAAGACTGAACATGATAGTGGGACAAGAGGAAAGTAAAAGGAAATAGAGGAAAGAGCTAGGAGGCAAAGGGCATTTAGAGAGGTCTAAATAAAGGCAGGTACATATGCAAATATATTTATATATGAGGATGGGGAAATAGATCTATGTACATATATGTATAGGTTTAGTATTAAGGTAGCAGATGGACATTGGGCCTCCACTCAAGTACTCCCTCAATGCAAGAACACTCTGTTCTATTAAACTGGCATTCCATGATGCTCACCTTCCAGACACGATCGCTGAAGACAAAGCGGGTGAATAAGCAAATGTGGTGAAGAAAGCTGCTGGTGCCCGGCTATCAAAAGATATAGCTTCTAGGGTCTTAAAGACTTGAAGGTAAACAAGCGGCCATCTAGCTCAGAAGCAACAAAGCCCACATGGAAGAAGCACACCAGCCTGTGTGATCATGAGGTGTCAAAGGAATCAGTTATCAGGCATCATCAGAAAAAAAATCTTATCATAGTGAATAAGGGGGGAAATGCAGAGCGGAGTCCCAAAGCCCATTTGTATGCCACTGGACATCCCCTTACAGAAGGGTCTTGGGGAGACCAGTCAGTCAGTGTGCGATGTAGCAATGATGAAACATACAACTTTCCTCTAGTTCCTAAATGCTTTCTCCTCCCCCACTATCATGATCCCAATTCTACTTTACCAATATGGCTAGACCAGAGGATGTACACTGGTACAGATAGGGAATCCAGGGTGCATGATCCCTTCAGGACCAGTGTTGTGAGTGGCAATCCTGGGAGGGTAGAGGAAGAGTGGGTTGGAAAGGGAGAACCAATTACAAGGATGGGGGACGGACAACAGAACAGTGGGTGAAGGGAGATGTTGGACAGGGTAAGATATGGCAAAATAATAACTTATAAATTACTAAGGGTTCATGTGGGAGGGGGTAGCGGGGAGGGAGGGGAAATGAGGAGCTGATGCCAGGGGCTTAGGTGGAGAGCAAATATTTTGAGAATGATGAGGGCAATGAATGTAAAAATGTGCTTTACACAATTGGTGTACGTATGGATTGTGATAAGAGTTGTATGAGCCCCTAATACAATGATTTAAAAAAAAGAAAAGAAAGGTAGGATCCTAATTTAAACAACAAATATAACAAGTCAAAATTGAGCATGTAGCTTCATACTGTAGTGGACTGGAAACTATGGTGCTGTGGAAATGGCCATGTTTGATCTCTTTCAGCTCCCAACGAGGAAGAAGAATCTAATTCTATAGGTGCCCAGTGGGGATTCCTGTAAGCCATAAGGCAGACATGCCTCCACTCTTCTTTCCCCTGTTCTCCCATTAACTACCCACAGCTCTCTACTTCTCAGCTTAGTTTCACCACCCATTGCACTGGCCACACAGCACTCACAGGTCATACGATACGTATGCTCATGGCGTTTCTTAAGGAAATAACAGGTTACAAGTCAGGATAAGAAACGCTAAAGATACAGTTCTTTTGTGCACAGTGCTTCTCAACCATACCGAGATAAGAAACATTAAAGATGTAGTTCTTTTGCCCACAGCACTTCTCAGCAACATATTGCTGAGCACTTCTTAGCAGTCCTATTGCTCTCTGATCCTCAGGCTTAGTCACACGATCCCTTTTTCTCTGGCCTATTTTGGCAAGGATCTTGGAGGTACTGTGTTGCATAGATCTTCTTTCTTGATGGCCCTGGGATTCTGTGTTCTTGATTCTGGGTTGGCTCACTTTATACCCAGAGGAATGGCAAAGAATACCTTCATACTAGTCCCATACACTCTATTTACATGCTTTGTCTCAGTCATTTAGTGGGAGTTACTAATGGGGGGAGTTAGAAGAGCCATACCAAATAATTTCACACCACCACAGATGCAATCTAAAGTAAGTATACATTTTGGTGGGAATAAAATAAAACGTGTGGTTGTCTCAGATTGACTGAGTCTGCTTCTCCTTAGCAGAAGCCAACAGCCCACTGAGCGATGTAATATGTTTGTAGCCTCTGTTCCTGAACAGTGCTGGAGTTTTCTGGCAAACTGGGAAATAGTGAAACTCGAGTCTGTTCATACTTTCCACTTTTAACACATTGAGAGGTAGAAATTCTAGGTCATAATCAAAACAAAAACACCTTCTTTTGACATTTTTTTTCCCCTGCCTCCACTTTCTATGGGGGATTCTCATGGAATCCAATAGACTTGCTCTTGGGTTTCTAGCACTCTCTTTGTGCCACCTCTAAATTCGCACTTCTACAGGCATTGCACCCCCAGAATGTCACGGCTCTGTTCTTTAATCCAGCAATTAAAAGAAACAAACCTACAAACAAGAAATGAAGAGTGATTTCACATGTGGGAGCGAGCATGTCAGACACTCAGGTTCTTACTCTCTGTAGTACTGACATGTTTCCTTAATCAGTGAGCCTGGGTGGAGGGAAGGAGCTGGGAGTTGCCTTCATGATTTTATTCCATTGTGAGAAACAGTCTATCATTTACATGCATGCAGAAAATAAGAGCAAGGTGTCACATGTGTTGTAGTACCAAGCTTCAAGCTCTGCTCTGTTCCAGCTGTGACCTGCTTCCCTTCCGAGGGCTCCAGCCTGCCCGCAGCAAAGAGTAGACTGGGTGTCCTCAGCATGAGCCCACTTCCAGGACGCTATTCTTTACAAACAACACTTTTGCTTCTGGAGCGCGACAAGTAAACAGACTGTAGAGTCGAGCCCCAAAAGGGGTCAAAAAGGGTTTTCTGGAAATGGGGTGTGTGTGTGTGTGTCTCTAAACGGAGAATTGAAAAAGTCAAAGATGGAGAAAATTAGAATCATATGAAGTTCGAGGCCAGAAAGTACATGGTTGCTTTGCGTAGCTCCGGATAAATCGGTGCGACAATAATAAAAGGCTGTGGGCGTACAGATGGCTCAGTGTAACGTGATGAAGACACAGTGAAGAAGCACACCACCTTTCCGGGGAGGACGTGTTTTGGGGTCTTGCCCTCCAGGGTACGGGTAACCCTGGGAGGATTTTAAGCATCGGAGCATCATGGTTTGGGGAAGTTCTCTCGGGTTGCAGTATGAGAAACAGCTCGGTGTGTGCGAGGGACGAGGGGAGAGGGAAGAGTCAGATTAACAATGGAGATTGGGAGAACAGTGTTAGAAACAACTGTCTCCATTTCAGGCCTGAACTTGAAGAGAAAAGACAACGGATGTAAGACGTATGAAGGATGTTAACTGCACAAAGCGTGTAGCCAGATGGCATGTCAAAATGAGAAAAAAAAAGAAGGCTATGTGGAGGTTAACTTCTAAGTCCCTAGCTTATATAATTGGGTGTGTGCTTCACGGAAATGAGGCATATCAAAGGAGGAAGAGTTTCCGGGAGGAAGATGGCTTTTGCTTTTGTTATAGTAGGTATGGGGTGTCTGTAGGATGCCGGGCTGTTGATACATGTGGTTGGTGAGCTGCAGACTGGGCTTGGGGTAGAGATTTTGGAATTGAAACCATCGGAGGCAATAAGGATAGAATATTAATTCACTAAAATCAATCTTCTTTTGCACTAGTAATAAATGGCTGAAAAATAGAATGAAAATATACATTCTGTTAAAATAGCAGCAGAATATTAAATCCTTGGCTATTAATATAATCCAGGACACAGGTATTTATTTGAAGACTTGTATAAAACTGTAATGAGAACAATAAAGGCAGACTTGAGCGAGCAGAGAGCTGTACCACACTATTTATTTGAAAGACTAAAAATAGAGAAGACGACAGTTCTCCTTAGGTTAATATATGGGTTTAATGCAGTACCTATTAAAATCACAGCAAGATACTTTATGGAAATTTACAAAATGATGGTACTATTCTTTTGAAATAATCAGTGAGTAAGTGCATATATGCAGTAACGTATTGATAGACATTTATATATTTCTTTAAGTTACACAAGGGTTTACACAACATCATCTCACTTAATTATTGCAATGACTTATAATGAGGGATGTTTCAATATTAGTCTCACTTTAGGGCAACTATTATGTCTCAACATACCTGGAGCAGTCCTGAATTATCCTATTATTCCAATGCCCTTCTCTAATATTTTTCCAAATAATTTTCATTTTAAAAGGAACTATTATGTATACCCAAGCAATCAACTCATTGCCATGAGTTATGCTGACTCACAGCGTCGCCCTTGTGTAATCCAGGACTGCCACAATCTACCGGAGTAAAAGGCTCAGCCTTTCTCCCATGCGGCCATGCGGGTTGTGGCCACTGTACCCACCACACCACCAGGGCTCCTCCTTACGAAGCATAGTTGACATTAAAATGAACTGAGATGGGTGTGGTGTCATCTCTTTAGATTTGTCCATTCTCTGACAAGGTCTTGTCTAGTGGTAGGGAAGGGAATGTGCAGCGAAAAGAATTCCCACCGTAACATGCGTTGAATATGAAAGCTAACCAGCGATGATGCCACCCTCATTTCCTTGTCTTTATCCCAAGTCAACCAGACGTCCCGCTTTTGGCGGGACAGTCCCAATTTTTAACAATTTGTCCTGCTCCTGCAGCATTTTTAAAAAGTGCAGATTTTTGGAAAGAATGCAAGACAAGCTAGGGGATACGGTTTTCGGCTGCCATGTGGCTATTTCACCAGGATATGAGTTTTATCAATGGTGTCCCGCTGGCGTCCGCTTTACCAATGTTAAAATCTGGTCACCTCTCCCTTTAAGTGCAGCGTGCAGCACGTTGTCTGGTACTCACTGATGAAACAAAGTGCAGACCTAGAGACGGTGATGCTTAGAGAAGTAGTGTACCTGGTCAGTTTCCTGGTGTACCAGCTGCTTGGTCCTAAGAGCCAGTTATTTGAAGTCACCAGATGGCCAGTTGGTGAGGTCAGTGGGGAATGCGGAAATGATAAGTTATGAATAACTAGAGGAGCATGTACACTCTATGGCGCTATGCCAGTCCATCCAGAGTATTCAGAGTATTCTGAATGGTTTTTAAAAAAATTCCTGGTTGTCATTTATTGCATCATTTTATTTATTGTTTCAGATTGCTTGTTAATTTGCAATAAACTCATTGGTGGGAGTGGGTTTGAAAACCAAAGTGTGTTCCATGAAATATTAAGTCCTGGATTTTCTTTCTCAAAGAAGTTGGTGATGAGCATCTAGCTAGAATGTAAGCTTGTTGAACTTTATCATCCACCAGAAGAGAGTATCGTGACATCACTGACCACATGGAGACCAGAAGACATAAATCTACTGAAGAAACTGCAGCATCCACTATAAAAGAGAACACTGTAATTGTTCTAAGAAGACTATTCCAAAAGACAATGGTTTAACACACGCAGCTGCACAAGGCGCCTGGAATATTACTCTGTGAACTGTGACTTTTCATTTAGATCAAATCACAGCTCTACATTTCATTTACTTTTTATTCTAAGTTTTTTTTTTAATATAAATCTGAACAAAACACCAAAATAAAAGTTGAATGGCAGGCAGTTTCCCTAAAGACGGCCTTGTTACTATACCTCATCGCACACAATCTTCTTAATTTTTTATGTTGACACTTCTATATCAAGGATAGGGTCCTATGTTCCTTTCCATTGGATGTCAACAGAACCTGTGAATTCAAAAACAGGTAATAAAAGACAAGGCAACTTCTTTCTATCGACCTCTACAATTCTTTCTTTCCATTTACTTGCTAATTGCCTTCATGTTATTAGGTGGTTCAGGATCAGACCACACAGGAGAGGCCATGACTAGAAGGCCTAGTGTAGGACAGCCAGCATCAATCACCAGTCAGGTGAGTGCATGAGCCTTCAAGGAATGACAGTCCTCAGCCTCAGGTCATCATAGCTCACCCCAAGAGGGTCATGGATTAGCTGCCCCTTCCCTAAATCCAGTTCAAACTACAGCTATTCCTGAGCAAATTCAATGGTATCACTAGTGTTTGTCTCTAGATGTTGGAGTAATTTGTTAGTCATTTAAACTAGAACAAGGTGTTATCACATTGGGTTTGTTATAGAAAAGGGGCTTCATGGACAGTTAAAATGCTTACATCAGGGGGATCAGATGCTCCAAATATGACTAGGAGGACTTCTGATGCAGTATTCAGGTAGCTTTTTAAAAAAATTTAATAAATCTTTTTATTGGGGCTCATATGATTCTTATCACAATCCATACATACATCAATTGAGCAAAGCACCCTTATACATTCGTTGCCCTCGTCATTCTCAAAATTCGCCTTCCGCTTGGGTTCCTGGAATCAGCTCGCTTTCCTTTTTTTCCCTCCCCCTCCCTCCCCGCTCCCCCCTGAACCCTTAAAAGTTTATAAATAATTAATTTATTTTATCTTACACTGCCTGGCGTCTCCCCTCACCCACCTTCCCATTGCTCAGCTCCCAGAGAGGAGGTTACACATAGACCCCCAAGATCGGTTCTCCCTTTCTACACCCCCTTCCCTCCCGGTGTCGCCACTCTCACAGCTGGTCCTGAGGGGTTCATCTGTCCTAGATTCCCTGTGTTTCCAGATCCCTACTACACCACTGTGCATCCTCTGGTCTAACCAGATCCGCAAGGCAGAATTGGGGTCATGATAATTGGGAGGGGAGGAAGCGTTCAAGAACTAGAGGCAGGTTTTGAGTTTCATTGTTGCTACACTGAACCCTGAGTGACTCATCTCCTCCCCACTACCCCTCTGCAAGGGATGTCCAGCTGTCTACAGATGGGCATTGGGTCCGCATCACGCACTCCCCCTCATTCACGGTGATGTGATTCTCCCCCACCCCCCACCTTTGTTATTTGAGACCTGGTCTCCTCTGCCCTTCACGATCACACATGTTGATGTGCTGCTTCCGTGGGCTTTGTTGCTTCTGGGCTAGATGGCTGCTTGTTTACTTTCAAGCCTTTAAGACCCCAGAAGCTATATCTCTCAATAGCCGGGCACCATCATCCTTCTTCACCACACTTGCTTATGCACACATTCGTCTTCAGCGTTTATGTGAGGAAGGTGATCGCACAATGATGGTTTTTGTTCCTTGGTGTCTGCTACCTGGTCCGTTCAATACCTTGTATTCGCTTAGGCTTTGTCTTTAGGACTCCAGACACTATATCTTTTTGATAGCCGGGCACCATCAGCTTTCTTCTCAGGTGGCTTTTAAATACAATCCAGCTCTGATTTTTACCTGCCTGCTGGTAAATGAAATCCTATCTTGTTCAGAATTCCAAGACTCGAATCTTTGCTGCGCTCACCTAGTGCCCGTGTCTAAAGTTTGATAGGTCCTCTAGGATTGAGGCCCTACTTATAAGAGGGATTTCATATGGATCATGGAGAACATGGAATGAAAAGACGTTTTCTCCCCATCTTTGAACCAAGCAACCTAACTCACTGTCATTGGCCTGATTCCAACTTTTTTTTTAATCCCCTGATATTCCCAGACTTTTATCCTAATTTAAAAAAAAAACCTGTTTTGTTTGTTTTTCACATGTACAGTTAAATGGCATCAGTGACATTAACTATTCTGTGTAACCACCACTTGCACCGTTGCCAACATTTCCATGGTCATAGAAACACCATAATGAGAAACCTGATGCTTCCTAAACAACGGCTCCTCCATTCCTTCTTCTTCATGCCCCTGTGAGCCATGAGTGAATTTTAGTCCCTACGTTATTGCTTTTAGGTGCTGCCAAGTTAGCTGCAGCTTATACTGACCAGCTGCACATCAACAAACAGTGCCCGCCCCGAAACATCCCGACAATCAGTCCTAAATTGCAGACCAGGGTAGCAACCACTGTGCTAATCCATTTCACCAAAGCTCCGCCTCTTTTCACTGACGCGCTGGCTGCTTCACCGAGCATGACAGCATTCTCCAGGGACAGGTCTCTCCTGAGAACAGGGCCAAAGTACTAGAGACAAAGTCTTGTCCGCTTAGCTTCTACAGAGCATTCTGGCCATACGCCTTCCAAAACCACATTGTTTATTCCTCTGGCAATCCATGGTATGTTTCATACTTTTTGCGAGCACCACAATTAAAAGACATCAGTTCTTCTTTAATCTTCCTAATTCATTGCCCAGAGTTCACATGCACATGAGGCAAATAAAAACAGTTATGACTTGTGGCAGGTCTACCTTAGCCTTCAAACTGACGTCTTTGCTTATTCATACTTTAAAGAGATTTTTGTATCACAGATTTTCCCAATGCAATTTGTTGTTTGTTTAGTTAATGCGGTTTTCATGAGCATTGATTGTGGATCCATGTAAAACGAAACCCATGACAACTTCATTTTTTTTCTCCATTTAGTATTATGCCATTTATTGGTACACTCGTGAGGGTTTTTATTTTCTTTATTTTGAGGTGTAATCTATACGAAGTGTCATCTTTGATTTTCATTAGTAAGTGCTTCAAACCCTCTTCAGTTTCAGCTGGCAAGGCTGCGTCATCTATCTATCACAAGTTGTTGGTGAGGTTTTCTGAAATCCTGACTTTTCTTCATGTAGTCCAGTCTCAGATGATCTTTCAGCATATCGATTAAATTAAGTATGCTGAACGGATACAACTCTGAGGCACATCTTTCCCGATTCTAAACTGAGCAGTATATCCTCGTTCTGTTCAAAGGATTGCCTCTTGGTCTATGTAAAACTTCCCCATGAGCTCCGGGAAGTGTTTTGGAATGTACGTGCTTCCTAATGTTATGCATAATTTGTTATGATCTACCCAGTCGAATATCTCTGCAAAGTCAGCAAAGCTCAGGTAAATACTTTTCTGCTATCCTTGGCTTTCAGCCAAGATCCAGCTGACATTAACAATGACATCCCTTGTCCCACGACCTCTTCTGAATCTGGCTTGGATTTAAGGTAGCTTCCTGTCAACGCAGTCTTTAATTGTTTTTGAATATATCTTTTGCAAAATTTTACTTGTGTGTGATATAATGATATTGTGTAATAATTTCCATAGTCTGGTGGAGCATCTTTCTTTGGAATGAGATGGATATCATCTCTTCCCCTTGGTCAGGGAGCTGTTGTCCAAATTTCTTGGCATAGATGAACGAGCACTTCTAGAACTACATTTGTTTATTGACACATTTCAATTGACCTCCTGTCAATTGCACAAGTTTTTTGAAGTTTCCCTGTACATCAATAAATCCTGAAACGTTCTTTTTGACAATGAATATAAAGCCACTCTTCAATATGTCAAGTAGGTCTCTACATTTTCTATTCTATATATTTCAAAAATAATACTTTATTATGTTTCAGTAAAAGTTTACACAGAAAATTAGGATCCCATTTAAAATTTTCTACACAAATTGTTGAATGACATCGTTACATTCTTTGAAATGCACGAAATTCTTTTTTTCATTAAATACTTTTAGTGGAGGCTCTTATATCTCTTATCACAATCCACACATTCATCCATTGTGTCAAGCACATTTGTACATAGGTTGCCATCATCATTTTCAAAGCATTTTCTATATGAGTCCTTGATATCAGCTCTTCATTTTCCCCTCCCTCCCCCGCTTGCCCTTCATCATGAACCCTTGATAAGTTATAGATGATTATTTTCATATCTTACATCATCCTCTGTCACCCTTCACCCACTTTTCTGTTGTTCGTCCCCCTGGGAGGGGGTTATATGTTGATTCTTGTGGTTGATTCCCCCTTTCACTCCCCACCTTCCCCTTATCCTCCTGGTCCCTCTATTCTCATTGTTGGTCCTGAGAGGTTTATTTACCCTGGATTCCCTGTGTTGCGAGCTCTTATTTGTAGCAGTGTGCATGTTCTGGTCTAATCTGATTTGTAAGTAGAATTGAGGCCACGATAGTGGTGGGGGCTAGCATTAAAAATACTTATTTCAGTTTTGGTCTTTCCATTTCTAGAAATCTAGTTTCCCTGTCTCATTGATTCTCATCCTTTGTTTTAAATACTTGTTGACTATGTGGCCTCTCACAGTTAATGCTATGAACAAATAGGAAATGATCAAGCATTCCACAACTAGCTGAAAAGTTGGCAGCTCAAATTCACCCATGGGCACCTGAGAGATGGGCCTAACCAGCTTTTTCTGAAAGATCTCATCCTGGAACACTTGATAGGGTGGTTCTACTCTGTACCCATGGTGTTTCCCTGAGGTGGAATAGACCAGACAGTAACCAATAATAGCAACAACACATCCTACATTGGCTATCACACGTTTTATGTATGCTAGTTCTAGTCTTTACAACTCTTCAAGACAGACATTCTGTCCCCTATTTTACAAATAGAGACATAGGCTTGGAGAGGTCAATGATGAAACCTTGGTGACACCACAGGCAAGAATCCATACTCCAAAGAACAGATCCTTCCTGCAAAGTCATGCTGGGGTCTAATTTGATCTGAGTCACTTTTCTGGGTTGGGCTATCCTGATCACAGTCATCTTTGATACCGATACTCTTCCTGCTTATGCTTCTGAATGTTGTTGGCTCTGAAGGTTTCTATAGAGAAGGCATTTTAAAATCATTCCTGTCATCGCCTCCTGCTGGGCCTTCCTAATGTTCTTTGCTCATCTGCGTTCTCGAGGTCCGCAGAGCTTTGGCTTCTCCTCATCATTTTAGTTAAGTTCCCAGAATGAATGGTTTCTATTAACGAACCACCATCAGGACGGGGAAGAATGAAACTGTATCCAGTTATCCTGATGTCAAGCAATGGCATCTGACCAGCTAATCCATCTAAAGTTAAATGAGCCTTAGCAACAGCAACAGATCACATCTGCCGCAGTAAGTATTTATCTTGAATGGAAACGGAACAGAGTCCTCTCTATTAGAGAGATGAAAATAGTATGGAAAACAAGGGGGATGACTTCAAAAATGAAAGCATTCAAACTAAAAGAACACAAGGATACAAGATGGAAAACAATAGAATAGATTTCTCACTGGAAAAATGGAGGCCAGAAACTAGTGGAATAACATATTTAAGATTCTGGCAGGAAAAAGAAATCTGTCAACCAAAATTCTATATAAGCAAAAGCGGCCTTTGAAAATAAAAGTGAAATAAATACATTTCCACACAAACCAAAAGTGAAAGAATACATTGCTAGAAGACTTACCCTGAAGAAAGTCATTCTGGCTGAAATGAAATTTCACCAGATGGTAGCTTGAAACTGTAGAGAGGAGTAAATACCGAAACCCAAGGCCTTCGCCATGATGCTGATGTCTGTTCAGGGAGACCCCAATTGTCTCAGAGGACTGTGCTCAGGAGGGTCGTCAATGTCCCTAATTTGGTGGAGCCCGATTACCAGGACTTGACCGCACGGCTGGGTGACTTGAACCATCCTTCTTTCCCTTAGTAGCTGAGGGCAAACCATTCAAATGATAAATATCTTGGCAAATTTAAGACCATATAATTTTTCTTTCTTAATGTTTTTTGAAAAATAATATTTTTAAAAGCAATACAACACCACAAAACCAAAAATAGCCCAAATCCATTGCCACTGAATTTTCTCTGACTCATAGCGGTCTTATAGGACAGGTAGAACTGCCTCACAATGTTTTCAGAGTTAGCAGAGCAGACTGCCGCATCTACCTTCTGCTGAGTGGCTGTTGGGTTTGAAGCACTAACCTTTGGTACTACCAGAACTTCTTATTGAAAATATATACAATATTTATAAGATATATGATATGTAACATGATGTATATTATATAATACATATATAATTTCACTAATCTATGCCAAGAAATTTGGAAGACAGCTACCTGACCAATTAACAGAATATATCCATGTCTGTACATAGTCCAAAGAAAGGAAATGCAACAGAACACAGAAACGGTAGAACAATATCATTACTATCACATGCAGTAAAATTTTGCTGAAGATCATTTTAAATGGCTGCAGCAGCACATTGGCAAGGATTTTCCTGAAATTCAAGCTGTGTTCCGAAAAGGATGTGGAACAGAGAATATCACGGCTGATGTGAAACAGACCCTGGCTGAAAGCAGAGACCACCAGAAGGGTATTTACGTAAGTTTGGTGACTTTGCGAAGATATTCGACTGTGTAGATCATAACAAATTATGGATAACACGGGGAAGAATGGAAATTCCAAGCCCTTCATTGAGCTGATGGGAACCTTCACACAGACCAAGAGGCAGTCATTTGAATAAGGGGATACCGCATGGATTAGAATCAGGAAAGGTGTGTGTCAGGGCTGTAGAATTGAAGCATATTTATTCAAAATATATGCTGAGCAAATAATCAGAGCAAGCAGACTACATCAAGATTGGAGGAAGGTTTATTAACAGCCTGCAATATGCAGATGACAAGTCTTGCTTGCTGAAAGTGAGGTGGACGTGAGGCAGCTCCTGATGAAGGTCAAAGACTGCAGCCTTCAATGTACAGGAAACAAGAGCCATCACTACTAGACCTATGTGCAAAATCATCTTTAACAGAGAAAAGGCTGACGTCGTCAAGGATTTTATTTCACTTGGATCCTGAATTAATGTTCTTGGAAGCAGCAGTCAAGAAATCAAATGATGCATTGCATTGGTCAAATCTACAAAAGACCCCTTTAAAGTGTTACAGAGCAAAGATGTCACTTTAAGGCCTACGGTGCTCCTAACCCAAGTCACAGGCCTTTAGATTTCAGAGATTAGTCCCTTGTCCACTGTGTCATTGTTGACAATTTCCCTCCCCTCCCCCCAGTCTGTAGGTTCTCTTTTCACTCTTTGGATGAAGTACTTTGTTGCATGTAAGTTTCTTACTTTCAGTAGGTCCCAGTCATCAATTTTGTCTTCTATTGTGTTTGATGGTAAGTCTGTGCTCTGCAATTGGGCGCTTAAGTTTATCCTTATTTTCTCACTGATAATCTTTATAGCCCTGGGATTTACATTTAGGTCGTTGATCTCTCTTGCGTTTGCTTTGGTACATGAGGTGAGATATGGGTCCTGCTTCATTCGTGGACAAATGGAGATCCAGTTTTGTCAGCACCATTTGTTGAAGAGGATGTCTCTCTCTCATTTCATATTTCTTGGCCCTTTGTTGAAAATTGACTGTCTGTAGGTGAATGGAGCCATGAGTCTCAGTGCACTCAGATGCATGTGAGAAACAAATAGCAAATGATAAAAAAATATGCATGTGAAATATAGACAGTAAATAAGGAAGACTAAAGAAGAATGAATACAGTTTAATTAGGAGGTCGGGGGAGAATATTGAAAGTGCCCTGGATTGCCAGAAGAACAAACAGATTGGTCTTACAGGAAGTGCAGCTAGACTATTTCTTAGAGGCAAGGATGGTTAAACTTTGTCTTGCATACTTTGGGCATGTTGTCAGGAGAGACCAGTCTCTAGAGAAGGATATCACACTTGGTAAAGCAGAGGGTCTATAAAAATTAGTAAGACTTCAATGAGATGGATTAACACAGTGGCTGCAACAATGGGCTCAAACATAGTAACAATTGTGAGAATGGCGCAGATCCGAGTAGTGTTTGGCTCTGTTGTACATAGAGTTGCTATGTGTCGGAAGCTACTTGGTGGCCCCTAAACACAAGGGGATTATATTGGTATAGGGGATCCAGTATAGATGATAGGAAGGAGCTTAAAAATGCCCATGGAGCTATGCAATTAAAAAATGTCCTTTTGACCTTGGGCCTCTACTCAAACACTCCCTCAATGCATGAATACCTTCTTTTATTAAATTGGAACTCTATGATGCTCACTCTCCCGACACAATGGCTGGAGCCAAAGTGGGTGAACAAGTAAATGTGGTGAAGAAAGCTGATGGTGCCCGGCTATCAAAAGAGATAGTGACTGGGGTCTTAAAGGCTTGAAGATAAACAAGCAGCCATCTAGCTGAGAAGCAACAAAGTCCACATGGAAGAACACACCAGCCTGTGTGATCGAGTGGTCCCGAAGGGATCAGTTACCAGGCATCAAAGAACAAAAAAATCATATCATTGACTGCACACCTCCATGATAGGATCGCTGAAGACAAATGGGTGCATAAGCAAATGTGGTGAAGAAAGATGATGGTGTCCAGCTATCAAAAGAGATAGTGTCTGGGGTCTTAAAGGCTTGAAGGTGAACAAGCGGCCATCTAGCTAAGAAGCAGAAAAGCCCACATGGAAGAAGCACACTGGCCAGTGTGATCACGAGGTGCCAAGGGACCAGGTATAAGGCATCATGCAAAAAAAAAAAGATATATGTGTGTGCATGTAATATATATATATATATATGTATATCATATTAAATGAAGGGGGAAGTGCAGAGTGGAGACCCAAGGCCCAAGTGTTGGCCAATGGAGATCCCCTCATAGAGGGGTTTAGGAGAGGAGATGGGTTAATTAGGGTGCGAGGTAGTACCGATGAAGAACACAGCTTTCCCCCAGATCCTGGATGCTTCCTCTCCTCAACTACCATGATCCGAATTCTACCTTGCAGGGCTGGATAGGGCAGAGGCTGTACACTGGTACATATGAGGGCTGGAGGCACAGGGAATCCAGGGTGGATGATACCTTCAGGACCAAGGGTGTGAGGGACGATGCTGGGAGAGTGGAGGGTGAGTGGGTTGGAAAGGGGGAACTGATTACAAGGATCCACATGTGACCTCTTCCCTGGGAGAGGGACAGCAGAGAAGGGGGGGAAGGGAGACTCCGGATAGGGCAAGATATGACAAAATAACGATGTATAAATTATCAAGGGCACATGAGGGAGTGGGGAGAGGGGAGGGAGGGGAAAAAAAAAGAGAACCTGATGCAAAGGGCTTAAGTGGAGAGCAAATGCTTTGAGAATGATTGGGGCAGGGAATGTATGGATGTGCTTTTTACAATTGATGTATGTATATGTATGGATTGTGATAAGAGTTGTATGAGTCCCTAATAAAATGTAAAAAAAGAAAAGAGGAGAAAAAAAATGATTAGGGCAAAGACTGTACAGATGTGCTTTATACAATTGATGTATGTATATGTATGAACTGTGATAAGAGTTGTATGAGCCCCTAATAAATTGTTAAAAAAAATGTCCTTTTCCCACAAACCTTTGGAACACTTTGTATAATATAAATAAATTAATGATGCAAAGAGGTGGGTAAGATATGAGATAATATTGGAGCTGCAAAAAGTTGCTATATTTCACCCAAATTCAATCAGTATTATTCTGAAGTCAATTGTGATAAGTTAGACAGGTGCATGGTAGTTCCCTGAGCAGCCTCTAAGAAAATAAGTAACGTAGATGGCCTAAAACAGGCAACACTAACAGAGAAATTAAAGTGGAACACTAAAATGTGTTCATTTAATGTGAATTAAGGCAGTAAAAGAAGAGAACTGAAAAAAAATCATAAGATGTGAGAAGCAAATAGCAATAATTACATTAAATGTGAATTGACTAACTATGTTTTTGTTTTGTATTAGAAGCCTTGTATTGAGAGCCAGGGAATCAGTGGAGCAATAATTGAGTCAATATGTCACAATTTGCTTAGCCATTCTCCTCTTGCTAGGAATCGAGTAATTTAAAATTCACCACTGTGAATATCTTTATGCATCATTTTTCTTTGTGTTAGTCTTGCTTGTAGTTTTCATAAAATGAAATGAAATTTGATCAGAGTTTTAGAACTTTTGATATATACCAATGAATTGTTCTCCGCAAAAACTCATGTAGGAATACACATACGCAACAATGCTTACCAATTGCTTAAGTAGGTGTGTAATGATTACCTGAAGTCATGTAAATTGGCATTCTTTCACTGCTTTTGAGGCAAGTATTTCTATCCTTGGTAATATACTTCCTGTATTTCCATCCTATATATGTAAATTGGTTAGTCAACCATTTATTGGGTGGAATATGGATATTAATTTTTTTCAATTGCATTTTATTGATGGAAGTGACTAGAATTTAATAGTTTCCAGTCTCCCCTCTGATAGTTATATGAGTTCCCCAAATTAGCTTACTGATAATAACTCCTTCATGAAAGAATAATTAAGAAAAGATTCTGAAGAAATCTAGTAATAGAGTGGTAAGTAAATTATCTGGCTCGAGAAGTTTCCTTCAGCTCTGAGACTTACAGACTCTCTCAGAGATGCACTTCCCAGATGAAGAAGCCTGTAGTCTTGTGTCTGCACCAAGGGCTCTGAGGTGAAGCTGAGCACAGGGAGCTGACAGAGCCAGGAGCTGGAAACGCTTGGGAGGAAGGCTTAGCTGAACTGGAAAGAATTGATTAATCAGGAAAGTTTGAGTGCCAAGACATTAAAAATAACACGATGATAATGCTTCCGATGAGCAGATTTGATGTCCTGCATGGATGCAGAAATAGATGATAAAGCTCAGGTCAGATGAGGCTCTCTGAGTTTTCTGAAGACAAGTAGTGAGAGAGAAAAATTTCTGCTTCTTGCTTAAGAGCAACTATTTCCTCATTCCTCTAGCTTTTTAAGTATCTAGCTCTGGCATTTCCTCTAGGAAATGGTTCTTAATGTTGTGAGTCAGGCTCCGTGGGATAGCAGAGCTTCAGATCTGACCATTACTTTAGGATTGCCACTCATTTTCTCTACCACCCTCACAAGATCTATTTTAGGGATGAGTTTTTTTTTTTCAAAAAAATCTAGTCTTAGAAGATGAGAATATTGTCTCATATTTCTTAAACCACAGTTTGGTAGATGAGCCATAGAAGATTTGAAATGAACAACAATTGAATGTTAAAAAGAGGTGCAAGACTTGATAATTAATGGTGTTGCAAAGATAAAACATAATGTCTATCCTTGACGAGCTCATTCTAGTTTTAAAATCATCATTCATGTGGGGAAATCTTGTAAATCTCTGTTGGAGATTTAGGGGTCCCAGTTGCCCCTCTCTTTACTCCACAAATGTAGAATTAGCTGACAGACATGCGAAACAGAAAAATGGAAATTAATATGATCAAAGCTAAAATGTGCCACTAAATTAGCTTGAGAATGTTTTCTAATCACATAAGAACAAGTTACTGTCAACAACACACCTGACACCTGCACGTGTCTCCTAGTAGACGCGTGATCCATAAGGTTTTTGATGGCCGAGTTTTTGGAAGCAGATCGACAGCTATTTGTTCTGACTCAGACATCTACACTTTTGGTTGGGAGCTGAGCACAATCATTTGTACCATCCAAAGGCTCCTACTAGAATACTATTGCTCATGATTATGGTGTTGATGGTTGCCACTGAGTGAATTCAGACTCATGGGGTTATAAATGTTATAAGTAGAACTAGTTGCTTTATCAGATTTTCTTGGTTATAATTTTAATGGAAAGGAGCCCTGGTGTCGCTTCCAGGTAATAGTTTAGCTGCTAATAGCCAAGTTGGTGGTTCGAATCCATCCCGATGCTCTGTGGGAAAACAAATGATGATCTACTTCTGAGAAAGAAACAGTCAAGAAAGTCCCATGGGGACAGTTTTACTGTGTCACCCAGGAAGTCATCATTTGTTGACTGGCTGGATGGATCGTTAGACAGGTGATTGGGCCAATCCAGATATGAATAACTGCAGAATTTATGCCTTGTATCATACCATTGTCTGCTCCCCACCCCCTGTCAGTATTCCAAACCAACATGTGAAGCAGGCAAGAGACAGGCGTTATAGACCCAGACAGGCGTGATATAAAGCAGGCAAGAGACTATATTCAAGAACAATAACAGTCTTAGCAGAAGCAAATCACGAGTCGTACCAGATCTTCCATGAACTACTCAGGGGGACTGAACCTCCAACCTTCCCCATCTGCCACATATCAGGCCCTTTCTGTTGCATCCTTGTATGCAATCTTTTCAGAACCTCTACATAGAAAGCTTGATTAATGGTCTGACCAGGTGGAATGAACTCCAAATGCACCATGAGTTGACATTTTTGTCCATTCGGGAAGTTGACAGATGTCCAGAACAAGGTTTGTCATGAATAGATATTGCACCTCTTTTGAAATGAGAAGACCACTCAGATACTTGAGTTTTCCCATAGCGCTGCCCTTGTAAGCTGTGTTCAACATCAGAAGTTTTTTTTTTTTGACACAACCATTCTACTGAAAGTGAGGAGGATTTTTAAAAAATCATTTTATTGGGGGCTCATACAATTCTTATCACAATCCATATATACATCCATTGTGTCAAGCACATTTGTACATTTGTTGCCATCATCAGTCTCAAAACATTTGCCTTTTTCTTGAGCCCTTGATATCGGCTCCTCACTTTCCCCCCTCTCTCCCCACTCCTCCTCCCTCATGAACCCTACATAATTCATAAATTATTATTATTCTGTAATATGTTACACTGTCCGATGTCTCCCCTCGCCCACTTCTCTGTTGTCCATCCCCCAGGGAGGAGGTTATATGTAGATTCTTATCCACCCCACATTCCCTCCACCCTCCAGGCATCACCACTGTCACCACTGGTCCGGAAGGGGTCATGTCCTGGATTCCAGTTGCTATCTGTACCAGTGTACCTCCTCTGGTCTAGCCAGATTCATCACAATGGTTTCTGTGGCATTTTTCCCGAGCAGGAAACGTCTCACAGATGCATGCTGTTCTCTTAAATCGGCCACCACAAAAACGAGGTTCAAGAGAACTGCTTTTACGAAAAAAATTCACTGTGACCACAGAGAGAACCTTCCCAGGAGATGCCAATGGAAACACTAACTCAGAGTGAGTTGCTGGAAGCTGGCCTGGTGGGAAAAATGCGTACGAGGAAAGCTCTGCCTGGTGGTGCTTTTTTCTTGGGGTGGCCTCATATGCCAGGGGAAAGACAGTCCTGGGTGGCATCAACAGTTTAGCACTTGGCTGCGAACCAAAAGGTTGGTGGCTGGAGTTCACCCAGAGGGCACTTTGGACGACAGGCTTGCTAAGCTGCTGAAAACTCAGCTATCAGAAACCGAATAAACCCTAGCTAGCTCTGTTCTGATACACCTGGGCTGGAGAGGAGTCAGCAGCCACTGGCTGGCAGCTGGTTTGGTTAGGTTTAAAGTGAGAACAACTGGTACAGTCTAGTTAGAACTGCAGAGATTCTATTGGTCTAGGCCGGGGATGCCATCTGGACTCTCCTTGGGTCTTGCCGTGTCTTTCTATTTCCCTAGGCTCCTATCTTGAGCCACATGCTTGAGGGACTACAGTTGGGGGAATTTGGGATGAGCCCTCTCACAGGGATGTTTGTGAGGTGGTTCCGAGTGCTTTATCATGAAGAACCAAGGGATATATTTTTGTTTGGCTTTAGGACCAGAAGAATTATGCTTCTCATGAGCTTTGGGTTTGTTGTTATCTCACAGACAAGGTAGACTTTGTGCCTCACAGAGTAGCATGTCTTCCCGTGTATTTTGCATGCTGGCCTCTGACGGTCAAGAGGCGGACATGTGTGTGTCTGTGCCTTTCTCCCAGTCAGGGCAGAGGATTTAAGATATGCATGTTTGTGTCCGTTCTAGCATCTGTTGTTTGCTATTTCCTTTCTCACTTAACCCTTGTTTATGTTACCTTGTACTTTCTGTGCCCTTGTAAGATGCCTCATGCTCTTCCTGGAACCAGGCAGAGTATAAATACATGAGTAAATATAGTAAGCACCTGGTTCCCTGAGCCTCTGGCTCCACATCACACTGCGCTGCTTCTCAGCTTTTTGGCTTGATTCAAACAGAAGGTAAGGGCAGGCTCCATCCCCATTGCAGGAGGGGCCCCGGGCCTGCCACTCAACTTCTTCTAGTTCCTGACTTCTTCTTGCTAAGGCTGGCTCGTAGCCCCTTGGTGTTGTCTGCCATCTCCTGTGTTCTGCCTTTTTGGTCTCTGCTGCTGACCTGTCCCTCGTACCAAGTCTGGACTTTTTCCTACGTTCATAATCTCTTTGCTCCTCTGGGTTCACTAACATTTCTGAACATAATCTTTTGTCTAGTTTGCACGGTACTTTAGAACCCGGTTTGGGGGTGTGTGTGAAATGTGGGACAGTGAAGGGCACATTATTCCAATCACCCATTTATCCATCCATGCACCCACTGTCCTCTATTTATGGAGTGTCTTCCATACTGAGTGTCAGCTACGGAAAGAAGTGTTAGGGAGATAGTAGTGAACTACAGATTTGGTCCTTAATTCATGGAGCTTGCTGTCAAGTCCTGTGGGTTAGAATCGCAGGTCTGACGCTTTCTAAAGGAAAAATCAGGCAACTCTTTAATCTTTCTGAGCCATAGCTTCTTAATCGGTACATTCCTGGTAATAATTCTGTGTGAGGCCATTTCCAGGATTAAATGAAGTATACATGGGAAGCCCTCAGCACCGAGTACAGACCCAGGAGCCCCCACACAATGGTTGTTAGGATGAGATAGGGGAAGGGAAAGGAGATGACTAGCTGCTCCACCCCCTCACACCACACTCAACCCCCCCGTTCCAAGGTATAAACAGAAGCTCAGAAGGGTCAAGTCAGGGGCTCAAGAGCCGCCCAGAGTCTCTCTGACTCAGATTTATGGCTCTTCATGCAGACCTGCACCCCTTCTTGGCTCAGGGCCCTTGAAGCGATTTCTGAACTGTCTATGTCTAATTCCCACTGTGCCAGCTGAGCTGCGGGGAAATGAAAACCTGCCCTGAGGTTGAATTTTGTGTTTTCTGCCTTTCCATTCTGTTTGTTACTTGTAATGCCTCTAGTTCAGCGGTTCTCAACCTGTGGGTCACGACCCCTTTGGTGGCCAAACAGGAGTCGCCTAAGACCATCGGAAAATGCATAAATATTTCGCAATATATAATTACATATTGTTTTGTGATTACTCACTATGCTTTAATTATGATCAATTTGTAACAGTGAAAATACATCCCGCATATCAGATATTTACATTAGGATTCATAACAGCAAAATTAGTTATGAAGTAGCAACAAAAATAATGTTATGGTTGGGGGTCACCACAACATGAGGAACTGTATGAGAGAAGGGTCCCGGCATGAGGCAGGTGGAGAACCACTGCTCTAATCCCCCCGATGTGCTTTCTGCTCATTCGAGGTTAGCTTGCTCTGCTGGAATTTGAGATACACTCTCTTAATTTCACACCAAAGTCTCATTCTTGATATCTTCTGAAGGTTTTTCTGTTTTAGAGTAAATTTTGATTGGTGCAATATATGACTCTCTGTGTGTGTGTATGTGTGTGTGTGTATGTGTGTGTGTATGCGTGCGTGTGTGTGTGTGTGGTGTGTGTGTGTGTGTGGTGTGTGTGTGTGCGTGTGGTGTGTGTGTGCGTGGTGTGCGTGTATGTGTGTGTATGTGTGTGTGGTGTGTGTGTATGTGTGTGTGTATGTGTGTGTGTGTGTGGTGTGTGTGTGTGGTGTGTATGGTGTGTGTGTATGTGTGTGTATGTGTGTGTGTATGTGTGTGTATGTGTGTGTGTATGTGTGTGTGTATGTGTGTGTGTGTGTGGTGTGTGTGTATGTGTGTGTGTGTGGTGTGTGTGTATGTGTGTGTGTATGTGTGTGTGTATGTGTGTGTGTGTATGTGTGTGTATGTGTGTGTGTGGTGTGTGTATGTGTGTGTATGTGTGTGTGTATGTGTGTATGTGTGTGTGTGGTGTGTGTGTGCATGCGTGTGTGTGGTGTGTGTATGTGTGTGTGGTGTGTGTGTGTATGTGTGTGTGGTGTGTGTGTGTGTGTGTGTGTGTGTGTGTGTGTGTGGCGGGATGCAAGCAGGAGAATGGGGACTAGAAGTTCAATATACCCTTTCTTTGTCAGGAGACTCCGGTGGTGCTGTCATGTGAGTGCTGGACCACGAGTCATAAGGCCGTGGATTTGATGTTTTTTTGTTTTTGTTTCTGTTTTCCCTTTACACACAACAATGTATCCTGTGGACCATGGGAAAGCAGAGTCTGGAAAGACAATGAGCATTATCAACAATCCAAACATTGATACCACCATTACTGCATATCCACTATCTGCTAGGTTTTAGAGTGGGCCCACTCTTTCCTGTTTTACATGGTACTTCCGAACTATACCATACAGGGCATGGTAGAACTGACCGCAAATATTCAAACTCCTGAAGCCTAGAAGACATCCTGGGTTATTTAATTCTAATTCTATTTACCAAAGAGCTTTCAAAATTACCATGTGACAAAGCCAACACCCACTGACACCAAAGGCATGCATACCCATTGGAGACTACACCATCTATACCCTGGGGAGCTGAGTCACACTCAGAAGAGCTCATGTAAGGCCTGATGTCCCAAATTCCTTCCTAATCCACAGTGGCACGCTCCCTTTCCAAACTGATTTTCAAATGTTTTTCATCACTTAATGATACTTTATTGAAATGCATTCACATGGTAATCTGTTATATAAAACAACAGAATTTACACTGAAATTGCCGGTTTTCTTCCCTGCTTATCCCAACTCCAAATTGTACCAACCACTGATAGTCTCTTGGTTTTTGGTTCAAAATTCTTCTGTTGTGTATCCCAGGGACAGCTATCATACATCTGTAACTTTTAGGCAATATCTCTTAAGTCCTCAATATGAAAATAAAATGAAATTGAGTTCACTTCACAGACTTGGCGATCCAGAATTTGAGTTTTGTACTATGATCGTTAGTTCTGTGTTAAAGCAAAGATGTCACATGAGGACTAAGATGCGCCTGGCCCAAGTCAGGATATTTTCATTTACCTCATAGCCCCGTGAGAGTAGAACAAGGCATCAGGAAGACTGAAGAAGTGCTTCCCTTGAATTATGGCGTTGGCAAAGAATATTGAAAGAGTCCTAGACTGTCAGAAGAACAATACATCTGTTTTTGAGGAAGTATAAGCAAAAGGCTCCTTAGAAGTCACGATGGCAAGATTTTGTCTGTGTACTTTGGGCATATTATCAGGAAAGACCAGTTCCTGGAGAAAGACATCAAGTTTGGTGAAGTATAAGGTCAGCAGAACGGAGAAAGACCCTCAGTGAGATGGATGGATGCAATGCTTGCTATAACGGGCTCCAACAGAATAGCAATTGTGAGGACGGCACTGAACATAGCCTTCTTCCTGCTGTGTTTCCCTTGGGGGGCGCTCAGGGCAGCTCTGTGCTGAGTCAAC
Source organism: Tenrec ecaudatus (assembly GCF_050624435.1). Classification (NCBI taxonomy): domain Eukaryota; kingdom Metazoa; phylum Chordata; class Mammalia; order Afrosoricida; family Tenrecidae; genus Tenrec; species Tenrec ecaudatus. The sequence goes on from NC_134536.1 coordinate 85,748,648, forward strand.
TCGACAGTGCTCAACAACAAAATCAATTTTAATATAAAACAGGACTAGCTTTTCCCCTGGAGTTTTCAGTTGCCTTTCTTTTCTCCCCTGCATTCCCTGGTTTATCATATATTCATTTCACCAAAGGCTTAGTCACTATTTCCCCTTAGATTTCCCTTCTTGGGGTCTTGTGCTTTCCTTGCTACCAAGTTATCATTTTGAACCTTCTTTTTATTACCCTCTGGGTGGGGTCTGCTGTTTTTTCATGCCTTGCTTTTTCTTGTTTGTTCCCCCCTCCACCAATTTTGCTTCAGTAACTTCTTTAGAAAGTCGTGTATGGGGAAAACGTTGGAGTGTTTACTATCTAAAAATATTATTTTAATAAAATTCACATGTGATTAATAGTTTGAGTATGGACCTCTAAGCTGAAAAGAATTTTCTTCAATGCTTTAGAGGCATTGTGTCAGAGTATGTGTTAAGGCATTTTCCCACTCTCTTCATTGTTTGCAAACTTCATGAGACTATAAGTAGGTGGGCCTTATTAGAAGTCTCTAAATCTAAAGATGTAGGCCCTTTTTAGTTCAGAGAAATTATTTTCTATTATTTAATAATCTCTTCTTTTGCCCCAGCCCATTCTCCCCACCCCCTACTCTTTCTTTCTGGGCAAGATAGTCAGCCTTCTGGATTGGTCTTCTTAATCAGTTTGTTTTGGCCCTGTTATGTTTTCTTCATTTATCTTTGGAGATAATTTCTTGACTCTTTTTTCCAGTATTTATCTCTAAATAGAAATATTTCTTCGATTGTTTTCTTTTCACTTGATCCTGACCATTTTATTGCTATTTGTTATAACTACTAAAATATTTAAAGTATATTGTGAAGGCATGTTTCCAGTCTCTTGTTACCTTCATTAAATTTTTTTTTCATTTTTTGTTTCTTCCAGGGTCACTTTTCTTTTTCTTTTGCCATTCTCCTGAATACACAGTTTTATTATTCATCTGCATGCATGGCAGCATTGGATTGCTGGTATAGGTTTTCTCTACTGGCTTATATATACTAAAAAATTCCCTGCCATTGAGTTGATGCTGACGCATAGTGACTCTATAGGACAGGATAGAACTACCACTGTGAATTTCTGAGACTAACTCTACATGAGTAGAAAGCTCCATCTTTCTCTGCTGGAACAGCTGGTGGTTTTGAACTGCTGACCTTGTAATTAGCCACCCAGTGCATAACCCACTACACAACTAGGGCTCCTGCCTTATCTATAGGGCTGTTTTCAAACTAAGTCATTGTCTGGCCTGGGGCATCTGATTGAGGAATCTGGGCTAGATGAGACAGAAGTGTAGACCAGGATCACCTGTGCCTATTGTATTGTGATCTTGACCAGGTTTCAACGGTCTCGTCATTAAGACGGATTAAGAAGGAAGTCCTGGGCCCCTACCGACAGTCTAACGGGAGTGTGGTTTCAGCCAAAATGAGAGGCAGGCGCGCAGACAAACTTGGACGCCGCATTCCTCTTTCACACAGGTTCCACTCGTCAGGGTCACAGATAAGCTTCTGCCAGCACCTGAGATTCTGCGGGCTGTCGGATCCTCAGCGGGCTGCGTTGTGTGGTGCAGGAGCTACGAACGCAGTCGGAATGTCTGCACAAACAGGAGCGGTTGGTGGTGGCGCACCCAGGTAGGTCATCTCTCAACAATGTCACAAGGGCGACTCCCACCCCTCACGTCTTCCTTCATTGCAAAGATGAGTCAAGGGAGACAATTCCTGCCCCTTTTTTCTATGGCGATGGTACTGATGCGTGTAGTTGACTCACTAGCATACAAGAAAAAAAATTAGATTCTCCGGTCATAAGAGCTGGACGAGCCCATGGTTGTGTATTTAGCCAGGTCAAGTCCTCCGACAGGAAATCAGAGTGGTTTCTATTATGTTGTAAACATGGCCTAAGGCAGGATACATATTCAGCTGGAAGACACTGATGTGACTGGGCCAGCTGTTCAAACATCAAAATGCTTCTGTGCTGTTTTTAAAATAATCATGGTTATAAGCCATGCCCCTCTAATCCCTTGCCCTTTCCCGGGCCCCTCCTAGACCTCCGCCAGCCAGCAACGAAGGTGAAGCTGATGCTGTGAGCGCTCAGGCCCGAGCTAGCGCACTAAGATAAGAGTGTCTGGGCTCCAATCAGCTGCCTCATTTGGGCTTCTCTGCAGGCGGATGAGAAACCATCACGCCACCAGGGCTCCCCCGTGTATAGGTAGATATCTGCATGTCAACTCCAAACGAAATCAGTTGCTGTCAAATAGTTCTAACTCATGGCAGTTCTATGTGTTCCAGAATAGAAGGATGCTCCATTGGTTTTTCAAGGCTGTGAACTTTTGGAAGTTGACCTGGCACCAGGACTCTCTTCTGAGTCGTACATGGGTGGTTTGCTGCTATCTACCGTTCAATTAGTCCTGGAGCAGTGACTTGCACAACCCAGAGGCGCTGCGCAAACTGTAGAAACTGTAGACAATAAAACAAACCCCACCAATATCCTACTGCTATCACATTCATTCTGACTCTTGGCTACCCTATATATGCAGTTACCAAGGCTATACGTCCTGCTGGGAGCCTCATATCTAACTGCTGTTTCCATGAGTGCTGACAGTGGAGCCAAGCAAAATTAAATCATCAACAACTTTAATGTTTGATCACGAGGTTGCTTATTGGTCCAGTTGTGAGCATCTTTTTTGTTTGTTTTCCTTTTGTTGTGGTGTAACAAAGGCTGCTGTATTTATCTATAAGGAAGGCTGAAGTATTTATCTATAAGGAAGGCTGAAGTATTTATCTATAAGGAAGGCTGAAGTATTTATCTATAAGGAAGGCTGCGGTGTTTATCTATAAGGAAGGCTGCAGTGTTTATCTGTAAGGAAGGCTGCAGTGTTTATCTATAAGGAAGGCTGCAGTGTTTATCTATAAGGAAGGCTGAAGTATTTATCTATAAGGAGGATGCAGTGTTTATCTATAAGGAAGGCTGTGGTGTTTATCTATAAGGAAGGCTGCAGTGTTTATCTATCTTGAATAGTCTGGATGAGTGATATAGGTGAGTCTACTGAGCTGATGGTGGATGCATTGGAAATCTAGTCTAGTCTGACTTTTGTAATAATAGTACTGCAATAAATAACCTTTTAACTATATCACATTATACACCTGTAGGTTTATTTGTAGAATGCATTCCTAGAAATGGAATTGCTAGGCCAGATATATAATTTCAATATCTACAGCCCAATTACTCTCCAGAGAAATTATACAGCTTACAGTTCCATCAGTTATGCAAGACATAAATTCCCACAGTCTTACCAATGTGACATGTCATCTAACCGTTTGCTTTTTGCCATCATACTAAGTGCAAAGTGATATCTCAGGGTAATTTTAACATGTTGCATTAAGCTGAGTTGACTAGAGAAACAAATCGAGGGACACTCCTATATGTGTAAGAGAGAACTTTATATAAAGAAATAGTTACATATCAGGAAAACCCCCCAGCCCAGTTCAAGGCACGTCTGATACTAGTTCCTAAGTCCCTGTTCAGACTCATGCTGCCACGCACAACAATGCAAATGCAGTGAGATCACAGGCCCGTGGGTGAAAAGTCTTGTGGATCCAATGGCAGTGGAAGCATCTCAGGGCTTGCACAGTCCTCAGCACGGCTCTGCGGCAAACCAGGACCCTCCTTATGAGAAGGCCACGCCCACGAGGCAGTACCATCAGGCCGTGACCTGATTGACAGGCTAGACTCCATTCTACACTTCTGTATCTTCAAGTTGACACGTAGTTATGTACCATCACACATGTATTTTTATTATTATCAGTGAGGCTTAGTATCTTGTTATATTTTTAAAGGCATTTGCATTTTTCCACTGGAAACTATATATTTATGTTTACAGCTATTTGAAAATGGAGTCATTTGGCCTTTTCAGTATTGACTCTTGGAACCTCTTTGTGTATTAAAGAAATTAGTATTTTGCTTCAAACGCAATGTCCCTGCTCCCTGGTGGTCTAAACATATTTTTAAAACACTGGACAACTTTTGTCCAGTTGTCACCACAATCGATTTTAGAAATATTTTTTCATTCTTGTACTCATTATTTGCCCCCGTTTGCTCTCTATTTGCCCCCAACCACCCCTACTCTAACCCTAATAAACTCTACTTACTGTCTCTATAGATTTATCTATCCTAGAATTCATATAAAATAATTTTTTAAAAATCAAAAAGAAAAACCCAAACCTCCATCCCCACCAAAAAACACACAGAAAAATCTCCTTAACCCAAGAGAAAGCAGAGACTAATAAAAGCCAGGGCAAATTAAACATGGGTCAAAAGGAAAACAAATGTTAAGATGTTAAATTTTAACCTACTAGTCTGCTTGAGTACACTTTCCGTCTGAGGGTGAGACTATTCACATCTCTGGTCAACAGTCAGAGGGGGTGACTGGAGGTTTAAGTCACATGGAGATTTTGTAAGTGGATTTTGGACATTCTTTGTCATCCATAGACTCCTGTACTCAGAATTTAAGTTCTCATGCAAAGCCCTTATCCAGTGTTAGATCTTTTTATTTACAATCCTTGGATCACACAGGCTGGGGTGCTTCCTCTGTGTAGACTTAGCTGCACCTCACTTAGATAGCTGCTTATTTTAAGACAAACTTTAAAACCCCAGCCCCTATTCTTTCTTATAGCAGGGTACTGAAATCTTTTTAATAAGTACAAAATAGCATATGACACCAATTTTTATTTTTAGGTATTTATTCTTTCTTTTTTTAAATGCTTGTTTGGTAGTGCAAATAAGGTAGCAACAATCTTACAATCTATATAGATACATTTGTTTTTGTAGGCTAAATTCCCCAAAGTAGAATTTTTGCTCCAGAAAGATGTGAATTCTTGCTTTAATGGCTATTGTTAGATTATACCAGCCATACATGAAGTGCCTGCTCTTCTGCATCGTCCATTAGTAATAATTGTTATTACTTACATAAATTCTGAAGTGACAAATAGTATCTTCTTGTGGTCTTAGTTTGTATTTATCTTATCATTAGTGAAATTGTAGCTCTTCTAAGGCATTTATTGGCCATTTGCATTTTTTCTTCCATGAATGGCTTTCATATCCATTGCTTATTTTTCTTCTGGATTTTTGGTCTCCTTTCTATCAATTTGTAGGGTTTTTAATGTATATTAGGTGCTCTTTATTTGAATATTTTCTAGAATCTACCATTTGTAATTTGTACTATTGCCAAATGAATATAAAATTTTATAGTGTCAAATATCTTTTCATTTATGTTTTCTGGGCATCTATGCTGTAGTAAACATCTCTTCTTAAATCTTGTCCTTTTTCTGTACAGGATCAATCAGTACATTTTTTAGATTTTGTGGGTCATACAGTCTCTGCCATAGCTCCTTGTTGCTATCATTGCAGCTCAAAAGCAGCCACAGAGAATATAGGAATAAATGGGAATGTCCCAACAAAGCTTTAGTCATGAAACAGAGTAGTCACTGCCTGCCCTTGGCTGATCCCTGGGTTCAAGTCTGAGTGGCACATGGGTCAGGGGCCCGTCTACTAATTCAAAGGTTGGGGTCCACCAGAGGCATCTCAGAAGAAAGGCCTGTCTACTCAAGTACTCCCTCAATGCATGAGTACTTTCTTCTATTAAATTGACATTCTATGATGCTCACCCTCCCGACATAACCGCTGAAGCCAAAGAGGGTGAACAAGTAAACGTGGTGAAGAAAGCTGATGGTGCTCGGCTATCAAAAGAGATAGTGTCTGGGGTCTTAAAGGCTTAAAGATAAACAAGCAGCCATCTAGCTGAGAAGCAGCAAAGCCCACATGGAAGAACACACCAGCCTGTGTGATCACATGGTTCCGAAGGGATCAGTTATCAGGCATCAAAGAACAAAAAATCATATCATTGGCTGCACACCTCCATGATACGATCGCTGAGGACAAGCGGGTATATAAGCAAATGTGACGAAGAAAGCTGATGGTGCCTGGCTATCAAAAGAGATAGTGTCTGGGTTCTTAAAGGCTTGAAGGTGAACAAGTGGCCATCTAGCTCAGAAGCAACAAAGCCCACATGGAAGAAGCACACCAGCCTGTGCGATCGCGAGGTGTCAAAGGGATCAGGTATAAGGCATCATCAAAGCAAACAAACAACCTTACCATAGTGAATGAAGGGGGAAGTGCAGAGTGGAGACCCCAAGCCCATTTGCTGGCCACTGGAGATCCCCTTGCAGAGGGGTCTAGGGGAGGAGATGAGTCTGTCAGGGTGTGATTTAGCACTGATGAAGAACACAGCTTTCCTCCAGTTCCTAAATGCTTCCCCCTCACCCCCACTACCATGATCCAAATTCTACCTTGCAAGTCTGGATAGAGCAGAGGTTGTGCACTGGTGCATATAGGAGCTGGAGGCACAGGGAATCCAGGGTGGATGATACCTTCAGGACCAGGGGTGTGAGGGGCGATACTGGGAGGGTAGAGGGTGAGTGGTTTGGAAAGGCGAAACCGATTACAAGGATCTACATGTGACCTCCTCCCTGGGGGACGGACATAAGAAAAGGGGGTGAAGGGAGACGCTGGATAGGGCAAGATATGACAAAATAATAATTTATCAATTATCAAGGGCTCATGAGGGAGGGAAGAGCGGAGAGGGAGGGGAAAAAAGAGGACCTGATGCAAAGGGCTTAAGTGGAGAGCAAATGCTTTGAAAATGATGAGGGCAAAGAATGTACAGATGTGCTTTATACAATTGATGTATGTATATGTATAGACTGATAAGAGTTGTATGAGCCCCTAATAAAAAGAAGAAAAAAAAAAGAAGAAAGGCCTGACAACTTTGAAAAATCCTCCACTGAAAAATGTGTGGTGCACAATTCTACCCTAATACATCTGGCGTTATTGTTGTTGGAATCAACATTATGGTAGCTGGTTTTGGTTTGTGTGTGGATGAAATCATAAGTCAGATAATGAAATCTTTTGCTGAAATCCTCCAAAGGCTCTTCATTTTATTCACTGAGTCACATTGAAAAGTGGGCCATGATGTGGTCTCACCATCTCTGCCGTGGTCATCTACAAACCTGCTCTCGCCACACCAGCCTCTGCTCCGCTCCTTGGAGTCCCCCATTCAGACGCCACAGCAGGTGCTTGTTTGTACTTCTGCCTAGAATACGCCCCCGCTGTTTGCATGAATCTCACCTCCATTTCCTTCAGGGTTTTAGCGACATCTCAGCATATCTGGGAGTCTTATTCCGGCCATCTATTGAACACAAACGTTTGTCCTGACCCACTCGACGGCACTGAACAAGCACACTGTGCACACTCTCTCCTTCTGTTCCATGATTTTTCAAACCACCGCAATCTAATGCTGTGTGTTTTACTTACTTTTAATATTATTTATTTTCCTCACTAGAGTGCAACTTCCACAGGGTAGTGAAGTTCATGTTTATCTCTCTAGTACTTGCAAGAGTGTCTGGCACACTGTCAAGTTTAGCAGCGTTTTGGTTGAATGAATACTTTCAATGAAGTGAGAGAGATGAAAGTACAGAGAGAGTTGTGATACTTTCTTTTACGATCTCATCGAGACTGAGACATGACTGATGCGGAGCAGAACGTCTATGCAGGCTGGTCTGGACCAGCCGGTCTCAGCTTTGGCACTTCTAGCACTCTAGGGCAGATCCTTTGTTGTGTCAAATTTGTCTTGCTGTAAGTTGTTTAGCAGCATACCTGGTTTCTAATTCCTAGATGCCGGTAGGGACCCTGTCCCCAGTTCTCAAAATAAAAAATGTCTCCTGGGGCTAAACTGTCCCTGGTTGAGAACCACTGGTTCCTCTTGGACTGGAAAGATGGCTTCTTCAACGATAATTCCTATTCTATCAGTGCCAGATGAGGTCAATAACTGAGAGTTTGGGGAGAAGGAGTAAGAAGTTTGAAGAAGGAGAAGGCTTGAAGCACTGGTCTCAGAGTGGGAAGAGGCAGTGGTGAATAATAAATATGCTTACCTCCTTCTTGATCCCGAGTAGCATGATGTGTGGGAGAAAAAACAGCTGCCTTCCCGGAGGGCTGCAGGGAAAGCAGGGTTCTCCGAGGACAATCATTCAGAGACTGGAATTCTGATCACAAATTAAGAGCTTGAGAGTGCAGTGGAAGGACTTAGTTGGAATGAGAGCGATGGGGTGTGGAGTTGGATTAGGGTTTGCCCCAAGCAGTGGGGGGGGTGTACAAAAATGGCTAATGGCTTGCACTTATGTCAGACTGCAAAACAGGAATATGAAGCAGGATAGGATGAGGCTAGTGTCTCAGTTCTCCAGTGTCTGCTAGAGGATACGGACCTGTTGGAGGAGAGCACACTATTCCCCCAAGCTTTTGCAGCTAATGGAAAAGGGGAATTTCCCTCCTTCCCCCAATATTCATTTCACATAAGTTATTGCTAGTACCAAAAAAAAAAAAGCTTTACATTTTCGTATATTTATCCTATCTTTAGTCTCTTTATTAAACCCCAATAGTATACATATACAATTTCTTAGCTTTTAACTGATGCAGCTATATAAGCTGAAAATATGTCTTACACATTTGACTTGAGCAAAGTCCACCAGTGCCACCGTATGAGACTCATTTCTGGAACATTCTTCAGCTCCACAGCAGCAGTTTGGGTTTCCTTTCAGGGTTAAAGAAGTTACTTGGTTCAGCCACTAGATGGCAATAATCCAGCACACCTGTACTGCTTTGTTGGTCTATAAGTCTATCAGAGATGGTTGGCTGAGCAAACTTTCTTCCCCAACAAAAAGCAAGCAAGCTGTTTCTAGCAAATTCAAGAAACAGACCTCTCATCTGAACTAATCAACTATCAACTGTGAAGTCATAACTACAGATCATATTCTATCAAAGTAACCAAAAGGATCATTGACTCACTCAGTCTCTCCTGCTCTAACGGTCTCTCAGCAGGTCCAATAATTTATATGATCATTTGCAACAGGTGCAGTCTTTCTGCCCCGAGAATCCCTCTTCTTTGGCAGGGCTTAAATTTAGGAGGTCATCTCAAGATTTTCTCTTTCCTTTTTGGAGATTATCTCCTTTCTTCCAAACGAAAAAGGACATTAGCTTCATAAAGTTTATGGCCATTTCCCCTCTGACTCACTTGACAGGAAATGGCACCATCAAGACAAGATGGTCCTCTAACACCAGTGGTTCTCAACCTGTGGGTCGTGACCCCTTTGGAGGTCGAAAGACCCTTTCACAGTGGTTGCTTGATACATAACAGTCACAAGTTACAATTATGAAGTAGCAACAAAAATAATTTTATGGTTGGGGGACTCACCACAACATGAGGAATTGTATTAAAGGGTCACGGCATAAGGAAGGTTGAGAACCACTGCTAATACTATCTGAAACACTTCTTTTGAAGCGATCCCCAAATCTTTTACTACTGTTACTTTTACAAGGCTGTTCAAAACAGCTTTGTTTTGAACCCAATGGAATGTGTCCTCCTTTAGTCACTCTGGGAGTCAACAAATAAGAGCTACAAATACAAATCTCACTGGCTTCTTATGATCCGTGATAAATGACTCAAACAACCTAAGTCTTACTTAGTCTGGAAAGAATAGATGCGAATTCTATTCTCTTTATACAAACAACTCCATTTGTGATAGAAAAACACAGCACTCTATTTGTGATAGAAAAACATAAATTTCTCCCACTTGAGTGCAGGGTTTGGAAAACTTTTTCTGCGAAGGGGCAGAGAGTAAGTTGTTTTGATTGTTCTGGCCATTTGCTATCTGCCTCACTGTTCAGCTCTGCTGCTGCAGCGTGAACGCCGTCCTAGGCAATACGGAAAGGAGTGGGCGTGTCTGTGCTTGAATAACACTTTTCGTTGCTCCACAAAACCAGGCAGTAGACTGACTTTGGTCCCCCAGCCATCGCTTTGCAACCCCTCCTTTACGATCAAGTTGATCCCTGGAGCTCTGGGGAACGGACCGGATTAAAGTGGACAGTGTCAGAGACAGGTAGGTAAGCAGCCACTCGAGTTAGAGACTGGATCTGGGCATACCTCCAGATCCATAGAATAGGTGCTTGGGCCAGACAGTCTATATATTTTCCTCAGAGAGGCAGCAATGAAACTGGGAGAAAGCAAATAGACAGACAAAAAAGGAAACAAAACAAAATGCAGGCTGGAGATGGGGAGGGGTGTCCTTTTGGGGATAAGGCTCTGTTTGGTTTCCTCATTGCTGGGGACGGGGAGGGGGATAAGCTGCTAAGTCTAGAGTCCAGGAATTGTTTTTAGACCCCACTCTTTTCCTGGGAGTCATGGATTATGCATCCTACAACCTCCCCCCTGAATTTCGTCCAGTCAGTGTTTCCCAAGGGAACCCCCCCCCAAAGAAACTATCACCAGAGAATTTGAGTGTGACAGTTTCTCCTCATTAGAGAGTCCCAAGAGGTGAGGACTAATCTGCTGTTTACAGTCAGGCTAGCCTTCCCCCACACTCAGGGGTCCTTAGGGGCTTCTTTGGGTGGAAAGAGGAAGAAAAGAATTTGTTAACCTTTGGGACAAAGGGGGAAGTCAGAGACAAAGCCAGCATGTACCCCATGGCAGTGTGGAGGTGTCAGGGCGGGGGCCAGACTCAACATCTGCACTTTTACCTTCGTGAGACCAGCTACCCCTGCAATAACGGAGAGCGTTCACTGGGACATTGGCCTCTTTCTTGTGTCCTACAGTACATGGTGAGGGGGAAGGAGGTAAGGCCAATGCGCAGGGAGAAATGCATTCTTAATTTCTCAGGTGCAGGCCATAGCTCTGCCCTGGTCCAGCCCTCTTCGTCACCATTGGATGCATCATGGGCCTCCCTCCTTGGGCCACATTTTGTGCAGACTCCCTACGTGTACACATTCATGGACATAGCAAGCATCCACTTTCGCTGACTTGGTTTTTGACCCAGGTCCTGTGGGTACAGAGTTGAGTAAGACGAAGTCCACCCACAAGGAACTCATGTTGTTCTTGTTGTTGCTGCATTGTCGCTGGGGGGGACGTAACGTTGTTTCCACCTCACAGAGACCCCACGTGACAGAACAGAACCGCTGCATGGAGTTTTCTTGGCTGCAATCTTTATGAACGCAGATTGCTGGGTTTTTCTGCTCAGAGCGTCTTTCGCTGTCATCGAGCTGGTGCTGACGCACAGGGACCCTTGTAGTAGGTCAGGGAACAACTGTCCCTGTGAGTTTGCGAGCCTGTAGCTCTTGCCTGTCTTTCTCCCCTGGGGCAGCTGGTGGTTTTGAACTGCTGACTTTGAGAACAGCAGTCCAACGTGTAATCATGCCACCAGAGCTTCTGGGTGGTCTTCAACGGCCAACTTGACGCTGCTGTCTTGCATGATGTTTGTACATTCTCTCCTGAGTGGATCCTAAGCCTGTTGATCAATGATCCCATCTTGCCCTTCCTTTGGATCTGCCCAATCACTAAAGGAGGGCTGAGGAGCCAGAGGGGAATACGGTCTGTTTGTGATATTTGTAATAGCTCCGAGCCAGATTGAATATTTCTGTACTGTCCATTCAAGCTGGGAGAAAGTGCTTGTCAGCGGGGCGAGAGTCCAAGGCTCTGTTCCACTCTCAGCTTATCTCCGACTCATCCTTGGGCTCACAGCGACTTCCGCACTTCCCTCTCGCCTCTGTTTCTTTACATGAAAGTTGGAGACACGTGAACCCCAACTCTGTGTCGTTTTGATAGTGCTCTGAAATTCTTGTATGAAAAGATTTAGACCAAATATGAGGACATTTCTACGGGAGTGCTTTAAGCTTTTATCTCAAAGTCTTCACAGTTTAGAGTTAAGTTGGAAAATAAAAAAAATCAAGATGGGGAACTGTCAGCTCACGGAAAAACTATGAATAAGGCAAGGTTTGCTTTTGGTGCCCCCCTTCCCTGAAACAGAGAATGCAGCTTCCTCTCAGCCCCGCAAGAGGATCAGCGCCCCAGGGGACCGGGTATCCCAGTCCTGGCCTTTCCCATCCCTGCACTGAGCTCCAGGGTAAGCAGTATGCACGCGGGGGAAATGGAAATCTTTGGAAAATATGATCTTTCAGTGTTATGTGCATATTTAATTTATCTGGTACTTTATAGTATTTTTTAAAACACCTTTTAAAAGATCACAGTTTTATGACCTCTTTTACCTGGATCTTGAGAATGCCAAATGGCACCTATGAGTGGCCGAGCCCTGGGGCTAGTCCATGATCCAGCAACCTTTCTCTCGGTCCTCTCTGGGTACCTCGTGGGCCTTGTGACAACACCCTCTCCATCTCTCCATCGTGAGGCTTTCAGGGAGAAAGTTACCCGTCAAGACAAAACGCAACTGCTCGCGTTTCCAAGATGGACGCCGCGCTCACTCCATCTGAACGATCATTACACACACACAGTCCGTTCCTCTCTTTTATTTTTTGACTACAGGTACCCCCCACGGAGCTCTCATCCCAATCCCCAGTTACCAGTCAGCAAAGCATCTGAGTGACTTTTGTAAGCTGCTGCTGTTTCCGCATGACATGTCGTACTTCGGCTCGATTCAGGCCCAGAATCCCGTGCTGTCTGTCTCCTCCCCGTTCTCTAAAGGAAGGCGGCTCTTAGCTAATGGTTGCAATGAAAAGGGCCATACACATTTTGTGTGTGTGCAATTTTGGTCAGGATATCAAGGGGGATTTTATATTTTTTAAGGAAGTGATTAGAAAAATAAAATTTAAGAGTATAGCATGGCAGGAACATAGGGAAACTATCAAGGGGAATTGGAAAATGAAGGATTATGAGATGAAGTGACCCTAAAAAATAAGAAAACAAATTAGATAGCTCTTGAAATAAGCAGAGAGTGGTACTATCATGCAACTATAACTATAAACAAAGATCACTGCCATAGAACAGGGATTTCATTAGCAAATCCAAGTATATTTAAGGCTTTTGACATATACAAAAGAGATATTTCATTTTAGTAAAGAAGTAATGGACTATTTAATAAGTGGTACTGGGAAAACTGGCAATCTATTTGAGAAAAAAAGTTTTTTTAAAAAATATTTACCCACATGTTTGCCATGTACGGCACTCTGAATTTCTTTATGTAGATCCAAATATCCATCTGGTATCAGCTTTCTTTTGCCAGAAGAACTTCCTTTAACATTTTTACTAAAGATCTGTTAATGATACATTTCCTCAGCTTTTGCATGATGGAACAAGTTTTTATTTTTCAAAGGAAGGACAGTAATTGTCTTTGGAATGAAGGGTACCTTTGTACTGAAGGACAGTAATGAAGGACAAATGAAGTGAACCTCAGCTACTGCGTTGAGATTTTAGGGCACAAAACAGGGGAGGCAACCCAAGAATCCTGAGTTGAAGCCACAGAGCAGAGACAGGATAAATATCAGAGACAAGGTAGCTGGACGGGGAGAGGACTCCACAGCTAGTGGAGAGCCCCTTGTGTTACAGCAGCATGCTGATCAGCTCACACAGGCGAGGAAACACACCAAGGCCAGAGATGAAAACACCCAAAAGGTGTCGAGGGAATCATGACCAGTGCTCACACAGAGCTCGGAAGAGTGTCATCCCTTCAAAGTGGGTTGGAAAGCATCATGATTCATGGGCCACTGGGTTGAATACTCACTAAGGGCCTTCATAAGCTGTGGGAATGTATTAGTTCTAGGGTAAACATTGTTCTGATCCCACTTATCAAATCTTAAAAACAAGGTCTGAAAGCCTCAACAAACAGTGTCCAGGTAACTTAATTATGTTCGTCCCAGGCCAACCTTAAGAATATTTATAGGGATACAAACACCAACAAGGTATAATTCGCAACCTCTAGAATCGAGTCAATGATCCCAGACTTGCAAAGATGCAGGAAAATAGAATCCAGAAGGGGGAGAAAAAGATTTATCAAGCATAACTGAGAACTGACATAGTTATTAGAATTAGTACACAATGATATTAAAACAACTATTATAAGTGTCATCTAAATGTACAAAATGTGGAGCCAATATAAGAGGCCAATTAATTTATGTGGTTAATACAAATCAGACCCAAACTCCTTGATATAAAATTACAATACCTGTGAAGAATCTGCTCTGGATGGAATTAATGATCGGGTAGACTTTACAGATGAAAATACTAGTGAACCATGAAGACAAAACCAAAGGAAAACACTCAGAGGAAAAAATAGACATTAAAAAAAGCATCAAATAGATGTAAGACAGAATCAAACAGTTTAATATATTTGTAATTATAGCCCCAAAGGATTGGGAAGAGTGAAAAATATTTGAAGATATAATGGGTAAAAGTTTTCCTGATTTGATGAAGGCTAGAAGTCCACAGGGATGATGAAGTTAGTAAATCCTAAGCACAAGAAAAATGAAACGACCTAGTCAAGACAAGCTGCAACATATTTGCTGAAAATTAATGATAAAAAGGAATAAATTTAATCAGCCAGAAAAATGCTAGCCCTTAGATGGTGTGGTGGTTGAGGTTGTGTATCACGTGGGCTGAGCAATGACTCTCAGTGGTCTGGCAGTTATGACGTAGAATGATAGTCATGTGAATTACACAGTCATCTCTCATGATGAGATCTGTGACAAGCAGTCAATCATTTGAAGAGGAGAGTCTTCAGGGATGTGCCCTGCATTCAAATATGTGCAAGGGAGCTTCAAAAGTTTGTGGGGAAAAATCCCATCATTTAAAAATTCTGCTTTCCACTGCTTTTTGAAGCCTCTTCAAATAATAGAGCAGCCCTCTGGATTTTTGTTCACTCTGAATCTCAGCTCTGACTCATCCTCATCTGACCACTCTTTCTTGGAACTTGAGCCAGCAGCCAGTCATTATACTTGCTGATCTTGGGTTTGTCAACCCCCAGAGCTCCTGATCCAGCAACTAGTAACTTGGAACAACTGATCTTGAGTTTGTTAACTTCATCAGCTGTATGAGCACTGAAAAAGTATCCATCTTAACAGCTGACATGCGACTTACCAGCCTCTCCCATCACGTGAGCCATCTCTCTGAGACAACCTCTCTCTACTCTGGTTTTGCTTCTTTAGAGAGCCCAACCTAAGACACCGAGGTGCAAGAAGAAGCATTGTCTAGTTTCTCATCAGAAATTAGGCAAGCAAGAAAATGATCATGTGTTTTGAAGAACAGATGATAAAAAAGAGACACTTGACAACTTAGAATTTTATCCAGCCAACATACCTTTCAAAAATTAGTCAAAGTAAAGACACTTCCAGAGGTAAAAAGATGCAATTAATCATCAGCAGATTCACACAAGGACCATTAAAGGAGGTCTTCAGGGAGAAGGCAGATGAACCTAGATGACACGCAGACCCGCACGAAGGAGTGAAAAGCACTGACAATGGGGATGATGTTGGAAAATTGTACATAGATATTGTTACTTACATAGCTTCTTAAGTTAATTGACTATTTAAAGAAAAAGTTGGGAGTATCTTGCTCATAATATAAGAGTAAGATAAGGATGATTTTGCTCACCACTTCTCTTTGGCCATATACTCGAGGCTCTAACCAGTATAATCAGACAAAGGACAAAAACCTTTTAGGCTGAACAGGAGGAGCTAAAAACCATTAGCAATAAATAATTAGAAATTGAAAATTTAAGAAAATACAACTTACAGTAACATCAAAAGTTTGAAGTGCCTGGAAGTATATCTGACAAAACCTTCATAATGAAAAAATCAATATATCGCTGGGATAAATTAAAAAAAATACTTAGATATGCTATGTTAGTAGGTTGGAAAGCTCAATGTTTAAAAATCTAATTTGTTTCTAGATTGATTTAAATCAACACATTCCCAATCAGAATCCCACCAGAATTAAATATAATATATAATGTAATTATAAAACTTACATAAAAATGCAAAGCGCCTAACAGTCTAAATAAAAAGCAAAGGAAAAGTTTAATTCATGGTATATTATGAAACTGTGGTAATAAAGACTGTGTTATTAGTAACAATGTAGACAAACAGTTCAATGGAACATAATTGAAAGTTCAAAAAGCTACTCATGTATGTGTGGATAATTAATTTTTGACATAGAAAGTTTTGTTTTTTTTCAGAAGTGTGAGGGAAGTAGCGTTGCATGCCAGTTATTCAGTCCTCCAGTGTCCCATTTCTGGGGACGGAGTTTGTGGTCCTTACATAATTGCGTGTCAATTTGAGGGGTGGTGTCTAGGCTGTCAATCAGGATATACCCAATGAGGCTTCTTTGTGGGCATGGCCTTCCCCCTAAGGATTCTGGGAACTGAATTTCCTTCCTTGGAGGAGGGAGACACTTCTCTCTCTCTTTGCTCACTCTCTGAGAGACACTCTACTGACAAGACACGTGGCGCTATGCCCCGGGAGCTGAAGAAGTTACACGGACCTATCTTGATACAACTTGACCTCTGGAGCCAGAGAAATCACATAGAGACCCCTGGCAGCACTGAGATGCTTACAACTCCACTGGACCCACAAGATGTCCTATCCACTGGCCTGCGATCTTCCTGTATTTGGCATCATTGAATGTATTTTGTGAGTCTGAGGAGGACTTTATAGATTGGTATCAGACATATGAGCTAATATTGGACTTATGGACTTGATCTGGGCTGGGCTGGGACATTTTCTCAATATTCAATTGCTCTTGTATATAAACCTCTTTCTTATATACATATGAGTGTCTATGAATTTGTTTCTCTAGTCTACCCAGACTAACACAGAGATGAAGTAACACCCTCAACATTAAATGCCCCACATTTATTTGAGATAAAAAAATGCAAGGAGGAGATGCAAGGAGGAGAGCCTTGGACCATCTCATGAAGCAGGACTCAAAGACAAAAATTGGTTAGAAGGTGGGTCGTGGAACAAGAGATTTGTCCCACCCCTAGATGTCTGTCACCCAAACAGTATTCCTCCTCAGATCTCTATGGATCTGTGCCTGCCATAAGAAAAATATTTTCAACAAATGAAGCTGGAGCAAAAACCAAATACTTTAATCAATACATTATATCATATGCAAAATTAATTAAAAACATATCACAGGTATTATAGGTCTAAATATTAAAACATAAAACAAATGAAACTTGCTGTTATCTGGTTTATTTCAACTCATAAAAATGCTACATAGAGTTTTTGAGACAAAATTTTTCCAGAAGCAAACAGACCTCAATATATCTATGGAAAGTACCTAGATTCTGTTGAATTATTTAGTAGGGCATTCCAATGCCACCTGTCTGCCAGGAGATGTGATAGACAACATAAGGGTGTAATTCTCTGTTCCTGGTTCATGGACCCCTGTTGAGAGCAGGTTTTGTTGGTGTTGGCTGCTGTCTCGTGATGATCAGGTAGGTTGAACACTGACTGTTGCTCAGTAGGTAGAGCTGGAAAAGGTACAGATAGGGCTGGGCTGTAGGAGCATTGCTGCTTTCTCTCGTTAGGCTGAACAATACAATAACAAAAAGACCAAGAGAAAAAACAAAACAAAACAAACTACACATATGTGCATACAAATATGTACATCCTCACACATAGAGAACAACAAAGAAACAAAACAAAACAAGCAGGGAAAACAGCCAAACACAGCAATGAAGAATAATTTAACAACAACAAAAAGATAGGAAAATAAGACAAGGGAAAAGAGGGGGAAAAAAGAACAATCAAAACTAAACGTGGGGGAGAGAGTAGTAAAGAAAGCAATTCTAAGAGAAAAGAAACAGAAAGAAAGAAATAGGATAGAAAAGACAAGACTGAAGGAATGAACGAACAAAGAAAAGTGGAGCAAGAAGGAATGAAAAACAAGGGAAGGAGGAGACAAGAAAACTAATTCACGAAGAAAGGAGAAATTCGTGGTGGTTAAGGTACTGGGTATGGGTCGTCATCCTCTGCCACTCAAGGAGCTCGAGGTCTGGGAGGGTGAGGAGAAGGCGCGGGACACCTAGTGCTAGGCAGAGTTTCTGCTGGCCTCGATGTTGTCTGGCCTAGGGCACCTGATCCTGCAGTAGTTCACGTAGACCCAGGTGGTGGTTGAGGTGAGGTACTTACTACTGGAAGGGACTCTTTCAGGGCAAGAGGCAGCTGGAGGGGGCTGGCTAATTATAGACGGAGTTCTTGTCCATCCAGGGTGGCCACAGACTCAATACTGGGTAGTCTACTGTTTTTTTTTCTCCTTTCATTAACGTTTTAGCACGTGAGTGATAATGGTATTATCTTCTTGCTTGCACGGGTTTTGGATGCCACGCTCTCTGTAGTTTCTAATTCTAATCTTGGTTTACTATAGGTAATGTATCTCTTCTTGCTCTACTTTCCTTCAGCGTTTTCTCCGTGTGTTGGGGTTATAGCCATTTTATTATGACATTCCTTGTTGTGTGTATGCCTTTTAAAATTTTGGTTTATTTGTCCTGTTTGGTGTTCTCTGAGTTTTTGGACATCTATTTGATCCCGACATTAATATGAACAATTTTTTCTTTCATACACATATCTAAATAAGATAGGCAGGATGAACAACCCTGAGGAGAAAACAATGGGACTGATGGTTGTGGTGGGGTGGGAGAGGAGGAGGTAGGGGGGAGGGAGTGGGGAGCCCACAAACTCAGGGACAGGGGAACATCAAGGGATCTACAATTGATGGTCAGAGGGTGTAGGGTGCCTGGTGAGATTTGATCAATTGTAATGTAGCCAAGAGGAATTACTGAGCTAAAATGAAGCATGAACATGATGGTGGGGCAGGATGAAAGGAAATAGAGGTAAGAACTAGGTGGTAAGAGCTATATAGAGAGGTATAAATATAGACATATATATATATAAATATATTAATATATAAACATAGGGGTATTGGGCTATGTATATATATATTTATATGGTAAAGCGCTAAAGTAGCAGATGGACTTTGGGCCTCTACATAAGTCTTCCCTCACACAAGAATACTTTGTTCTAATAATGCGGCATTGTGTGATACTCACCTTCCTGACATGATCACTGAAGACCAAATGGGTGCATAAGCAAATGTGGTGAAGAAGGCTGATAGTGCCTGACTATTAAAAGATATAATGTCTGGGATCTTAAAAAGCTTGAAGATAAACAAGCAGCCATATAGCAGAGAAGCAATAGACCCCACATGGAAGAAGCACACCAGGCTGTGTGATCATGAGGTGTCGACAGGATCAGGTATCAGAAGATCCAAAAGAACCAATTATATCTTTGTAAAGGAGAGAGGTCATTGCCCATATGTTGATAATTGGAAACTCCTTCATAGAAGGGACACATGGAAGGGACGATTCATCCAGGGTGCAGTGTAGCACCAACAAAACACACAACATTCCTCTAGTTCTTTACTGCTTCCTTCCCCCACTATCATGGTCCCAGTTTGACCTCACATATCCTTTTAGATTGGCGTATGCACATTCGTACAGGTAATAGCTCTTGATACATGGGATCCAGGATAGATAAACCCCTTAGAAACAATAATTGGAGTAACGAGTCTATGAGGGTATGGAAGAGGAGGGGGGGAAAGAGGGAGGAGAGAATTGCTAGCAACAATGGATGTATAACCCTTCCTCCAGGGGGATGAATAACAGAACTGTGGGTGAAGGGATACATTGGATGGTGAACAATGTGAAAAATATATGTATGTTATTTATTAAGAGTTCATGAGATGGTAGGGTGTGGGAGGGAGGGAATAAAGAGAAGCTGCTATTAAGGGTCCAAATAGAAAGAAAATGTTTTGAAAGTTATGATGGCAGCATCTGTACAAGTTCATCTGATATAAATGATTTATGGATTGTTATAGTAACTGTAAGGGCCCCAAATAAAATGATCAATAAAAATATTAAAAATTATTTCAAAGAAGTTAATTTATGTATTTTTGTTAATTGGGATTAATACTTATATAAAATCATTCCATAGTTCAATCATGTCCATCAGAATTGTACATTTGCTACCACAATAAGTTTCCAAACATTCCTTTTCTATATAGACCCCTTGAAGTCATCAAGCCTTCACCCTGCCACTCCCTCTGTGTCCCCCTCCCCTCCATACCCTTATTTCACTTGCTGACTCTGTAGGTTCATCAGTCCTGGTTTTCACACCCTGAAAATTGAAAAAACATACACTGCAACTTCAAGAGTGTGACCCCAATGACAGAACACTACCTAGATACCGCCTAATATGTATGATTAAAAAAAACAAAGTAAACAATACAACCCCCCAATACATAAGATTTTGGAAACCAGGTTTAGCAGGCATCCTAGGGGGGAGTCTGCTGACAAGTTTTAACTGTTCAAGCCAGGCTTCTGCCTTTGACCTTCTACACTCCACTCACCAATGCACTCTGTTTATTGACCACTTTCCTCCTGTCCCTCACTTGTGGAGAAGGGGGGTTCACCGGAGGCTTATGTCCTGTGGAGTTCCACCGATGAGTCTCGGTCTCCCACCGCCATCCAGCTCTCTGCAAACCAGATTCTCAGACTGTAGCCTCTGATACTCTTCCTGCCCGTCAACTTCTGATTATGTGCTTCACAGTCCTTCACTGACTGATGATGGTGTGCTTCTTCCATGTGGACTTAGTTGACATCTCACTTAGATGGCTGCCTGTTCAGAGACAAGCCTTTGAGACCCCAGATACTATTTTATCTCATAACTGGGCACCATCTAATTCCTACACCCCATTTTGCTGCAGTTCCTGTCTCCCTCCTGGAGGCGAGTATTGAGCAGGCCCATGGTATAAGAACTGATTGTTCTTCAGTTGGAGCTGGGATTTAGTGTGCGTCCCCAAACCATTCCTGGATCTATGTTTGTTTTGTCTTTCAATTTGTTCTTACTTGGAAATTAACCCAAATGGCATGCTATTGCATCATTCAGCCTCGTCAAGCAGAATTGTACCATTACTTCCACAATCAGTTCCCAAACATCCTGTTTCTTCCCAGGTACCTTGATATCATCTCCCTTTTATCAACCCCCCCCCCTTGCCCTGTACCCCTCCTCCAACCCCTTTTTCTACTTAGTATCCCTATAGGTTCACAGTCCTGGGTTTCATTTACTGAAAAACAGAAAAACTTATTTCACAACATCAAGCGGGTAATCCCCGGCTCCCCAGCACCTCTGAGAAATACTCTGACACGAACAAGCAAACACCAAACACATCAGAATGGCCGTCCCAGGTTTGCCGGAGTAATACCTATGTGAACGCCACACAGAGGGTATTGCTGTGGTGAGATCCTACTTGTCCACCTGCCAGCAGTGCTCCAAAATTGGTATGCCTGTCTTCAGCTCCTCAGATAGCTTGTATTTTCTGGCTTAATCCCTCAAGTTCTAGGTGCATATGATTAAAAATTCTCATCATGCTTTCAAATGTTTTTCTTTCTTCTGTTTTCCAATACTAGGATTCCAGGGCATGTGTTAGACTACTTGCTATTGTTCCACAACTTTGGAATATTTTGTTAAAGGAGCTCTTCATCTCTACTATTTGATTCCTAGCATTTTCATTTCATCATTTCTTGTAATTTCTACCTGTCTTCTGAGCTTAAATATCATCTACCTTTCTTAATAGTCTGCAACATTACAATCATTATTGCTTTAATTCTGTATCTTATAATTTCAACGTCTGTGTCAAATATGAGTGTGGTTTTGCTAATTTCTTTGTATCTTTATAATAATATCCCCTGTCCCCTTACCTTTTTATAAGCCTGGAAATTTTTGTAGCAAACTGAAAATAGTTTATAGGATATTAGATACTGAAGTCTATCTATCTATCTATCTATCTATCTATCTATCTATCTATCTATCTATTATCTATCTATTTATCTGGGGGAGGTAAGCACAACTTCCCTTCCAGTAGGCACTGAGTGTGGGGCATTTTGCTAATAAGCAGGTATTGGGCTGAGCTTGCCAGTTCTTGTAGCTATGAGCTACCCACTGTGCACCACAGTCTTCAAAACTAGTTATAGTCTTGATTTTAGGGTATGGACTACTTTGCCACAGGTTTTTATTTTTAATGTCTGTTTCCCAAAGAGAATCTTCTGGAACTCCTAGTTGAACTCCACTGCTACTTTTACTCAAGATTGTTGGTGTGTGGTGTGCGGGGGCTCCCCGGGGCTTTGCTGGTTGCAGGCTTATGCAGGGCAGGCACTGGAGACCGGGCTCTTAAGGGCTCTTAGTGGGTATAGTCTTCACAAGTGTCTGTTTTTCCCTCCAGAAGTGGTACTGATCCTAGCGTGCATTCCTTCCATTGTCTCAGGGCTACGGCTTCAAAAACATGTCTGTGAAAGATTAATTACCAGTGATCTGAGACAACAATTCCACCCCACCCCCCTACCTCCCCACCTTGCAGGTTGAGGATTTTGTCCCACCGGAGGGCTGAGAAAGGGTTTCTTGGGCAGCTTCACCAGTAGAAGCCGTTTCTCCCTCCGTCCCAATGGTGGCTGGTGGGTTTTGTGGAGACTATCATGGAAAAGGATGTGAACTCTCTTTAGTTGTGGGCAGCAAGGCGTCATATTCCCTTCAATGCTCCCAAATGACCTTTAATTGGTTTTATAACTCTTTAAAACTTTTAGCTTAATCTTGTTCCTTTTTAATATTTGGCAGCGTTTGCTGCTGCTAAATAAGCGTCTGGCTTCGTTCCACCCTGCAGGTGCCTGTCACGCTGCAGATTTTAGGTTAGATGTTTGTTTGCTCGGTGACTTCAGTGCTTGGGTAGATTCAGAACACGTTGTCAATTTACAGTTTGTCCCCTATTTTCTTGTCGTAAGTCTCACTTCTGTGCTCTTTCCAGCTCTCAACATTTCCAAGGTGAAATGGGCAGCTTGAGCTCATTGTTGGTTTTTTATTTAGAGCTCTTTTCCCCAGCCCTTCTTGTAGGACACGGACTAGAGAGGAGACCCTGCCTTCGGCCTCTCTTCTCCCCTGGCTCCTTCAACACAAAGGCAACTTTAGGTCAGCGCCAGCCTTTCCAACCACTGTGGCAATTCCCCAGGCCTCTTTCCTTTTGTCCATTTCCTTGTTTCAGCGCTGATTTACACACACACACACACACACACACACACACACACACACACACACACACACACACACCAATTGGCTGGGTGTGTGTGTGTGTGTTGGTTCCGATTAGTGATTTTTTGCACATCCTTATTTGTGCTAGTTAGGCGGCGCTGGCACTCAGCACACCCGAGAGGCTCCATCAATGCGCCACCTTCTCCATGAAGATTCCTGGCGTAGACCAAAGGAGGAACACAGCCCTCCTCCCTGGGGGCCCACAGGCTCCTGCTGCGCAGCTGCAGAGGAAGAAGAGAGTGTTGTTGACTGTTTCTCATGTACCGCCGGGGAGCGCCCACGAAGCACTCACACTTCAGGGTCTTACAGATGGAAGGCAGAGGCCTGAGAGGCACTGTTCTCCCAAGCTCTTCATGTGCATTCATGCTTTATCATGATGAAAAATGCGAGTGAGCATGCGCTCGTGCACCCCTCCCCCCCAACACATCTCTCTCCACAATTGCAATCTCAGAGTGACTTTCCGCTCCCGCACCACAGGAAGCAATGGAAATGAATGTACTCTGCCTGGTATTGTTTTTAAATAGGTGATCTTTTTTCTTGACTTCTTTGTAATTACAAACGTCATTCTGAAGCTTGGTGAAACATTCAGGCGGGAAAGATTTGTTGCTTTATGCTCCCCCAGCCCCTACTGGACCACCACTATATTCATTTTGGTGTAGAGCCTTCCAGCTTTTCTCTATTTAGGTAGAACAGGACATGTATTTTTAAAAAAAATTTATTGAAGGCAGGTGATGAGCTTACATAATTGAAAAGCAATTGTGGAGAAATGGCTCAGCGGACATGACTTTCTTTTTTCTTGGCCCTCACGGTTTTGCTGCTATGATGGATGAAGGAAGAGATGGAAAGCCAACGAGAAAGATGTAGCTGCTTTCTTACCAAGCGAGTGTGGGCAGGAAGGGCAACGGCCAACACAATACAATGAAAATGAAAGTCCCTCTGGGAGAGGTGGTTTAAAGCACAGCTGTCTTCGCAGAGGGCAATACCAGGAGGCCAGCCCAGAGTCACCAGGGGCAGGTGTGTTCCTGGGGGAGCACTCTTTTGCGCTACCTGCTTCTTTCTGCCCTCTTGTGTGGGATGCTCTCTTGTCCTCTGGATCTTCGCACTGTGCTGGCCGTCATGTTACACAGGGAGAACCATGGCCTTTCCCAGCTGCCTCCTTGCTAAAAGGTCATTTTGCTCTGTTTACTTCTCATTGGTAGGAGCACTGACCTTTGCTGTGATCTCTAAACGTGTGTGGCTCCTTGGGGACCATTCCTGTCAGTAGCAAATGTGTCTTCGTGTCCTGCTGTCTGGACAATTGAGGGCACAGAAAGACACTCAAATGTCAGTGCTTGTAAGTCAGCTATTCTGTTTGCAATGGAAAGGTACGGGGAGGGGTGTGTCCCTAGTTCCGTGCACTTTCAAAAGGAATGAAAAGATAATGTACCATGTTGCCGTGTTGCAATAGTTAGGAGCCTTCACAATGATATGAAAGTGGAGATATCATGTGGGAGCTGCAACTCTGCAATCCAATCGACGGTTTGAATTTATAACATTAACACATAGTGAATTGGCTCGATTGAAAATGCCGTTTTAAACAATGCAAAAGTCCCCGAAAGAAGGGAATAGATCACTTTACTGAATTATCTCTGACTCACCAGAGGAAAGCTTGGTGTTAATATTATCTAAGAAGTAGGCATTCCTTCCCCTATCCGCTACCACTATACTGATTTCCATAGCAGGCTGCTGGACTCTGTTACTTGGATCCTCTAATGTGACTAATGATTATAGTGTTGAATCTATGTAAGGCAGCGTGTGTGCGTCCAGCCTTCCATCTGGTGAGCTTCACCCTGAGCTGGGAGCTCCTGCTGACTCAGGCTCACAGAAAACAGGATCCCCACTGGAGATTAATCCCCCATCAGCCCTGAGAGAAAGGGCCACAGACCCCACGTGGATCGCAAGGCATGCTCCTGACTGCAGTCAACAACTGACTGGACAAAGGGAGACCAGGTCTTTCCATCCTCTGAAAGAACATTGTGCCCGGAGTGTACTAGCTGCCGCCAGTTGTAGATCCAGGTCTAAAAGCACCTTTTTTTTTTTTTTTTGTAAACACAAGGAAACATTTCTCCTTTTGAAATTCAATCAAATGCTGCTTTTGTAGGCCAGGCTATTCAAGAGAGGCTGCTCCGGTCAGTTTTCTTATTGGCCAGAGTTAATCTAGGATGAGGTCACTTGTTTCTTCAACAAACATTTAATTCCTTGCCGGGGAGCGCGAGGGCACAGACGTACGAATGCAGTGCACAGTCCTGGCTCTTGATGAGTCCAGAGAAGTTGTAACGTGTGATGAGAGACTTGGTCTAGGATCGTGTTCAGAGAGCTGGGTTGTTTCTGGGTGCCTTTGACTTGATTCTAACTCACAGCAACTCCGTGTGACCTGGAAGAACCACCTCCTACCCCACAGGCTCTTCATTGCTGTGGTCTTTATGGAAGCAGATCACCAGGCCATGTTCCCTCAGAGCACCTGGGCGGCTTCAAACCATGGACCTTGAAGCTTGGGGCTCCCCTGGAGGAGATCAGCGGAGGCCAGTCAAGCTTGGTTTTACAGAGGAGGGCAAGTCTTGGAGGAGTCACTGACTTCCACATAATTGATTTGGTATTCATTTAACAAACAGTCCCAGAATGTCTATTTCATTTTATGTTAAGTGTAGTGGGCCAATCTATATGTCCATGCCTTACATCTGGAGCCTATGGATTTTGCCTTATATGGCAAAAGAGGTGGTTAGGTTCAGAAACTTGAGAGGGGGAGCTTATTCTGGATATTTGAGGCAGACAGTCAAAGCAATCGTGCTTCCTTCTATAAGAGAGAGGTGGGGGTGTTTTAAGGCAGAACACGGAGCAATCAGGCGCTAGAGGCAGACACTGGAGCGATGGGGCTACCAGTCAAGGAATGCCCAGGGTTGCCGGTGGTTAGGGGTGCCATGGAATGTGTCCCCCTTAGGAAGGAACCCAGTCCTGCTCACAGCTTGGTGCCAGACTTCTGGGGGTCAGAACTGTGAGAGTAGACTTTCTTTCTTATGCTAGCCACTCAGGTTGCGGTCATTTTAGGGCAACCCTAGGAAACAAACACAAGCTGCTCGGCTCCTTGTTGATGGTCCAGTCTCCCGGTGACTAGATTCTACCATCTGGAAGGTCAGGATGCCATGGGCGGATAGAAAGGAGGGAGACCACCTTGGACTTTGCCGTGTCTTGAACCAGGAATAACGCCATTCACCGCTGACAGCTGAGCGGCCACACCGCCGACCTAGCGGGAAAGAGCTGGGGAGCAGAGAGACGTGAACAGAATCCGTGCACTGGTTAAGTACTTGGCTGGCAACGGGAAGGCTAGAGGATCAACCCTCACAGCAGCTCAATAGGAGGAAGACTTGATGGCCCTATGGGGCAGTTCCGTTGTGCCACGTAGGGTCACGATGAATACGGATTGACTTGTTGGTACCAAGCAATAAGAGCACCTTGATCACATGTGTAGGCTGGACTTTTTTGGTCATGAAAAGCCGACGAGATGCCAGGCAGTCGGAGGGACCAGTGGCTGTCGGGGCTCTCTCTGGTTTTGTGGTCCCTGTGTGACTTTGGTTTCTCTTGTGCATCTCACTGGCCATTCTCCTTCTATCCCCCCAAACCAGGAAGTTGGAATAGGTCTCCTGATTACCACTTGTGGTAGTTACATAATCTGGTCTCAATTTGAGACTATTAAGAGGGAAGGGGTGGAGTCTAACCTTTAATCCGGTGCAGCTTGATGACCTTGTTTGGAGGCTCTAAGGAGATAAACAGTTCACTGGAGGCCAAACTCTCTCTGCTTCATATTCCTGTTGACAAGACACATGGAGCTACGCTGATAGGAACCAGAGCCCCGGAGCCGGAGGAGCCACGTGGAGACCCACACCAGCAATGAGATGCTTCCACTGCCACTGAATCCACAAGACTTTCCACCCACTGGCCTGTGATCTTCCTGCATCTGGCATCATTGCATGTGTTGCAGGAGACTGAAGAGGAATTTATAGACTCGTAGCAGACAGATGCCTAATATCAGACTTATGGACTTGATCTGGACTAGGCTGGCATGCTTTCCTAATATACTATTACTCTTTGACATAAAGCTCTTTCTTATGCACATGTGAGTATCTCTGGATTTGTTTCTCTAGTCAACCAGGACTAACACACCACTCCTTTTTTTTTTTTAACAATTTATTGGGGCTCATACAATTCTTATCACAGTTCATACATATACATACATCAATTGTATAAAGCACATCTGTACAGTCTTTGCCCTAATCATTTTTTCTCCTCTTTTCTTTTTTTAACATTTTATTAGGGACTCATACAACTCTTATCACCATCCATACATATACATACATCAATTGTATAAAGCACATCCATACATTCCCTGCCCCAATCATTCTCAAAGCATTTGCTCTCCACTTAAGCCCCTTGCGTCAGGTCCTCTTTTTTTTTTCCCCTCCCTGCCCTTTCCCCCCTCCCTCATGTGCCCTTGGTAATTTATACATCGTTATTTTGTCATATCTTGCCCTATCCGGAGTCTCCCTTCCCCCCTTATCTGCTGTCCCTCTCCCAGGGAAGAGGTCACATGTGGATCCTTGTAATCAGTTCCGCCTTTCCAACCCACTCACCCTCCACTCTCCCAGCATCGTCCCTCACACCCTTGGTCCTGAAGGTATCATCCACCCTGGATTCCCTGTACCTCCAGCCCTCATATGTACCAGTGTACAGCCTCTGTCCTATCCAGCCCTGCAAGGTAGAATTCGGATCATGGTAGTTGGGGGGAGGAAGCATCCAGGATCTGGGGGAAAGCTGTGTTCTTCATCGGTACTACCTTGCACCCTAATTAACCCATCTCCTCTCCTAAACCCCTCTATGAGGGGATCTCCATTGGCCGACACGTGGGCCTTGGGTCTCCACTCTGCACTTGCCCCTTCATTTAATATGGCATATATATACATATATACATATACACATATATATACATACATACACCCACTTATATATTTTTTTTGCATGATGCCTTATACCTGGTCCCTTGGCACCTCGTGATCGCACTGGCCGGTGTGCTTCTTCCATGTGGGCTTTTTTGCTTCTGAGCTAGATGACCGCTTGTTCACCTTCAAGCCTTTAAGACCCCAGACACTATCTCTTTTGATAGCCGGGCACCATCAGCTTTCTTCACCACATTTGCTTATGCACCCATTTGTCTTCAGCGATCCTATCATGGAGGTGTGCAGTCAATGATATGATTTTTTGTTCTTTGATGCCTGGTAACTGATCCCTTTGGGACCCCTCGATCACACAGGCTGGTGTGTTCTTCCATGTGGACTTTGTTGCTTCTGAGCTAGATGGCCGCTTGTTTATCTTCAAGCCTTTAAGACCCCAGCCACTATCTCTTTTGATAGCCAGGCACCATCAGCTTTCTTCACCACATTTACTTGTTCACCCACTTTGGCTCCAGCTGTTGGACTAACACACCACTTCTACTACTACACTGACTGCTTCAGGCCATGGGTCAACATTTAAACGATGACAGGTCCTGTCACTGGGGCTGCTTCTATGCAAAAACTGAATGAGCATTGCTGTGAGGAGCAGAGCTGAGGCTTGTGGGGAGAGTAGTGTCACTCCGAAGGGGAAAGTGGGAGTGGAAGGCACCTTGAAGAGCATGGCAGAGAAAGGGTTGAAAGTCACATCAAGATGGCTATTGTTACATGCCCTCAGGTCGATTCTGACTGGACCGAACAACACAAGAGTACAACTGACCCATAGAGTTTTCTAGACGGCCATCTTTACAGAAGCAGAATGCCAGCTGGGGCCTCTTGTTGGGCTTGAACCATCAACACTTCTGTTAGCAGCTGAGTGCTTAATTGTTGCATTACCTAGGTCAACACTGGAAATAGAGGCTCAGTAAAGCGCAGGTTAAGTAGCAACACATGGGTCTGTAGTAGTCAGCAGGAGATCTGTAGCAGTCCAGGTTTCTCAGTGCCTTTAACCATCTGCTGTGCAGCTCCCCCATGTTGCCCGGGGCTCCAGGACTCAGCATTATACACACCATCTTTGTTTACTTTGGTTCCTACATGTGCCTGAACACACGACAGATCCCATCCCCAAGAGTCAGACTTTGAGAGGCGTTGAGTCTGGCACATGAACTACCTGGATAGTTGTCTAGCTTGTAGACGCCAGGGCAGAAATGCAGGAGGAAATAGGGCAAGCAGTTGCACCTGCCACCTCTGATGCTTATGTGTGTGTGTGTGTGTGAGCAATGCTTGTGTGTGTGTGTGTGTGTGTGTCTGTGTGTGTGTGCGCGCGCGATTGGTGTCATGACTGCCCAAAGGAACAGCGAGAAAGCAAAGACTTGTAGAGAAAGGCATTGAAGAGCGGAATCTTTCTATTTGTTGTTTCTCCATGAACCAAAGGAGCACACCCTCCTGCCTCGTCTGCCTTCGGTTGTTTTCCGCAGACATTGGACTCCATGGTTCTCTGTGTAGTACCCAAGCTTTCTGTCAGAAATCCTGCCCTGCCTCTCCCAACTGTGGCTGCTGCAAGAAATGCCCTTCTTCCAGATCTCCCGCCCTGGGCATGGTTTCACTGCTGCAAGGCTCTGAGCAACTGTCACCTGACCCCATGACCTTTGCCCCCTCAAAGTGCTCCATCTCTGTGGCAGAATGTGTTTGGGATGCCTCACTTCCCCATTACTACATGTCGCTCAACAGAAAGCCCCAGCATTCCTAAAGGTGAATAGAATATTTCATTCTTCAACATGCCTGAAACATTCCAAACCGGCGAAAACTGCATAGAATCAAGTGCACATGCTTACAGTATTTGTTCAAATTTTTTTCTACAAGAAAGAAAAACCATAAAGTCCCATCTAAGCATTTTCCCCACCGGTCTGTAGCTGACCCTTACCATTGACCCAGCCCGTGGAGTTCAACTTCAGGCAAGAGCAATTGCTCTAGGGCTGTAATGCATGTGTGCATGGGGCTATCCCAACAAACCAGGCTTAAAGGAGCCTCTGCAGATGAGTCCACTCCGCACTGCACTTGTCTGAGTCTCATTAGGCTACCTTAAAAAACACTTCTAGGAGCGTTGCTGGGCTAATTCAATTCAAGTTCAGTTCAGAAGGTTATGGTGACTGCTTTTTAAGACTTCAAAGGGGGTAATCTTGATAGGTTATCTTGAGAGACACAGGACAATTCTGAAGGCCTCTTATGAAGATGTTTGAAGAAAGCTGAAGACTGCATTTGTGAGAAAAAGTCAAGGAAAGTTGCACCACAATAGTTTGGTTCCCATCAGAATAATGTACCTGCTTATTCTTTGAGAGTAGCGAGGCTTGCCCTACGAGAGCTTCCTTGGAAACCTTTAGCCCATTCACCTCCAGCTTTGATCTTTACCTTTCATAGTTCTTGTTCCCAAAACTCAGAGAAAATTGAGAAGGATCACAATTGCCGTCCCTAGAGAATGCTGTCTTGAAACGATGTAAATTGAAGAGTGTGGCACTATCAGGGAGGGGTTGGAGAAGTGAGAACAGCTCCTTGAGAGTGTGGAGGCCTACAAGGAGCAGACGGTGCGAAGGCATGGCTTCGCATTTTGATGTTTTTAATAAAGATTTCTATGCTTCTGTAGCAGTATTTTTTGACTTACCATCGTTCATGCCATCATAAGGATCCCTGGTGGTACTATTGAGTAAACATTGGACTTCTGGTTTCAAGGTTGATGGTTCAGACCCATCATTCATTCCTTGAGAGAGAGATCTGCTTCTGTAAAGAGTCCTAAGCTTTGGGAACTCTCTGTAGGGTGGCTATGAGTCAGAACTGATTTGATGGCAGTAGTGTTGGGTATGCAACTATACCTTCCTGCGGTCACCTCATGTTCTCCCTGGAATCCCCTGCTGCTTCATGCCCCCTACCTCAAGAAGTCAGGAGGAGTGACTATTGGGTATAAACCATCCTCACAGGCTCCTGCACAAACCAGCTTACACATCCATACCTACACTCATGCTCTGCTGTCCCTCAGCTGTGGGCGTGAGATACAAGCTACCCACAAGCTAAAGAAGTCTTATGATTATACCCTTAAATGTATCTCAGTGCCATTGAGTTGACGCTGACTCCCAGGCAACCCTACAGGACAGGGTAGAACTGCCCCTCTTGCCGAATCTGTAACTCTGGAGGAGAGTAGAAAACCCTGTATTTCTCCCATGCTTAAATGTCTAGATATCCCAAATGGGAATCTTGTTTTTTGAATCTCCTAAGTGAGGGCCCTGGACTAATGATTTCTGATTCTTCTTCCCTAGAGGAGACACCCACTTTGTATATATGTTCAATTTGTGTTGGCACTCCTTGGTGCTTTCAGAGGTCAGGCCTTTGTTCAGCAGAGCATGGATGTTTTAATCATAATATGGGTGAACTTTTGCAGTGGGTCAATCTGAAGCTACCTACATTACAGACCCAGTGACATCCAACTGCCTCCCCAGGCAGCCTCTGCTGAACTCTCAACAAGAGCCCCTCAATATTGCCGTGTGTCCGGTGGTTGTACTGTGGGAACTTGTGTATTGCTGTGAGGCTAGAAGTTGTGTTAATGGTATTTCAGATGCCATCAATTTTACCCACAGTGGACAAATTCCAGTGGAGCTTCTGGACTAAGACAGACTAAGAAGAAATCTACTTTCAAAAGTTAGCCAATGAAAACCGTATGGCTCACAACAGGATATTGCTCAATATATCTTGAAGATAAGCCCCTTCCATTGCACATGTGGCCTAAAACCAAGCAGTATTCCAGTCTGTCAAACACAAGCTCACAGTGGGTTGGAGCCATGCAATCGCCACTCACAACAGTAGCACCAGGTAAACCGACCAAGAGAAGACATCTACTCCCCCGAAGTCTCCTGGCCTGTCACAGAGCATGAGTCTAGATAAAATGCCCCTAAAATATTGGCACTGGGAGAATTTGGAATTTATTTTTTAGGTCCAGAATTCAAACTAATGGAGCCCCTAATTTGATGTTGAAACGTGTTGAAGAAACATTTCTCTTGGAGTCAAAGAGGTGACAGACAGTTAGTTAGCCAAAGTCTATGTTAATTCTTATCTTTTATTTCGGTTTTATTTATCTCATGTCCTGGTTCACGTGGTTGGTTTAATTTTAGCATATCAATATTAAATAATAAACCAGAGGTAATAAAAATAAGGAGAAAATACGTAATCCTCCTATACACTATCTGAGTTATTTCTGCATAGGAACTTCAAGAGTCATGGTTAGAAGTCCAAACTCGGTGACTTAGATTGATGGTGCTTCCCTCATGGCGAAGGAGGCCCTGGTGAGCTCCAGAGGAGGAATTTTCAGAACTAGAAGATGGTTTCCTTGAGCGCACGTATGCCCCTGAGGGGCGTGGGCAGTGGAGTAAGGCAGCCTTCGATACTTTCCAGAAGGGGATTAAAAGACTTTCAGAGCTCAACAAATTTCCCCCTGTCCTAGCCTTTGGCTGGGGAATACAGAAAAGATTTGGGATTAAGCTTTAGCATTATCTCCAGGAGAGCTACATTGGCACACACAACTTTTATTCCAAGTCTGTTCAAGCTGCATGTTCATCCATCTGGGCTTAGATGCTGCCTGGAGAGCAGGTGCGTGACTGCCCTGGAGGTCCTGCGTTTGTCTCAGTACCCAGTGCAGGATGTGGTCCAGGGAAGGAACTTTAGGAATTCTTGAATTTCTAAAGCAGTGGTTCTCAATCTTCCTAATGCCGTCACCCTTTCATACAGCGCCTTATGTTGTGGTGACCCCCCAACCATAAAGTTATTTTCGTTGCTACTTCATAACTGTAATTTTGCTACTGTTATGAACCGGGCGACCCCTTGTGAAAGGATTATTTGACCCCCAAAGGGGTCGTGACCCACAAGTTGAGAATCGCTGTTCTGAAGGGTTTTCTTAAAAATACCCAGAGGATTCTTGCTTATGATATCACTAATTGGTACCCACCTCTTGGTGCTTAGGTAAGGGACTGCCCTCTTTCTTGGTAAACCCTGCGAATTGTCATAAGTATTTTACAGAAGGGGACCTTGAAGATTGAAGGTGAGCGAATACAGGTAATTTCTTAGGGTCTGGTTGTAAGGGGTTGAGCTGCTATGGAAACTCAACTGTGTCAGTCGCCTATTCCAAGTTCTGTGTCTGCCAGACCAAAGCAAGCTTTGCTCCTCGTTTCTTCAAAAACGGGTATCAAGAAATCAAGGAGAAATGGAGTCCGGCTAAGACTCCAGTACAAGGGCACTTTACACCGCGCCCTCTTCTTGTCCTCGGAGCCCGGACTTGAGCACGCCCCGCATGTCAAGAGCACCAAGGCCTTTTGCGCCCTGCCACCCGGTCTCAGGCTGCATCGCCATGGAGCCCCGGCCATGCATTCGGAGTTAACAGGCAAGGCTGCGTCAGAGCTGGTCCTCACGTCAACCCTCCAAGCAAGAGCCACGGGGGCCACGGACGGGAAAGGCAGCCGGCGCCCTGGGCAAAGAGCCCCCTGGTGAAGGTGGTGTGGCCGAGGGGCTGACTGACGGCCGATCGTGCTCACAGGAGCCGGGTCACTGGCCCCAAGAGAAAGAGGAAGAAAGTACCAAGACAGGGATGCTGGGCGTCGTCATGGGCTTGCGGTGTGATCGGGATCCCCCAACAAACATTCCCTCGGACATGATCTGGGTCCTAGTAACGTTCTTCTTGTCAGCTGTGAAAATGCAACCCGACAAACATTAAACACTGTACACGTAATACATAAATAAACGAAGAAAGAAAGAATACAGGAAAGGATAGTGCAGGGTGTCTTCAGAGAGAGGCCAGATATGTGGGGGTAGGACGGGGGTGGAAACAAAGGTTTGAGACCCAGGCTCTTTGCATATTAGATTAAAAAAAGCAAAACCAAGGAAACAGACAGTTGTAACGTGAATACTACAGACTCCTGGGTGTTTGCTGCCATTTAGAGAAAACTATTTGTTCATTCCACTGACTTGTTTACTGTGCTTACACACGTGGCACAGGGCTCCGTGCTGACACCATGCTACGGGCACCCTTTGTTGAGATTTTGGGTGGATGTCCCTGGTGACGCGGGCACAGAGCACTTCCTGAGAAACACACATTTCCCTTTTGAGTTTCTGGTACCAATTAATTGAGCTTTGGGGTGGGTGGATCATAACAGAGAACGTCTAGTCAAGTCCAAGTACTCTTCTCCATTCAGAGGTGGTGGAGAACTAGGTTCCCTTTAGGCGTACAGCTCCCTGCTTGTATGTGCATTGAAGGCACCGGACAGAATTGTAGCACTCTGGTGTTGTCGAAAGTTCACATGGGGGGTAGTGATGGTGGGACTGAACAGCTTGCTAAATTGGATGGGCCTGCTTCTGCCCTCTGCAGCAAAATGATAGAGTCCTTAATTTAATTTAAGAATTATATGGGAACTGGCAGGAACAGAGCAATAATTGTAGCTTGGTAGGTGTGATCTGATTGCAGGGTTTGCCTGCTCTGGGAAGCAGTGAGAGAGGTGGGCAGGGAGGTGGAGGTGGCATATCCCTATGAGTATAAATCTCAGGATCGGCCAGAGAGAGATTAACCTGTGACTCGCAGTCACAGGAAAAAGTCACTCCATACAGATGCCTCATCTTGTTCAGCCTATACATATACGCGATCATCATAAAATCACTAGGTATCTGAGGAGAATAAGGAGTTAATACGGGAATACAGAGGTCTAACTTGACAACAAGATTATTTGCTCGAGGGAAATAAAGTGAACAGTGGATGTGAAGAAATGGAAAAGAAGTCAAATGGCATCCTGAGTGCATGGTACCCATTAAAAAGAGCAGGTTACCCTGATGGAGAAAGGAGACATCCAATCAAGACGACTTCTTAGTCTTTGAAAGCCTTCTGGAAATCAAAAACATAAAAATAAAACTGAACAAAGGGAGCAATTGATGTACATAACTCAATGATATGTGGAATCAGTGATTTAGTAGAGCAAATAGAAGAATTTCACCCAAAAAGGCGCAAATAGACAGAGATGAACATGATGTGGGAAAAATTAAAGCAGATCGATGAGAATGGACACATCTTTAACAGGCAAAACCAGAAGTACCAGAGGGGTTGAAAGAGAAACTTCCAACCATAAAACCAAACTCACTGCCATTGAATTGCCTCTGACTCGTAACAATCCTGTAGGATAGGGTTGAACTGCCTGTGTGGGTTTGTGAGACCAAGTGGGAAGAGTGGAAAGCCTTGTCTTTCTCCCGGGTCGGAAGAGAAGAAGCATTCATAAAAGAAACGCTGGGGGAAATCCCTTGAGATGAAGAACAGACTCGAGATTGCAGACCAAGAGGCAATGTAGATGTGCATGCTCAAAGCACGTGGAGCAATGGGAGCAACTGAGGTAGCCATGATCGCTCAAGATAGTATCATATAGATGATGCTCACTCAGTAATAGACTAGTAAATTTGTGAACTTTCACGCTCACAGAGAAAATTCCTACAAGTTTCCAAATAGTAAACACAAAACCAAACAACTGACCTTTAAAGAAAACAGAATTGAATTTAAATCGGGCTTTTAATTTGCAAAATGTTCTGTAAATAAAAGTGTAGCAGTGTCCATACATTGCTAGAATTCTTATCTGACAAAACTTATCACTCAAATGTGAAAAGAAAACAAAGGTATATTTAGAAATTACAGCGTCCATTTTGAAAAAAGAGAAAGAAAAAGATGCTGAATTAACAAATGTGTTACAAGACTAAAGTCCGCCTCATGTAAGTCATGCTATGTTCAACCACCTCATAGGCATGTATGTGAAAACAGGATAAGAATAAAGAGGACTGAGGAAGAGTTGCTGTCTCTGGATTATGATTTTAGTAAGGAACAGTAACTCGATCATGGATTTCCAGAAGGATGAACCAATCTGTCTCAGAAGAAGTGCAGTCAGAGTGCTCTTTAGAAGCGAGGACGGCGGGAGCTCATCTCACAGACTCTGTACTTGTCCTCAGGTGAGTGCTCCCTCAGGAGAAGATCAACATGCTTGGTAAATCAGTGAAAAGGAGAAAGCTCCTCCGCTGCAGCGGTCCTGCACCTTCCTCAGCCGCGACCCTTTCATGCAGTTCCTCATGTGGTGGTGACCCACCCAACCAGAAAGCTATTTCATTCCTACTTCATAACTAATTTTGCTACTTTATGAATTGTAATGTACATATCTGATGTGCAGGATGCATTTTCATTGTCACAAATTGAACACAATTAAAGCACAGTGATTAATCACAAAAGAATATGTAACTATATATTGTGAAATATTTATTTCTAATGACAAATCAATGAAATTTTTTGGCTTGAAGCAAGGGTAACAGTCTTCCACTGGGGTACTTGTATGTGGGCGTACCTGCATGTGGGGTGACCCGCCTGGAGATGGGGAGAGGAGTGGTGTCTCATTCCTGAGACCATTGGAAATACGTGTTTTCTGTTGGACTTAGGCAACCCCTGTGAAAGGGTCATTCGACCCCCAGGTTGAGAACTGCTGCTCTAAGAGGTGACTCAGTGGCTTCAAGAAAGAGGTCTGCTGTAGCAATGAGGGGGAGGATTCTGCAGGTAGAGTTTTGTTCTGTCATACACAGGATGGATGTTCATCGAAACTGATTGAGTGGTACCTCCCAACAACAATTTAACTATTAGAAAATAAGTAATTTGAGAAAGGGAAATATATAATGCAGTGGGAGCAACACAAGAAGTGATTGATGTTTGGTAAAAATAATTATTGGCATATGGTTGTAAAGTTTTGGTATACCATTTGCTTACAAAACAGTTTTTGAAAGGAAAGAGGTAGAATTCAAACAGACAAAACAAAGGAGAAAAAACCCCTCACAAAACCTGTAATTCCACGTTGTGGTAATTACATAATTGTTGTCAGTTTGAGAGTTACAAGTGAAGGGGTTGAGTTTAGCCTGTCAATCAGGACGCAGCTTGATGACCTCATTTTGGATGCACTAAGGAGATGGAGAGCTTGCTGGAGGCAGGAGACAGGCTGACTCCCTGGGAGACATTGCAGCTGACAAGACACATGGAACTACACTAGTGCCCTGAGCTGGAGGACCTGCATGGAGACCCCTGACAGCGCTGAGATGCTTATAATGCCACTGAATCCACAACACTTCCCACCCGCTGGCCTGTGATCTTCTGCATTCTGGATCATTGCATGTGTTTCGTGAATCTGAAGAGGACTTTATAGATTGGTATGGGACATATGGACTAACAGATTTATGGACATGATCTGGGCTGGGATTTTTTTAGTGTACAATTCCTCTTTATATAAAGTCCTTTCTTATAAACATATGAGTGCCTATGAATTTGTTTCTGTAGCCAACCAGACTAACACATGGTCCTGCCAATATGCCCAAAGTATATAAGATGAAGTCTTGCCATCCTCGCTTCTAAAGCTCGTCTTGCTTCTATCAGTAGAGAGCGGCTTGTCCTTTGAACAGTCCATGGTATTTTCAACATTCTTTTTTAGCACCACAATTCAAATCCATGGGTCTTTCTACCGTCTCCCTTATTCACGTCCAACTGTCACATGCATGTGATGCAACAGAGAATGCCATGGCTTGGGTCAGGCGCACCTTAGTCTTCAAAGTAATATCCTTGCTTTTCTTTTTTTAATTGTTTCATTAGGGGCTCATACAACTTCTATCACAATCCATACATACATCAATTGTGTAAAGCACATTTGTATATTCGTTGCCCTCATCATTCTCAAAACATTTGCTCTCCACCTAAGCCCCTGGCATCAGGTCCTCATTTTCCCCCTCCCTCCCCACTGCCCCCTCCCTCATGAACCCTTGATAATTTAGAAATTATTATTTTGTCATATCTTTCTCTGTCCCATGTCTCTCTTCACCCCCTTTTCTGTTGTCCATCCCCCAGGGAGGAGGTGACATGTAGATCCTTGAAATTGGTTCCCCCTTTCTAACCCACCCTCCCTATGTCCTCCCAGTATCGCCACTCACACCACTGGTCCTGAGGGGGATCATCTGCCCTGGCTTCCCTGTGCTTCCAGTTCCCATCTGTACCAGTGTACATCTTCTGGTCTAGTCAGACTTGCAAGGTAGGATTCGGATCATGACAGTGGGAGGTGGGGGAGGAAGCATTTAGGAACTAGAGGAAAGTTGTATTTTTCATCGTTGCTATATCATACCCTGACTGTCTTATCTCCTCCCCAAGACTCTTCTGTAAGGGGATGTCCAGTGGCCTAAAAATGGGCTTTGGGTCTCCACTCCACACTTCCCCGCTCATTCACTATGGTAAGATTTTTTTGTTCTGATGATGCCTGATATCTGATCCCTGGACACTTTGTGATCACACAGGCTGGTGTGCTTCTTGCTGTGGACTTTGTTGCTTCTGAGCTAGATGGCCGCTTATTTACCTTCAAGCCTTAAGACCCCAGATGCTATATCATTTGATAGCCGGGCACCATCAGCTTTCTTCGCCACATTTGCTTATGTGCCCATTTGTCTTCAGTGATCATATCATGGAGGTGAGCACACAATGATATGATTTTTTGGTTCTTTGATGCCTGATAACTGATCCCTTCAGCACCTCGTGGTCACACAGGCTGGTGTGCTTCTTCCATGTGGGCTTTATTGCTTCTGAGCCAGATGGCCACTTGTTTACCTTCAAGCCTTTAAGATCCTAGACACTAGATCTTTTGATAGCCGGGCACCATCAGCTTTCTTCACCACATATTAATTATTCACCCAGTTTGTCTTCAGCGGTTGTGTTGGGAAGGTGAGCATCGTAGAATGCCAATTTAATAGAAGAAAGATCCTTGCTTTTCGATACTCTGAAGAGGGTTTGTGCAGCAGATTTATCTAACGCAATACATCTTTGCATCTCCCGACTGCTGCTCCCATGAGCATTGATTGTGGATCCAAGTAAGACAGAATCCTTGACAACTTCAGCCTTTTCTCCATTTATCACGATGCTCCCTATAGGTGCCGGTGTGATGATTCTGGTCTTCCTTACAGCGAGTTGTAGTCAATACTGAAGGCTACAGTCCTTGATCTGCAGCAGCAAGTGCTTCAATTCCTCCTTGCTTTCAGGAAACAAAGTTGTGTGCAGGTTGTTAATAAGCCTTCCTCTGACCCTGATGCCTCATCCTTCTTCATACAATCCAGTTTCTCTGATGATTTGCTCGGCATACAGGTTGTAGAAGCATGGTGAGAGGCTACAACTCTGGCACATACCTTCATGATTTTAAACCATGTAGTATTCCCTTGTTCTGTTTGCACAACAATAGATCATTAGTACAACTAACTTTTGCCTATTAAAATATAATTTAAAACTCAAAATTGCAAATGTGTGTGTTTAATTTCTTTGTAAAAAACGTTATCAAGAGGAGTTTGAAGAGTGTTTACCTTCTCAGTATACAACTTAAGAAAAGTGAAAATCACCTTTTTTTCCTTTATGCTGTGGCAAATTGTTATGCTCTTTTCCAAGTCAGGATCAGCTTCTGGCATTTTATCTGTTGTGTTTTCAAAGTTGTGAAATGCCTCCAGGAGTACCTGTGACAGGAAGCTTTGCAGGGCTCATTTACTCTAGACTCTAGAACATCTTCATCTAGTTTGTTCCAAACATTTTCCTCATTTCTGTCGGTAAGTTCACTTCCGGTTGCAATTCTAGGGTCTCATGACTGGCAGGGTCGGACTTCTCACAGACACACAGAGAGTGATTTCTTCTGTAACTTCATTTATGTCTGATTCCAAGTCCAGTGATAGCATTTTCATTTTCTTCATAGCACATCTATCACTTTGGGTAAAAATTTAAAAACTAAAAAATACTCAAAAATATGGAACAAAAATTTTAAATTTCAGTGCAAATCAGGTCTTCTGGAGTCACTGAGACTGGGTAGACACCAGCCTGGCTTTTCTATTACCTTGAAATAATTTTTAATCCTCAAATCACAACTTTTTCTGGAAGCATGTTTTCCTAAACAACCCAAGTCTGCTTTGAAACAAACACCACTTTGGTTTAATGAGTAAAGTATGTCTAAATTGAAGGTTGACAAACACGTCTTGAAAGGTTAGAGAAACTTAAGGGGCTGTAGTTATATGTTGATGGTGGTCAAATAATTTGGAAAATCATAATGAGAATGGTTAGGATTCAACAATGATATCAGCAACACATGGACAGGGAACTGCCAGACATTCAGGCCAGATTCAGAAGAGGATGTGGGGCAAGGGCTATTACTGCTGATGAAAGATGGATCTTGGCTTAAAGCAGAGAATACCAGAAAGATGTTCAACTTGTGTTTCATTGACGCTGCAAAGGTATTCGACTGTGTGCATCATAATATACTGTGGATAACCTTGAGGATGGGGATTCTGGAACACTCCATTGTGCTCATTTGGAACCTGCACATATATCGAGGCAGTTGGGCAAACAGAACAAGGGCATGTTGCCTGGTTTAAAATCAGGAAAGGCATGCGCCAGAGTTGTAGCCTCTCATCATGCCTCTGTAACCTGTGTGCTGAGCAAATCATCAGAGAAACTGGATTGTATGAAGAATGTGGCATCAGGATCAGAGGAAGGCTTATTAACAACCTGCACGATATGGAGGTGACACAAGTTTGCTTCCTGAAAGTGAGGAGGAATTGAACCATTTGCTGGTGAAGATCAAAGGATTGTAACTTTCGGTATGAATCCATACTGAAGTATGATGGTAGTCTTTAGCATGAATCCATACTGACGTATGATGGTAGCTTTCAGTATGAATCCATACTGAAGTATGATGTGTGATTGTAGCCTTCAGTATGAATCCACACAACTCACTGCAAGGAAGATGAGAATCGTCACACCGGCACCTATAGGTACATCGTAATAAATGGAGAAAAGGCTGAAGTTGTCAAGGATTCTGTCTTACTTGAATCCACAATCAATGCTCATCGGAGCAGCAGTCGGGAGATCCAAAGATGTATTGTATCAGGTAAATCTGCTGCACAAGCCTCTCTTTAGAGCAGTGGTTCTCCACCTTCCTAATGCCACGACCCTTTCAAACAGTTCCTCATGTTGTGGTGACCCCCAACCATAAAATTATCTTCGTTGCTACTTCATAACTGTAATTTGGCTACTGTTATGAATCAGGCAACCCCTGTGAAAGGGTCGTTTGACCCCCACAGGGGTCACGACCCACAGGTTGAGAACCACTGCTTTAGAGTATTGAAAAACAAGGGCATTACTTAGAGGACTAAGGTGCATCTGACCCAAGCAATGGCATTCTCAATTGCATCAGAAGCGGGTGAAATTGAACATTGAATAAGGAAGACTGTAGAAAAATTGCTGTGCTTCATATATGGTGCTGGAGAATATTAAAGGTACGTGGACTGCTGAAAGGAAAAATCGATCTGTATTAGATAAAGCAAGGTGAACGTGCTCCTTAGAGGCAAAGATCGTAAGTAAGACATCATCGTATACATTTTGGACTTATTGTCAGGAGAGACAAGTCCCTGGAGAGGGACATCATGTTTGGTTGAGTGGCTGTTACAATGGGCTCGAGCACAGGCACAATCATGAGGATGACACAGGACCGGGCAGTGTTTCAGTGTGTTGTGCAGAGGGTTCCTTTGGGTAGGAGCCAACTTGGTGGCACCTAACAACAATAACGAGAATCGCTACGCAACCAGCACATCTAAGCAATGCCACTGAAGTGTACGTGCAGAATTTGTTGAGGCAGTGCAGCTATACACATGACTGTGCATAAACAGAATAGCAGATCCCCAGGGACAATTCATTGACAGAATTTTAAAAAATGGACATGATTGGTCACTGATTAATAATGAGTATCTGTTATTTATAGAGAGCAGAATTCGTTCTCTAGTCAGTTACTCACAGGCAACTGAGACTTAAATGGTTTTGTGGGAGTGGCTTGTGCTGTCTGTCTAAACTGTGGTAACTGAAGGGCCTGCCATTCAGAACTGAGTAAAATGAAGACTGCGTGTACTTCTTTTTTTAAAGATACTTTTATCTCTTATCACAATCCACACATTCCTCCCCTGTGTCAGGCACATTTGTACATATGCCACCATCATCATTTTCAAAGCTTTCTCTTCCCACTTGAGCCCTTGATATCAGCGCTCCATTTCTTGACCCTCCCTCCCCTGCCCGCCCTCCCTCATGAACCCTTGATAAGTTATAGTTTATTTTTTCCATATCTTTCATTGTCCTCTGTCTCCCCTCACCCTCTTTTCTGCTATTTGTCTCCCTGGGAGGGGGTTATAGATTGATCCTTGTGATCAATCCCTCTCTCTCCTCCCACCCTCCCCTAATCCTCCTGGTATATCCACTCTCATTGTTGGCCCCGAATGGTTTATCTATCCTGAATTCCCTGTGTTGTGGGCTCTCATCTGTA
The DNA here is from genome assembly GCF_050624435.1 of Tenrec ecaudatus. NCBI lineage: Eukaryota > Metazoa > Chordata > Mammalia > Afrosoricida > Tenrecidae > Tenrec > Tenrec ecaudatus. The sequence continues at coordinate 85,791,127 of NC_134536.1, forward strand.
GCAGTGTGCATGCTCTGGTCTAATCTAATTAGTAAGGCAGAATTGAAGTCATGATAGTGGGGGGAAGGAAGCACCAAAGAACTAGAGGAAAGTTGTGAGGTTCATTGCACCCTGACTGGCTCATCTATTCCCTGTGACCCCTCTGTGAGAGGATGTCCAATTGTCTACAAGTGGGCTTGTGTCTCCACTCCATGCCCACTCCCCAACCATTCACATTGGGTATGATTTTGTTCTGGGTCTTAGATACTTGATATCTGATCCCATCAACACCTCATGATCACACACGCTCGTGTGTAGGCTTTGTTGCTTCTCAGCTAGAGAGCCACTTGTTTATCTTCAAGCCTTTAAGACCCCAGATGCTATATCTTTTGATAGCAGTGCACTATCAGCTTTCTTCGCCACATTTGCTTATGCACCCATTTTGTCTTCAGCGATCGTGTTGGGAAGGTGAGCATCACAGAATGCCGGATTCTTAGAACAAAGTGTTCTTGTGTTAAGGGAGTACTTGAGTGGAGGCCCAATGTGCATCTGCAACCTTAATTCTTAACATATAGCTATGAGTACATAGTTCTATTCCCCTCTCATTATATATTTATTTACATATATACATGCCTGTCTTTGGGCCTCTATAAATGTCCTTTGTTTCCTGCTTCTTTCCTCTATTTCCTTTTACTTTCCTCTTGTCCCACCATCATGTTTGACCTTCATTTGGGTTTAGGAATTCCTTACTGCTACATTTCCCTTGATTAAGCTCCACTAGGCATCCTACCACCTTCCTTCCATTGATTTTAGTTCACTTGTTGTTCCCTTGCCCCTGGGAACCCCCTTCCTTTCACCTACCTCCCCTTCTCCTGTATCCCCCCAGAACCATTGATCCCCTTCTTTTCAGCTCCTAATTATTTATTCTGCCTATCTTATCTAGATAGACATGCAGATACATTAATAAGTGCAAAACCCAGGAAAACCCAAATAAAACAACAAAGGAAGTCAAAATCAACAAAACAATAACAACAGCAATAAAAAACAAAAGCAAAATAACAATAACAAAAAGAAAGCCACTTACAAAAATGGAGACGCCTCTAAATAGTTCAAGGTCTGTGTGTTGGCCTTTACGAGTGTTTTCCGGTCGAGTCTGATGGGTGCCACACTTTCTTGATGTGGGCAATTTGTGACTTTTTCTGCTTGCTTGTTTTAGCCTTGCTATCCATTTGTCACAATTTTGAAAAGTCTCTTTGAATAATTAAATTTTGAATTTAGTGTTACTCTTTACTATAGAATTATTTTTTATATCAGTCATCTCTGCTTATATCTTAATAACCTTTTCTTATACCTTTATTTGGATTTATTTTGCTCTTTTCCCCCTAATTTTTTGACATGCAGTCATTAGCTTTTCTTTTTGTATTATATATATTTAAATCCATAAACTTTTAAGTACTATGTTAGCTGAAGTCCTCAAATATTGACATATAGCATTTTTATAATTATTCATTTTGAATCTTTTCTAATTTCCTCACGGCACCTGGGTCATTCATAGAGATGCTTTTTGAATATTCCAAACATGTGAGTATTTTCTATTGTTCTTTAGAAACTTCATTTCCAGCATGATTGCGATAAGGCCAAAGGACATACTCTGTATAATTCCATTTCTATAAAATGTATAGGGTGTTACTTTAGTTTATGGCCAATGTATGTAAATCTTCTTAGTGCTTAGAAAGTAGGAATTCTCATGTGGCTGGGCACTCTTCTATAAGTGTCTATGAGATGCCGAGTCTAGATCTTTACTGCGCTGTGGTCTACTTGTTCTACACACGGCTTAGGAAGGATATTTACATCTTCTCTGGTGATCATGGATTGGGAGAATGTTAAAGATGATAGAAATAATCCAATTTCTCATAATAAAGATGGATGTGTTTGATTTTCAACATATGAATAGGCCTTTTAGAGTGAGCATAACATGGAGAATAAGTTATGTACTGAAAATAAAAAGTAAGCCTGAAAAGACAAAGGGAGGGCCTAAATGGGAGATTTTAGAAGCTTATTATGAAAAACTTAGCACAATAGAAAATCAGAGCAGAGGGGCAATCAATATCAGTACAAAATAGGATTTAAGTTAAAACAACAACCTTAAATTGGAATGAAAAGTGTAAATGTACGAATGGGTACCCCTCCCACCCTCAAAAAAAAAAAGGAAAAAAGCTTTGCTGGGTGAAGCTTTCATAGTACACATTTTTCCCACTAGGCAAACACTGAGCAACTAGTTCTGAGTTAGTGCACCCAGTGGCATTGCCTGGGAAAGTTCTCTCTGGTCACAGTGAATTTTTTCGTGAAAGAAGTTTTGCTCAAACCTCGTTTTTTGTGATGGCCAATTTAAGAGAAGAGCGTGCAACTGTGGAATCTTGTTTCTTGCTTGGGAAATGTGAAGCAGAAACTGTTGTGATGTTGAACACAGCTTACAGGGGCGGCACTGAGTGGGTTTCTCCTTTCAAAAGGGTGAAATGGCAATTGATGACAAACCTCGTTCTGGACATCTGCCAACTTCCTGAACAGAAGAAAATGTCGATTCATTGTGCATTTGGAATTTGTTCAACCAGGTCAGGGTGTTAGTCAAGTTTTCTATGTAAAGGTTCTGAAAAGATAGGGTCACAGTGTGTGACAAAGAAAGGTCTGGTTTGTGGCAGTCGGGGGACCGCTTTTCCCACCAGGACAATGCACCTGCTCACACAGCCATCTCAGTGCGCCAGGTTTGAGCACAAAACAGCATGCCTCTCTTGCTCCACACACCTTACTCACCAGCCCTTGCTCCACATCGCGACTCCTTTTTGCTCCTGTGACATGGAAGGACAGCGACTTGACGATGTAGAAGAGGTCAAGAAAAAAACGAGGGAGTGGCTGTCAGCCAGCCAAACAGATGAGTTTTAAAAATGTTTCTGAGAATGGAATCACAGATTTGACAAATGCATTAAGTGTAGTGGAGAGTACGTTGAAGGAGATAAGGTCATTTTCTAAACAAATTTAGATACCTAGCTTTGGGGGAAAAATCTGGGGCTTTTTGGATAACTCTCTTATATACTTGGGACCTAAGAGTTGTGAATTTTTTATATCCTTAATGGCTTACCATGGTGAGATGAAAATAAAAATGAGGACAATTGACAAAACACTGTCATACTGTCTTTCAAAATTTATCATAGATGTAACTAAAAAAAACTACATGAAGAACTATATTTAATGAATAATAATATGAATAATATATTATATTTATTGCCATGTATCAGGAACTGTTCTAAGCATTTACACTCTCTCTCTTATTTTATCTTCAATATAATCCTATGGCGCAGATACTAACAGTCACTCTATGTTACACAAAAATAAAACTGAAGCCAAATTCAATGCTGTCTCATATTTGAAAGATAAATAGGATGCCTTAACCTGGGTCCTCTAGACATCCAAGCTTGAGGCAAAAGTGTAAGGGCTAGTGCTGTACTGGCTGGTTCAAACCTTGGGCAGAGAGTTAGGAAGACAGAAAGGAGGTAGAGGAGGATGGGAAGCAATTATAAACTGACATTACCAAGTTTCTCAAAGGTAGACAGACAGCCACTTGTCTCTCCGTCACAGATACCTGTGAGCAGTCTGCAGGAAACACTGCCCTGAGCAGTCCGTCCACAGGAGAAACGAAGAGAAATTTAATTGCCTTATTCCCACCGATCCTTCTCCCCTCAGTTTAGTCCATGTCCCGCCATAGGGAGTTAACTCACCTGCCCTCCTGAGTGCGTCTTTCTTCCTTTCAAAGTCGTTTCTGGAAGTGCCTACCCCGTGTGGTGGGCTGGTTCAACCAAGGGTTTGCTTTTTTGGCTCCGAGTCATGAAATGCCTGGCCGCAGGACCTGGAACACCAGCGACGTCAGGAAAATCTGGTAGTGCACAGGGTGATCATGGCTCTGACTTTTGGTGAACCATGGATGCCAGAGTAGTCTATGGGGTTTTGATGGCTGATTTGGGGGTGGGGGAAGTAGATCATTAGACCTTTCTTTTGAGGTGCCTCGAGGCGGGCTTCGCCTCTGATCTTTTGGCTGAGTGCTTTCACTGTTTATACCACCACGGGATAGGAAAAATATTAGGGATTTGATTTGAAGTTGTTGAAATTATACCAAAATATCCTTTTCTCATGCCGAATCCATAAAACAACAGCCATTATGCTATAAAGAATGAATACATACCCATACTTGAAAATAAGAAACTTAGCTCTTTCTGGACTAGAAACAGGGTCCCTCCTATTAAACAAACAAGCAAATAGATAGATAAACAGCGAAATAAGTAAATATAAGACTATTCAAATTATACCAATTTATTAACAGTTATTCTGAGAGTTGTCATAAAAATTATTGTATGTTCTTGTATGTGCCTTTACTTAAACGGTTATATTTTCTATAATCAAGATGTATTCCTTTCTAGAGTTAGAACATTGCAATAGCTAACATAGGTTTTTAGACAATAAATCAATTCATACACCTTTAAGAGCCCTGTTTTCCAAAGCCCATTTATCTCGGCCCTTTAAGAGACACCAAGCATCTTGGTATTAAGTAAATGAAAACAGGGCTCCAAAAAATGGCACACAGGCTGACAAAGAGAACTCTTAGTTTTCTGTTTTACGCTTTTGTTTATTCTCCCAGGACACACCGTTATAATCGCAGGACTGCATTATTGATTCGTGTTCAACTTCCGGGCCACCCTGTCCGTCCCATTCGGTCACTCTTGTCTTGGCTGCAATTCTCGGCAGAGGATGTGTTTCACTGTCTTGCTTCTTATCCTGCAGGGTTTCTGTTCAGATTCCGTTCTACTTACTTCAACATTGGCAAAGAAAAAATATTGAAAATGATTTGTTTATGTTGTGAGAAAGATTGTATAAAATGGGATCTGTAGCCTTAATTTTTTATTCTTTTGCTTATCTTATTCTTTAAAGTGAAAATGCATCTGCTGGGTAACCCATTATCTGTTTGGCAGTGGCTTCTTGGTCAGAAAAAAGTTCCATTCCTTTGTCTTAAAAATAGCAAATACATCAAGAATAGTGTTTCGTTCTGTATATTGAATTATTTATGGAATATACATAATATTTCTTAGCCCTAAAGATTTCTTAATGTTTGCATAATGTCATTCCAGAACACCATTGTTTCCTGACAACTCAGCTAATAACACATAAAGGCATGTGAAATTAGAGTTAGAAAAAGATATTTTTATATTTATCTTGTAGTATGGTAACAAAAGGTTAATTTGGGGATTGAAGATTACAGTTTTTTCTGTGGCTAAAAAGGAAATAATTAAAATAATGTTAACAGAGTTGATAAGAGAATTTTAGTCAAAAGCTGAATTCCAGAATATTAAAACTATATGTAAAATAGAATTTTTCTTAATGGAAAAGGAAAGTCTCAAGACTTTAAATCCTTCAATAACCCAGGTTAATCCAAGCACTTCCAGGATGCATGGTGACAACATAAAACTTTGTATCACAAATATAAGAGAAATAAACATTTTAATGAAATGAACAAATAATCTTCTTGAAATGGCAGCAAAACCCAGGAGTCGGTATTATTCATGTTTTAACTTGTGTGTATTGTGTTCAATATGCAAAAACCTTGGGTTCCCAGCCTTTGTCTCTTGTAACATATCTGGCCTATCTCTGAAGATATCCTGTGCTATCTTTTATTGTATTGGTTAATAAAAATTATTCATGGGATATTGTACATTCCTTTTTCGATACAAAGATTTAAAAACCCAACATATATTTTTTTCAATTCCAGCACTTCTCAGTTCTCAGTAATCACATGAGGCTAGTGCCTACCATATTAGACAATGAAGCTTTGTAGTCTACCCATATTTATATTTTAATTTTTATAAACATATATTGGCTCAAAAATGAAATGTTCTTTGGAAAATCAACTAAAACATTTTCTCATATTATATGAAATGACTACTTTAATTTCCCTATTTAACTCTTTGAAAGTTCTTAAAAATTGTCTTATCCACCAAGCTCTCTCAGTCTTCAATTATTATGGAATCTCAGTCCTACAGAAATAAATATGTGATCACAAGCAAATTAAGGGATGCTTAAAGTGATGCTTGGATTTCTAAAGGTCAAAGAAACTCTAACGGAAAACGTGGAATATTGAGGTTGTGGCTAAACTTCAGTTCATTCTATGTCCCATTGGGCATTGTTTTGATCTGTACTAGGAAGAGACGATCAGGAAAAGTCAAGGTAGCTTAACCGTATTGAGTAGACTGAGTATTTAGTGGTTAGGCTGACTCAGCACATGAAGGAACTGGGCCACCCTTCCAGAATCACCCATGAAACCTGTAGGATGTCTCGCTTTGAAGGTGTACAATGGATGGTGGCCTGAAACTACCATATGCTTACTATTTTAATGCTCGTCTTGCTTCTTTATTACATGTATCCATCTCATAATTGTGGCTCTTCCATTGTGAATGAATATTATTGAACGTTTTGCCCTATCACCAATTTCCATTATTTGTGTAAATAGTGTCCAGTCACTTAAGAATTAATCTGTGTAAGTCAATAATTCATGTATTATGGTTGATAGCTGGCCTATACTGGTATAGTTTCCTTGTCTCAGCAGTGATTTAAATTCTATGTCTTTGGTTAAATTAATGACACCATTGATAGAATTATCTGATGCCCCGGGGGGAGGGGGGATTGACAATGTTCTCTATCATAAAAGGACAATGATGTCTTTAAGTGCTCCATAGACATATGTGAACCAGAATGACTTTGAGGCTCACACTAATTCTAGCCCCAATCTAAGAACAATTAGTTCTATGACATGGCCCTGCTTGCTACTTGAGCCCTTGGTATTAGCTCCTCATTTTTCCCTCCCTCCCCGCTCCCTCTCCCCCAACCCTTGATAATTCATAAATAATTATTATCATATCTTACACCATCCGACATCTCCCTCACCCAGTTCTCTGCTGTCTGTCCTCCAGGGAGGAGGTTACATGTAGACCTTGTCATCTGTTTCCCCTCTCTCCCTCACCCTACCTCCACCTTCCCAATATTGCCACTCTCACCACTGTTCCTGAGGGGCTCATCTGTCCTGTCCCGTATTTCCAGTGCCTATCTGTGCCAGTGTACATCTTCCGGTCCAGTCGGTTATGTAAAGTAGAATTGGAATCATGATAGTGGGGGGAGGGAGGAAGCATTCAAGAATTAGAGGGAAATTGTATGTTTCATTGTTGCTACACTGCACTCTGACTGGTTCTCACCTCCCCACAGCCCTTCTGCAAGGGGATGACCAATTTACCCCAGACAGGCCCGGGGTCCTCACTCTGCACTCCCCGTCATTCACAATACTACGATTTATCTATCTATCTATCTATCTATCTATCTATCTATCTATCTATCTATCTATCTATCTATCTATCTATCTATCTACCTACCTACCTACCTACCTACCTACCTACCTACCTACCTACCTACCTACCTATCTATCTATCTATCTATCTATCTATCTATCTATCTATCTATCTATCTATCTATCTATCTATCTATTTATTTATCTTTGATGCCTGACCCCTGATCCCTTCGATGCCTTGTCATCTCACAGGCTGGTGTGCATTTTCCATGTGGGCTTTGTTGTTTTTCAGTTAGATGGCCCCTTGTTTATCTTCCAGCCTGTGGGACCCCAGATTCAATATATTTTGACAACTGGGCACCATCAGCTTTCTTCACCGCATTTGCCTATGCACCTGCTTTGTCTTCAGCATTCGTGTCAGGGTAGGCTGGCATGCTTCTTCCTTGTGGACTTTGTTGTTTCTTAGCTAGATGGCCGCCTGATTATCTTCAAGCCTTTAAGACCCTTGATGCTATATCATTTGATAGCCGGAAAGCATCAGCTTTGTTCACAACTTTTGCTTATGCACCCACTTTGTCCTCAGTGATCTAGTCGGGACAGGCTGGTGTGCTTCTTCAATGTGGGTTTTGTTGTCTCTCAGCTAGATGGCTGCTTGTTTATCTTCAGGTCTTTAAGGCTTCAGCTGCTATATCTTTTGGTAGCTGGGCACTATCAGCTTTCTTCACCACAGTTGCTTGTGCACCCATTGTCTTCAGTGACTTCAGGTGCTATATCTTTTGGTAGCTGGGCACCATCAGCTTTCTTCACCACATTTGCATGTGCACCCATTGTCATCGGCAATCGTGCCAGGCAGGTGAGCATCTCAGACTGCCGAATTGTTAGAACACAATGTTCTTGTGGTTCAGGGACCCACTGTCCATTTGACTCTGAACATTTTTTCACCAACGTTTACAGGGACAGCATAAGTAGACTTAGTTTGCTAGTACTTCTGTAACAGAAACACCACAAGGGGTGGTTTTGAACAACAGAGATTGATTATGTTTTTGCAGAGTTCTGAAGTCTAGCTACCTGAATTCAGGGTATGGCTCTCGTGGGAGGTTCTTGTCTTTTCTCTTTAAATTCTAACTCAGCTTGGAGTCACTGTCAGCAATGTTTGAGGTTTATTGGTGCTTGTCTTGCAGTATGTGCCTTTGGTTTAGTCTGCTATTTTTTATAAGACACGACTTAGGCGTCATTCAGTTTGGGACCCACCCTAGTCTTCTGTGACCTCATTAACATAGCACAGGGTAAACTCTTACAAAGGGAGGTCACGTTTATAGGGAAAGGGATTAGGACTTTAACACATATGTTTGGCAGTCAATGCAATGCAAATCAGTGCCTAGTCCAATGCAAACCAGTACCTAGTCCAAACCAGTGCCTAGTCCAATGCAAACCAGTACCTAGTCCAAACCAGTGCCTAGTCCAATGCAAACCAGTACCTAGTCCAATGCAAACCAGTACCTAGTCCAAACCAGTGCCTAGTCCAATGCAAACCAGTACCTAGTCCAAACCAGTGCCTAGTCCAATGCAAACCAGCACCTAGTCCAATTTTGGAGATTAGAAAGTTTAGAGTCACCCAAGATCATACAGCAGTAATAAATGAAGCCGGGGCTGAAGCCCTGGAAAAATATAGCAGCAAAGCCTATGTACTTAACTCACACGGGCACTGTCTTCATCCCTTTATTTCCAGATTGCTCTTCTAGCACCAACCCCAAGCCCTCCACATACCATCCCCACTTAAAACTCAGACCTGGCCAATACCAGTCTTCTCACAACAGAAAGACAGGTGCCTTGAAGAATTTTCTGATGTTTAAATGTCTAAAAAGGAATGCATCTCTAAACTCCTAGGATCTTTCTTGGGACATGCTCGCCCCCGTGACCTCCATAGCTTACGTAACTCTAAAAGGATCTCTCTGAAGACCCTCACGGACACGTGTTGTTCTGCACAATGTACTGAGGACAACCTGGACCAGAAAGCCAAAGTGTTTCAGACACTTCATTTTTCTCCAATGCCTTTTCTTTTTTAAACAATGTGCTTAAAGCAGGAAAAAGAAAAACCTGCTTGGGGCCTTTCTGGAGGATTTAAACACTTAGTACTCAATTTAGGGAAATAATTATTATTGCATTTTATTTCTGGGTTACCTGTAGTTCTGTGGGTGCTTGGAACTATATTAGGTTCCTAGTGGTGCCGTAGCAACCTACCACAACCCTGTGGCTCAGTCCAACAGAAATGTA